>NC_091058.1:45070506-45670506 GCF_000393655.2 Nicotiana sylvestris
CTTTCTTCTTCTTCCCGAGCACAACCCCAGTACCGTTTTGAATGGCTTGGGTGGTTGCTTTGATTGCTGAATAACTCATGATCTTATTGGACTTGAGTCCCTCCTCAACCATGCCTCCCATTTTCACAACTTCATTAAAGGACTTGCCCACTGCTGACACCAAATGACCGAAATAAGCGGGTTCCAAGGCCTGCAAGAAATAATCAACCATCTCGCTTTCTTTCATCGGAGGGTCAACCCTCGCTGCTTGCTCTCTCCAGCGGAATCCATATTCTTTGAAGCTCTCACCGGGCTTCTTTTCCAGCTATGTCAACGACAGACGATCTAGGATAATTTCGAGGTTGTACTGAAAATAGCAGGCGAAGGCTTGGGCCAAGTCGTCCCATGTGTACCACCTGCTATGATCTTGTCTGGTGTACCATTCTAGCGCCGAACCACTCAAACTTTGGCTGAAATACGCCATCAGATATTCATCTCTTCCACCTTCTCCTCTCATTTTGCTACAAAATCCTCTTAAGTGTGCTACTAGGTCACCATGCCCATCGTACAGATCAAACTTGGGCATTTTGAACCCTGCTAGCAACTGAACATCTGGGAACAGACATAAATCCTTATAGGCCACACTCACTTAACCTCCCATCCCCCTCATATCTCGGAACGATTTCTCTAATCTTTTGACCTTTCTGATCATCTCTTCATGCTCGGGATTTTTGGGCAATTTCTCGGTCTCTACCGAGATATCAAGATGAGGAGTGTAAGTATATGGTTCTGAAACTTTGAAGGTGGGTTCAGGGGGATAGTACTGGTTGTCGTGAGTTTGGAACAAGGGTTCACCGGAAGATCTGTGTAAGGTAGCAGGTGGAGGTGCCACAAAAACAGGTGTAATTGGTGGGGGGTAAGGGACTTGTTTGGGTAGTGGAGCTTGAGAAGTATGGGAAGTGGTGCCATGGCATTGTTGGTAGAGAGGAAAGGCTGGAGATGAGTTCACAGTGGGAGGCTCCGGAGGTTGGGCTGAGGGTGGGATATAAGCAGGGTTGGCGGGATAAGCCGGTGGCGGATGCCCCTTCGCCCAAGCTTGGTACATTTCAGCCATCTGTTGCTTCAGCTTATACATTTCTTCCCTCATCGCATTAACGTCCATTTCTTCCATCTCTTTTAATGGGTCGACAATACTTGTTTCCGGTTCCGGTTCAACCATATTCAGCCTGTCTTTCGATCGGGTGTTGTAGGAGTGAGTTGCCAGAATGTTAGTCAGCTAACCACCTTCCTGAACTGATTACATCAAACAACAACCTTTTTAGCGATTAGGCTTTAACATATTGGTAACCACACATTGGGCGTGAATGCACCTAAACAGTTAACCGTCTCTATTATGTATTTGATCGGTTGCATGCGTCATCCCGGCCTTTTCTTTCTTTTAATTGCAAACATCCCCTTTTCTTTTCTTTCCTTTCCTTTCCTCTCATTCTGGCCTCTGTTCTCTCTTTATTTTTACTCTCTCTCTTATTTTCTCTTTTTCTTTCTTGTTTTTCCGCTATTTCCTCTTGTTTTTCCTCTTATTTTCTTTCCCTCTTTTCCTCTCTCTCTCTTTTTTATTTGGTTGCGGTCGAATCCTATGGAGATTACCTACGTATCATGACCCCGCATGAATCAGACCAAGCATAGTTCTTGGGGATAAGTGTAAAATAAAGTAAAAACATTTTGGGATTTTCAATTTTCATATATAAAAAATGCTATTACAAAGACTGAAACTAACAGACTCAAAATACAGACTTAAAAACAAACAGCCCACATACTCTGATAACAGAAATACAGACTCCAAAACGACTGGCAGACTTTAATGGAAAGAAAGCACAGACTCAAGAAATCACGAATACCTCAATGCCTCAATTGTCCCTGGGACCCGCGGGGCTTCATTCGGCCTTGATGCGGGCCGACTCGCTAAATCCCCCTGAAGGTGGTAGAGATATTCCATTACCTGGTGAACGTAAATCATCACAGTAGCGAAGAACATAGATCTCATCATATCCTCGCAGCTACTGCACTTCATTGCGATATAGTTGGCGACCCTTTTGACTCGCTCTCTTATGACGCCCTTCTCTTGCAACAAACGCCCAATTTGTTCGGTTCTGGCTTCCAAAGTTCGTTCGGCTACCTGGTTCTGCTCTTGGAGTTGTTGCAAGTCCCTTTCTAGCCATGCCATTAAGGCGTAACAATGTTCTCTTTCAACCTTAAATTTTTTGGCTTGTTTAGCCATTTCACCCTCGAGCCAATTGCCTTTTCCCAACCTGTGACCCCTCTTTCATATCTTTCTTTCATCTGTTGAACGAAAGTTGCACGCCTTTCGACGCTTTTAGCCAACCTTGCCCGTGCTTTTGCTAGTTCGGACTCAGTTTTCTACAGGTCATCTTCATAGTCACGTACCGTTTGAGTGAGGTTGTAAATGAGCCTCTCGTCTTTCCTGCTTCGGCCTGGATTCTCAGCTTCAATTTTCAACTGCCGAACCTGAGCTCTGAGGGCCTCATTTTCTCACACCAATCTTCTTCTTTCATCTTCGGCCTCTTGTGCCTGCAAATCATTGTTGAAGGTGACATTTCTCAATTCTTCTCGCATACCATGGATAATGGCCTTATATTCCTTTTCTTTCTCCCCCCAAGCTAACCTCTCTTGAATTTTATCATGAAAGGCTTGAACATGAGGCCTTTTGGCGGGCCTCTCGGGCTCTGGCTCGTTTTTTACATAAGACATTTTCTCAAACCAAGCAGCATAATTTAGATCTACTTACCCCTTGGCGATATTTGGTACCTGGGTGCCATTTTTTAGATACCGGCAACTATTCCAATCCTGCTGAACTACAGCCTCAGGAAATGCGGCTTCTAGATGCAACTCTATGACCTGGGTGCTTAGATCTTCATCTTCAGGCACAATCTGATACCTTCCCAATTGCCTCAAGACCCTCTGCGGTGCATATGACTGAATACCCCTTACGCCCATTATCCTTAGGTATCCTTTGGTATCTTTCATATATATGGCTTCTGTCCTCGGGAGCCATCCTATAGTCCACTCAACCTGACCTGCGTCAAGAGCTTTCAAATGAGAAACCCATGCTTCAAATCCTTCTGGTGTGTTGTAATCTTTTATCCTCTCCTCATAACTAATGATGAAGTTGTTTGGGCTCGAACCGTAACTCATGAATCTGGGATGATGGCGAAGATGCTCGATCAACCACATTTGCAGAATGATACTGCAACCCTCAAAAAACTGAGCCCCTGCTTTGCATACAGTCAATGCGCGATAGATATCTACTAGCACCAACGGGGCAAGTGTATGATCTTCCTTGGTAGTAAGGATTTGTGCAATTCTAGCCATATGAATATCCACCGTTCCTTTCTCATTTGAAAAAACCATGATCCCCAAGAATGCCACAATAAATGCAAACCGACGATGAATTTGCCAAAGGCCCTTGTTTTGTTTGTTGCTCAGACCCTTTTCATACGTTTCAAAACCAGCAGAATGCCCGAACTTGAAGTATAAGAAATGGAAAGCACAACACCCGTTGCTCACACGTTCTTTATTCGTCTGTTTACTAATATTTAGGAGGTCAAAGAACTTGTGCACCGATGGATCCCTTGGAAATATAAGTTGTTGCTTCCTCAAATCCCATCCGAATTCAATGTACCCGGCTATCTCCTCCAAAGTAGGGGTGATCTCGAAATCTGAGAAACGAAAGACATTGTGGATAGGATCCCAAAGCGTTACCAAAGTTTTGATCAGATCTTCCCGTGGTTTGATTTTAAAGATGTCTATAAGAGAACCCAAGTGCTTTTTCACCCATTTCTGACCATCTTTGTCTAGATCATTCCACCACATACGCAAGTGTAGCCGAACCTGTTCCCTGACCACTTCTGGCGGTTCTTGGATGGTACTCATTGTTCCTGTGGAAGATTAAGGTTAGGGTTTGACTCGAGTTGACCCTTTTGTAAATAGTTTTTCGAAGAATAAAAGAAAAGAAAAAAAAAGAGAAAAAAAAAGAAGAAAAAAACCATAATCTCTTCCCCTTTATGCCAACTTTAGTCAAATGGTTGTTTTTGCAAATGTGGCCCCTTTCCTATTTCACGCGAATCGCCGGGGGAATTATTTTATGACCCCATCACAAACTTGTCCATTCTTTTACGAAAATAACCTTTCGACAACTGAAAAATACTTTGAGGCTACCTCGGCAAAAACGGTTTGAGACATAGCCAAAGCTGGATCGACTTATTTTGACCAAAATCAAGATTGCATTCACTCGACCAACGACTCACTTTTCTTGTTTTCCTTTTCTCCTTATTTTTCAAAATAGGTCGAACCTTATGAGGTTGCCTACGTATCCCACATCCGGTGAGAATCAGACCTGCGTAGTTCGGTCAGTTTTGACACACTTGAAAGAACACAGTGTTTGACTCTTTTTTTTTGAAGAGTTTCAGGACGCTTTTCAAATACCGGTATGTTTTAGAACAGGGGTTTTATTTCCTTCCCTATATCACTCTTGTTTTTCACTTTATTTTCCCTAGCCGGTCAGCATGCAAGCCAAAACAAATAAATGTTCTCATAGCACATAGAATGCATCAGGATGGTCTGTTATTTCGGGCACACATGTCTTAGACGGACCCAACCCCTGTGTTAAGTCCCCTAAGTCAAATGCACATGATGCAAACAAGCATTCCTACTAGGGATCCGGCATGAGGCTGTGTTTTTTCTAGGTTTAAATCCTAGGCTTTTGGTCTAGACTTGGGGTACCCGAGTGGACAACTGGGGCCGAGAAGGGGGAGACATACCGGGAGCACTAAAGTCTACCCGACCTTGTCGCTTGCCCAGCCTCGTTCTATTTGGTATAATTTTTACAGAAAAAGCGGGTCACGCGAACGTGTGCACCATTTTCAGAAGACTCAGAGAGGTGGCGTAAGAAAACATTTATATACAATTCAAACAATAATAAAGTAGTAAACAGATAACATTTAGCACAAAAGATTCACATAATACAGTAATATTAACAATAAATGAAGCCAAGTAAAAAAATCATTAACAAGCTCGAATTCTTGAACCCTGAACCAGAGATTCTGGGTTCGATCTCCAGCAGAGTCGCCAGAGCTGTCACACCTCCTTTTTTACTACACCCCCAAGAGGGGTGTATAAATGAAGTTTTTCCAATTAAAGGACAATCGAAACGGGATTTATTGTCAAAAGATTCAGAGTCGCCACTTGGGAGATTTATGGTGTACCAAGTCACCGGTTGAATCCCGAATCGAGGAAAAGCTTGACTCTGTTTAACAGTCCGTGAACCAGAAATCCGGGTAAGGAATTCTGTTAACCCAGGAGAAGGTGTTAGGCACTCCGGAGCTCCGTGGTTTTAGCACGGTCGCTTTTATTATACTTGGCTTGACTAAATTGTCTAATTACTGATTTCGGAACCTATGTGCTTTTACCTTTTACAGCGCTTTAATAAAGAAAAATTATCTCGAAATGAGTCACGCGTACGTGTACCCATCTGTTTGGCGCGTCAAAAATCATGTCACGCGAACGTGTTCACAATTAATAACGCATTATTATTAAGAAGAGTTTGGCCGAAGTTGCGCGAACGCATACTCCGATTTTACTTTTAGAAATCGTAATCATGTCACGCGAACGTGTCCATAACCATGATAGTATATTAAACGGGCCCTAGAGCAACTACGAGAACTATCTAAGAACTATTTATGGAAGGAACGTGGGAGGGGGCCTACAGCAACACTAGTTATATGGTATGTTAGTTTTTATCTAGCCATCCAAATTATGTGTACTTTTACATGAAAAATATTTAACATCTATATAATTACTCAACATATTTAGAAAGTCTTTGGGATAATTGATTAAGAAAGAACGAAAACAAAAGTAAAAATAATTATTGTACTCTTAACACTTTAGACAATTTTAAAGGTAACAATCACATTGTAAACAATTATCCTCAAAGACTTTCTGGTGCACAGGACATCACATCAGGGAACAGAAGGTACCAAGTTTGAGATATAACGCAGCAGACTTAACAACAGAGAACGATTTTAATGATAGAATATGTGCTTTCCTCCCTATTACTATTTCCCTATTACCATTTGAAGTTCTTGAGCTTTGAAATCTAGGATATCAAAGGAATTCAATGACAGCAATTCATCACTACTAACAGGTAACAACATCAACTCCCAAATCACTAAACCTTTCAAGCTTAAGAACTCTTTACGAAGAAGTACTGCCACTATCTAACTCTAATAAACATAGCACTCGACAAGCCCATTTTGATTTAATACTTACTGATTTTTTGGCCAATTAGTAGCCGAATCCATAAACTATAGCCGAGCTCAACAA
Source organism: Nicotiana sylvestris (assembly GCF_000393655.2). Classification (NCBI taxonomy): domain Eukaryota; kingdom Viridiplantae; phylum Streptophyta; class Magnoliopsida; order Solanales; family Solanaceae; genus Nicotiana; species Nicotiana sylvestris. The sequence continues at coordinate 45,076,885 of NC_091058.1, forward strand.
CAATAGCTTTCAACAAAACCTTATACAGGCATCATTGTGTGCGGGAATATCTTATTTCACAAGAGCAAACATAACACACTGCACAACAAGGCTAGTTTTAAGACAAATTTCAGCATAATGAGCCAAAAGAGGCATACGATTCAGACGCGAAGATGCATCTCGAACCCAGAAAGGCAGACAACATTTCAAATATCATTTAAAGCTAGCTCGAACATGAGCGACATTTATGAACAAGACTTAAGTGTGGATAAACTTAGCACTGACTTACAGCACTGTAATAGTCCAATAGTCCAACATTATTTGTAACACATTGGTGCCAATCCAAAGTCTGAAAAGGAAATAGACTACAAACTATACAACTAACTACTCATAATGATTAACGAGAAAGATGTTCAGAAATCGCAAGAAGACCAATAGCCTCTGCTCGAAAGAATAGAATAGCCATTTCAGCTTGATTTCATAAAACTTCTGGTCTACATTTACTCAAGGTTTAAATGTCCTTACATACCTAAAAATGTGAAGAAAACAACAGCGAGATGATCAGAGATCTAGCAGCAGTAACAAACAGCAAAGTGGAACTCAAGTCCAATAGAACAGTGTACCAAAAACAGTTCAAACTCCAGAAAATGCAATTTAGCAGACCAGATTGCAGTGTCAAACACACTTTTAAACAAACAAACACCAAAACCTAGCCTTAATGACTAAATCTCAAGCCATTTCGAAGTCCAAACCTTCAGGAAATTGATTTAAGAGGAGAAGGTTTTCAGATTTTGAAGCTATAATTCAATGGAACAACAGAAATTTCTGGCTATTTTTGTATTTTTTGGAATTTTATCTCTTCAGCTATCTATTGTTTTCAGAATTTGAAGGAATCAAAAGAAACACTTGAACTCTATGGAACAGTAATTCTTTTGATACTTTTAGTCGTCTGAAGTTTGTTTTCTAAATTTTCTCCCTCTCTAGAATGATCAGAAGGTCTTTATATAGGCCAACTTTAGGGCAGCATTGCCAGGCCTTTCTCTTTTTCGTTTTTCCTTTTTTACCCCTTAAAAATATCTGAACTCTCTCTTATCTCTCCACATGTGAACCTGCCCTTATCCTCTAGAAGCTTCCCCCATAACAGAAAATATTCCCAATCCTCAAATAACCAAAACACCCAGAAAAGGCTTAAGCCCAAACAGATATGGCTTCTACTGTCCAACCAAGTAACCCAGAGAAACCATATAACCCAGAAAAGGAAAAAATCATATAATGCTGAAAGTTTAAGCCTGAGTGAACTAATTAAGATTACTGACTTATCGACTAACAATGACAAGAAATTAAGCGCAATTAACGGAAGAAGTAAATAAAAACTAAGCGAGACAGTGATGATTCTAGAGCAAATTAACGCAAACTAAAAACTATGGACTCGATTCATGAAGGAGACAATGGTGACATTTTACCTTATTCAACTCAGAAAAAGTAATGAGAAAGCCTTGAAACGAACCGATGGATTATAGTTGGAATCCGGCGGGCCTGTCCGAATCCGACGTTCTCGTAATAACTAAAAACTATCGTCAATCGATTTCTCTCGTTGAGAACAATCTATTAACGTAAGATTTAAGTTAGAACGAGTCAAGATTTTGAACAAAAATCAGAGAAGGCAAAGGACATTAAGTGTTGCATTTTTCTTTTCCAGATCCGAAACTGGGTAAACTTGGTTGGGTTTTAGGGAAAGATGCTGACGGATTTGGATACAGGAAGGGGTGGTTATTGCATGGTGGCAATTAGGGGGTGATTGGGTCACGCCGCCGGCCGGTGGGGATTAGGGAATTCTGGGGCGGCGGAGTCTCATTAGGGTTTCGCTCTAAGAGACAGGAGTGACGAAATGGAATTGGAGGGGGGGTAGGGCGTTAGGACATATATATATCAAGTAAGGGCTCAGTTGTGGACCGTTTGATCAACTGAGATCAATGGTCCAGATCAACAAGAAAAAAAACAGCGTCGTTTGACTTAGTTGGGGGATTTGGACCGGGTGAGGCATGGGTTTAGGCCGGGTACTAGGTGATTATATTTGGGCTAGGGAAATCTGGGTTGATTTTGGCCCAGATTTAAACCCTCTTATTTCTTTCTTTTTCTTTTTTTTTTTCAATTTCACAATTCTTTTTTCTTTTTTCCAAAATTAAAATTAAAACCTTAATTAAATCCTAAACCAAATTATCCTACCATATTAATTTAATTAACCCTAATAATTGTTACTACAAATAATTAAAAATCAAATTAAAGTAAAAACTACCCAAAATTCAAAATTAAAATTAAAAGTGCAAAATAAACTATTCTTGTGATTTTTTCCTATTTTTATAAAATAATTTGTCAATTAATCCTAAAAAATGTAAAATTAAATCCTAAATGCAAATGCAACATATTTTTTGTAATTTTCATTAATTAAATAAAATAAAAATGCACACACAAATGCAAACAATTACCAGAAAATGCCACGAAAATCCCCAAAATTGCAAACACTGAAAGAAATTGTTTTGTTTTGAATTTATGGGAGTAATTCATATAGGGAAAAAATCACGTGTTCACAAGTGTATTGTTGCTTCAAAAAGAAATAGTATGAAGTTTTTTAAATATAAGCAGTAAATCACTACAACAGATATAAAAGGCTAAAGTTAATAAATATACTCACAAACATTTTGCAAGTCAAGCCCATCTTCTTAGTCATATCTTCTTCTGCCCATATTGATACTTTGTTAAAAGTTTCATTTGCCTTTTTTCTTCGTTCGTAAAACCACTCTCCCAACATTTCTTGGATGAAATCTAACATTCTTAAAATAGGCATTTCTATCCCTTTTAGTAAAACGGAATTCATTGATTCTACCATATTTGTTGTTATCATATCATAACGTCGACGTGGGAACCACGATCGAGCCTATCTCTCTGGAGGCTCTTCCATTTTGTAATTGTATGTTTTCTTGTCAACACTTTTGAGTTGGGACATTAACTGATTAGAATCTTCACGTTTGTATGACCTTGCAGCACTTTGAAAAAGATTTATTACCGTGGCTTTTGCATGTCTTTGCTTTAAATTTTTCTCAAAGTGATAGAGGCAGATACCATGGTGAACTTCAAGAAAAACTTTTCTAATCCCATTTGTGATCGACGGACTTGAACTGTTTTTCTCATTTTCCCGAAGAACCAAATATATGCCTCATTATTTTCTGAATCTGCTACTCCAAAACATAGAGGAAAGATTTGATTGTTTACATCCTTTGATACAACAACAAATAGAACACCACGATATTTTGATTTTAAAAACGTTGCATCTACTGCAATAACGGGTCTACAGTAGGACCAACCAGCTAGTGATACTGCAGGAGCAAAGAACATGTAAGCAAATCTGTACAGTGAAACACAAAAAAACAAATCATAAGGTGTGAAGTTTTTCAAATAGGAACATTTGAAACTCTAAGCTGATGGTTAGTATTGTTTTGCTTACCTATTCTGCCCATCTCTTTTTATGCTTGTGTACGTTCCTGAGTTTTTGCGCACCATCATGTGTAGGTATAAAGGAAGAATCTGGTAGTTCTTTTCAGGTTTTGCCCTTATGCAAGCAACAACTTTTTGAATAGCGCGCCATGTCATGTGATAACCAATGTCAATCCCAAATTTCATTTTCATTTCTTTTTCTACAAAGGCTGGTGTAACCTCTATCCTTTTGTCTCAAACATGTTCTATAATTTGTTCACTTATAAAATTTGATGTAGCATGCTTCTGATATGATTTTCTTGCATCAACCGAGCATTCATGGTTGTTATCATATTTTATCACCCTGAATAGTATGGAATTTTTTATTCTGGTAGAACGTACATTCCAACCACATTTGTCCACGATGCATTTCAACTCGTATCTCTTTGAACATGATCTAACAGCAGTGAATTCAACTTTCTGGTTTATCTCCAAGCTGCAGAAAAATTTAGCCATGTTTTGTTTGTTCTCAAAAATTGATCCGACTCTTACTTCCTTAGGGAACGCATCGTGCCTAAGTATTTTACATGGTGGAGATTCTTTCATCTTTCTCCTCACTCTTTTTCTTGATTTTTGAGAAGCACTAGAAGTTTCAGCAATTTCTTCAATTCTATCTGATGTTATCGGTATAAGCTCTATGTTTACTTCATTTTCGTTGTTGCTTATCATTGAAGAAGGTAACAAAACCTTTGTTGGATTGTGTGTTGGTTGTCAATTTGCATTAGATGTCCTTCTTCTTCTTCTTGGTCATCGACAAACTGGTATAAATTTATTAGAGGAGCAGGTAATTGTTGCAGCATTATATATTCTGAAACAACTGTAATGTTAGAAGGTTGTTGCTCGTTGTCTACTTCCATTATTTGTTGTCCTACTTCATGTTGATAATCAGCAAAAGGTTCTGAATCAATTGCATATGCAAGAGATTGTTTGAATGCTACAGATTTGGAAGGTTGTATTTTTTCGATGATGAAATGGCAATTCTTATAGGCTGAATCAGTTGTAAACAAATGTATACATGTACTGAGTTCTTCATATGAAGTTACAAGCATTTATTTGCTTGTATTTAGTTTGATATCAAACCATACTTTTAGTGAATATCTGGTTGAATCAATATTTGCAACTTCACTAATTTTCTTCAGGAAAGTATTGAATGATATGTGCTTATTAAGTAGGACAAGTTTTGTATCATGATCCAAGTATTTGAAATCAGGAGTCCACCTCCCATTGAAAGTTATAACAACGCAAATCGAACTCATCCTACAGATTCATATTTAGTGGCAAGTATTAGAAAAGTGAACAGAAGAATTTTAGGTTGTTTGTGGTGAAGTTTTTACAAATGAACTAAATCACTTAAGCATCTTCTGCTGAAGTTTTTTGAAAAAAGATGTATGACATAATTAATGAATCCTGCACAGAAAACTTCAGCTTATTAAGTGCTGAAGTTTTTAGAAATAAACTAAATAACTTCAGCATATTAGCTGAAGTTTTTTTGAAAAAGCTGTATCACAGGATTCATGAATCCAGGGAAAAAAACTTCAGCTCATTAAGTGCTGAAACTTTAGAAATGAACTAAATAACTTCAGCACATTGGGCTGAAGTTTTAGCAAATGAATTCAACAAACTTGAGCATGTTTCAGCATTAATTGCATAGTATACAGGAGTAAACATAACAAACACAATTAAAGTAGTAATTATATTGCGTTGGGGGTATGTGTCAGTGTAATAATTACATTCCTATCACATTCATGCACGCTTTTCATTAGACAACGTTTAAAATTCCTCTTTACCTTTTCATTTACCATGTAGAAGTTTTTTTCGCCTATATAAGCACGCTATACCTTGTGAGTTTATTCACTCAAATACATATATTTTAGCAGATATAAAATAAAAACGAAGAAAAATGGATGCTGTCATCAGGCAACTAGTTGATGAAATCAAGCAAGACATTATAGAGGCTTTTGAGATGAAACTGGATGAGCTCATAGACAAGTACGACAGGGAGCTGGAAGAAATCAACAACAAGCTTGATAGGATTGAGATGCTGGTGAAATTTGATAGTCCCGGTGATGAAGATGCTCGTCCAACTGGTACTGACGACGATGATGATGATAATGATGATATGGATGATTAGTTTTTCTTTTTTCTATAATCCTTTTAGTTAAAGGATTATAATTTTATTTTGTTATTTATGTAATTTAATTTATCTTTTTAATGTTTAATGAAATATTCAGTTTTTGTTTTAAGTTTTTTGTGCGTTTTTTTAATATTAATTCTATTCAAACTCGAAAAATAACAGAGGAAATGAACTAAATAACTTCAGCAGGAATTAACAAAAACTAATTCGAAAATTAAGCATTTTTTAATATGAAATTTTTCCAAAAAATCATAATAAAATACACAGTGTAGGATGAAAACTTCAGCTCCCTTTACTGAGTTTTCAAGCATGAACTAAAAATTCTTTTTAAACTTAGAAAATAAAGGAGCAATTAACAAAAACTTATCCAAAAATTACATATTGCAAGACAAAATATTAAGCATTTTTAGCAGATGAACTAAAAAAACTTCAGCATACAAAAAATTATATGAAAAATATTTTACATATAAAACATAAGTATTTTTTGGTATGAAGTTTTTCCAAAAAATAATAATAAAATATATAGTGCAGGAGGAAAACTTCAGCTCCATTTGCTGAAGTTTTTACATATTAACTAAAAACTTAGGCACCATGTGCTGAAGTTTTTGTGCAATATTAAATTTTAATTTATGTTACCCAGTGTTTATTTTTTACCCAGTAAGGAGGAAAACTTCAGCTCTTCTTGTTGAAGTTTTTAAAGTTGGCGAAATGGCTTCCTGACCACTTAAACTTGCATCAGTTTGTAAAACCGATATATGAACTCTTGGGTTTCCCATTTGAACACTTTTCCTTGAGAAAATGACTACTAATAAACACTTGTGATGGTGCGTGTTATTCAGTTGCTACCGACATGAATTTTATTTAATATTTTGTATAGCCACATCATCCATTCATTTACATTTTGTTGACACCCTGGACATTCAAGGTCCCACTTTTTTTTTTATCAAATTAATTTTTTCTACACTTATCCCTTCCACTCCCTCAAAACCCGCCGGAAAAAACCTTACCGAACTAAGAATCAATCTGAAAAACTTTAGATTTTATCATCGGTAATGGCTCCGGCGATTCTCTATTTTCTATCCCACGCAATACCTTTCACTTTCATTGTTTATCATCTTCTCACCAAAAAAATATGAACCATTTGCAAAACCTTTTACCACAAAAAATTACAAAGAAAATATCACCAAAACTAAAAGACTAAAATTACCACCTCCAAAGATCAAAGAGAAAAATCATGAAGCAGTGAACAACTTTTACCAAGATTAAAATCAGACCCAACTTTTTCCAACAAATCAACAAATAATTTCAACAAATCAAAGCAGTGACCATGATCGAAATCAGACCTATTTTTTCCCAACAAATCAGAGAAAATTTTAGCACGACGTACATATATATAGGTATAATCAATGGAGCACGATGTACAACAATTCAAAGCCAAGTCAACGACCATGTGAAGCTCAACGTCGGAGGCAAGCTCTTTGAAACAACAGTATCAAAACTTCGCTCTGGTGGACCCGATTCTCTCTTATCCGCCTTATCAAACCGGAATTCCGACAAACTAGAACAAATCAAAAAATAATTTCAGCACGACGTACATATATATTGGAGTGTGATTAATAGTGAAAAATTGAAGAATAAACAAATATGACGGTTTAATATGGAGCTTTGGAGTGTGATTTATCAAATTTTTTGTTATGGGCTTAATTGGGAATAAAGGAGGAATAAGAGAAATGGAGGGATGAGGGATTACAGGGGTGGCGACAATGAGTGAAGAAAAGGAAAGGGAAGGGGTAAGGGTACGGGGAGGAATAAATAGAGGTGGATCTTTATTTATTTATTTTTTAGTAAATTTTATCGTATTCATGCGCTTTATACCCATGATTAACACGCAATTGACCACATCAGCTTTAATATTGTCATATAAGCATAGTCAACGATCAAAAGTGTTTATTAGTATCCATTTTCTCAAGTAAAGGTGTTCAAATGAGAAACCCAAAAGTTCATATATCAGCTTTACAAACTGATGCAAGTTTAAGTGGCCAGGAAGCCATTTCGCCTTTAAAGTTTAACTAAAAAACTTCAGCACCTATGCTGAAGTTTTTTGTGCAATATTTAATTTTAATTTATGTTTTATTTTTTACCAAGTGTAGGAGGAAAACTTCAGCTCTTCTTGGTGAAGTTTTTAAAGATTAACTAAAACACTTCAGCACCTATGCTGAAGTTTTTTGTGCAATATGTAATTTTAATTTATGTTTTATTTTTTTTACCCAATGTAGGAGGAAAAATTCAGCTCGTATTGCTGAAGTTTTTAAAGATTAACTAAAAAACTTCAGCACCTAATGCTTAAGTTTTTGTGCAATATTAAATTTTAATTTATGTTTTATTTTTTACCCAATATAAGAGGAAAACTCTCGTTTTGCTGATTTTTTTTAAATATGAACTAAATAACTTCAGCTTGTTTAGCAAATAAACAATGATAACACTCATATAATCTTTCCCGTGATTCATTCTCACAATATTATCTTTTTAATATAATTTTTTCTTTGTTGTGTTATTTGCCAACTCGTTTTGCTAAATTTTTAAAATATGAACTAAATAACTTCAACTTGTTTAGCAAATAAACAAGACATATACTTCAGCATATGTAAAAAAGTCAGTGTCACGACCTTAAACCCAACCCGATCGTGATGGCGTATCTCGTGAAGACATGGCCAACCGACTCACTTCCAATTCACTTTAAGCAATTAAAATAATAACTACTAAGTCTTTAATCAGAAATAAAATCCCAAAATAAGCATTTAATAGTATAATTTGCGGAAATAAAATCCAACACAGCCCGACACCGGGGTGTCACCAGTCATGAGCATCTAAAACAATACTACCAACCTGAGTCTACTCCACTACTAAACAACTGAATCAGAAAAGAAATAAGATAGAGGGAGGTAGCATTGGGCTGCGAATCGCCAAACAACTATCTAGTAAACCTCCGAAGATCTGCTGGAACTGTCAACCCTCAGTAGCAGGACCTGCAGCGCCCGAATCTGCACACAAAGGTGCAGGGAGTAAAGTGAGTACTTCCAACTCAGTGAGTAATAAGAATAAATGAAGACTGAATGATATAAAATCACGTTAAATACAACATTTAGCTATCAGAGGCATAACAAAATCAGTAACACAATTTAACAATAAAATCTCATAAAAACATCTTTTTAAGCAGTCAACAATAGATAGGAAAAACAACTAGGAATGGTAAACCCATAATGTAATGACCCGATCGGTCGTTTTAAGCTCTAGCATGTCGTTCAGCAGTTTGAGGCCATGAGCAGCTTCACTTCAGGTATTATGACTTGTACGCATGATCGGAATTGAATTCTGGGGAATTCAGAGTTGATTTGGAAAGTGAATTCTCATTTCGGAAGCTTTAAGTTGAAAGAATTGACTAAGATTAGATTTCAGAGTAAAAAACCTTGGAATCGAGATTTGAAGGTTCCAGTAGGTTCGTATGATGATTTCGGACTTGGGCGTATGCCCGGATCGAGTTTTAGATGACCCGGGAGCATTTTGGCGCCTATTGTGGAAGTTAGCATTTTGGAAGAAATTTCATAAGTTTGGGTTGAAGTGCATTTCAGTTTTATCGATATCCGTTTGGGATTCTGAATCTGGGAATAGCTCTGTATGGTGATTCTGGTATTGGGAGCGCGATCAGAAGTGAATTCGGAGGTCCGTAGGTCATTTTGGAGTCATTTGGCTAAAGATAGAAATTTGAAGGTTTTTGGAAAGTTTGACAGAGAGTTGACTTTTTTATATCGGGGTCAGATTCCGATTCCGAAAGTAAGAGAAGGTCCGTAATGTCAAATATGACTTGTGTGCAAAATTTGAGGTCAATCGGACGTGATTTGATAGGTTTCGACATCGAATGTAGAAGTTTGAAATTCTAAAGTTCATTAAACTTGAATTGGAGGGTGATCCATGATTTTGATGTTGTTTGATATGATTTGAGGCCTCGAGCAGGTCCTTGTTAAGTTATAGAATAGGTTTGTGTGGTTGGACGGGGTCTCGGGGGGGCCTTGGGTGTGTTTCGGGGTGGTTTCAGATTGAATTTGGATAAAAAGCTGCTGCTGATTGCTGGTATTTGGTTTCCTTCTTCGCGAACACGAATGGAGTCCCGTGTTCGCAAAGAGGAAAGTGGGAGGCTGCTGGATATGGCCTTCGCGAACGCAAAGTGGAAATTGTGAATGTGAAGGGGTGGGCTGAGTTAAGTACGCGAACATGTATGGGAGATCGCGAACGTGTAGAAGGAAAGAGGGGAGCGGGGCCTGAGGCAGTTGGCCTACGCGAACGCAAGGCCTGGAACGCGAATGCGTAGGGTCCGGGGAGCTGGCCTTCGTGAATGCAAGCTTCGGGTCGCGAACGCGATGAAGAAATTTTAGGGCTGAAGCAGGTTGTGCTTCGCGAACACGAGGGCATTTCCGCGTTCGTGAAGAAGGGCAATGCTGGGCAGTGACTTGTTTTAAGACGGGATTTGGCCCATTTCTTTCATTTTTCTCTTGCTTGGGATATTCTTGGAGGATTTCAAGAGGGGGTTTTGTCATTCAGTGGCAAGGTAAGTTATCCCCACTTAATATGAGTTAAATAAATTGATTATGTATGGATTTTAACATAGAAATTAGTGGAAATTTGGGGTTTTTGAGAAAGACCTAGAAATTTGATATTCTTGAATTTTGACCACGATTTTGGACATGAAATTAAGAGAAAATCATATATTTGATTTCGTAAGTTCATGGGTAAACTTTATCTTCGAAAAATTTCGAAATCCGGGCACGTGGGCTCGATTGCAATTTTGTCACCTTTTGGTTGGGGTTAGGAATTATTATAAATTGTGTTGTAATGAGTAATTGAACATATATTAATGTATTTGTATAATTATTGGCTAGTTTTGGGGCATTGTGCATCGATTCGAGTCTTCGCAAGGGCGTGGAATGCCGGTTATAGATCTTCGGAGCGAGGTGAGTCTCCTTTCTAACCTTGTAAGAGGGAATTGTCCCCATAGGTGAAATAATTGGTTATGTGCTCCTGCGCACGAGGTGACGAGAGTCTGTGCATAGCTACTAATATGTGTAAGTCCGAAAAGGATTAAACTTCATTTTCTTAAATCGTTAAAAGAGAATTGGCTTTTATTTGGATAAATGTTCCCCGATAAATTCTTAATTGGTTGTTTGAGCATGTATTTCTGTGTGTATCTGCGTCGCATGTATGATTCGTGAGCAGGATGATTGTTTATTTAAATTTGACCGCGTCACATGTATGATTCGTGAGCGGGGTAATAGATACATCTATGGTTCATGCCATTCGACCCTCGGCAATGCACATTTTACATTTACGTTTGATCGGGTCGTACGACCTCGGCATGATTTGCGCATGCTTGTATTGCTTGTCTGGAGATTTATTGATATTGATATTTGCTCTCCCAGACTTGAGATTATTGTTAATTAATAGATTATGAATCTGGAGAGTTTTAATATAAAAAGGAACTTTTACCTGTTCGTGACTTATTTGAAATTACTATCGTTCTTAATAAATCCATGACTACTCGCATTAAAAATATATTACTATTGGACCACTAGTAAATGTCGAAGTCGACCTCTCGTCTCTACTTCTTCGAGATTAGACGAGATACTCATTGGGTACACGTTGTTTTCGTACTGATACTACACTTCTGTGCATTTTTGTTGTAGAGGTTTATGTGTGGCTAGTGGCATAGCGGCATGGTTGACACGGGGACCCAGGTGAGTTGCATTTGTCGAGACGACTGTAGCCAGCAGAGTCTCCTTCAGAGTATTGTAGTATATTTTCATTTCTATCCACTTGTATTCCGGACAATTACTGTATTTTATTTCATTCCTAGTAAATGTTCATGCACTTGTGACACCGGATTCTGGGATGATTATGGGGTATCTTGTATTAACTTCTTAACATTTATATTTGATTTGAAACGATTATCTTTTACTAGTAAAATTAAAGGAAAATCATAGCTTTCAAAATTTTTAAAAACGAGAATTTAATTAAGTATCTTGGTTGGCTTGCCTGACAGCGGTGTCTAGCGCCATTAAGAACTGCCCCCCCCCCCAGCACAATAACATCAAATCAGCCCCTCGGGTAATATCTCATAACAATACCAGCCCCTCGGGCTATATCTCATGTCACAATGGGTACCTGCGCTCACTAGGGGTGTGCAGACTCCTGGAAGGGTCCTTTAAGGCCCAAGCGCAATATCAAGTCATCTCGTGGCATCATAAACAGGCTCTCGGCCTCATATTAATATCAAGCCACCTTGTGGCATATAATCTCACGCCCTCGACCTCATTATCATAATTAGTGTATCACTGTTGCGGCGTGCAGCCCGACCCAAAAGTATCCTTACAATACAGACTCTCGACCTTAGTCAGTCAGAATCTTATAAGCCCTTCGGGCAATAGTAAAAATATGCAGCTCAGCTCAAAATATCTTTAAAACATCATTCAAGGTTTCTAAAACAGATTAACATAGCTGAGTTTTGAAAACATTGAAAGATCTGGAATGACTGAGCACAAGTATGAAATCAAATAGTGAGAAAAATATCATTAACGATCCCCTAAGGGTTCAAACAGTTGGCACGAAGCCCAAATATGGCATTTAGCCCAAAGTATAATAATATCAAACAATTAGCTACCAAATATACAGACAAATAGTCATTCGGGATGGACAAAGTCACAATCCCCAACGGTGCACGATCTCACGCTCGCTCTAGCGTGTGCGTCACCTCAACACAGCCGAACATTGTATAATCTGGGGATTCATACCCTCAGAACAACATTTAAAATCGTTACTCACCTCGAACTAGCCCGAAAAGCTACTCTGCAACACGCTTGCCTCTCGAACCAATTTCCGAGTGCTCCAAATCTACCAAGTTCAGATTTTTATCATCAAATTATGCTAAACGAATGAATTCCAATTGAAAAATATCAATTTTAAGCATAAAATCCGAAATCAGTCAAAACCCGATCCTCGGGCCTGCATCCTGGAACTGGACAAACTTTATACCAAAATTTTCTTCATCATCTCATAAGTCCGTACATATAAAGAACTCGAAAATCGGAGTTCGTTTGACCCCTCAAATCATCCCTAGAAGGTCTCATAATCTCAAGCCCTAACTCCACCTTTTTCTACTGAATTTCATGAATTAAACACTGATATTTTGTTCCTTAATCACAAATAATCGAGTTTTAGGGTCCAAAATCCTTACGTCAATGAAGAACAATGATTTCCTCTCCTCAAAATCGCCTCAAACCTCTTTTCCCGTTCAAAAATGGTGTAAAAGGGTTTAATAGTCGTGGAAGGTTTATTTAAATACTGTTCACCCGAGTTACTGTTCATGCTGCTATGAAAAATGCAGCAGCTTTTCTTCTAGTCTAAATTGATCCGTTAACCTTTCGAGATCCACCTGAGGCCCTCGGAAATCTCAACAAATATACCAACACGTCCCATAACATCATTCGAACTTAGTCGAGCCTTCGAAACACCAAAACAACATCAAAACACCAAAATCACATCAAATTCAAGCCTATGAACTTTGAAATTCCTAAATTCCACCAACGACGCCGAAACTATCCAAAACAACTCCGATTGACCTAAAATTTTGCAGACATATCCAAAATGACATTACGAACCTGTTCCAACTGTCGGAATTCCATTCCGACCCTGATAGCCTATTTTCCACTGCCGATCGAAAATCGCCAAAAACTAACTTTCGCCAATTCAAGCCTAATTCTACACCGGACATCACAAAAATATTTCGGATACACTCCTAAGTCCCAAATCACCTAACGAAGCTATCCGAGCCATAAAATCTGCATTCCGAGGTCGTTTACCAATAAGCCAACTCTCAGTTGACTTTTCTAACTCTAAAGCTACTTTTACAGACTAAGTGTCTCAAACCTTACCAAAATCATTACGTATTCGATCCGACCAACCCGATACCATATAACACGGATAAACAAATCATAAAGAAGCAGAAATGGGGAAAACGGGGCGGTAACTCATGAGACGACTGCCCGGGTCGTCACATCCTCCCCAGCTTAAAAAAACGTTCGTCCTTGAACGAGTTAAGAAACATACTTGAAGCCTCAAACAGGTGAGGATATCTGCTCCGCATCTCCCGCTCGGTCTCCCAGGTAGCCTCCTCACGGGCCTACCTCTCCACTGCACTTTCACTGAAGCTATATCCTTTGACCTCAACTTTCGAATTCCACAATATCTTTCTTCATTCTTCTCCACTAATAGTGCTGCCTCAAATCCTGATACATCTTCACGGCACCCGGATGAATGAAATACCGCGAGCTATGGGCCTCCTCCAGAATAAACTCCTGAAGCCCATCTATATTGGGCACACAAATCCGGCCCTGCATCTTCAACACCCCATCATCGCCAACGGTCACATCTATGGCATCATCATGCTGAACTATGTCCTTAAGGACAAGCAAATGAGGATCATCATACTGGCGCTCCCTGATCCGATCATATAAGGAAGACCGAGAAACCACACAAGCCAACACCTAACTAGGCTCCGAAATATCCAACCTCACGAATAGATTGGCCAAGGCCTGAACATCAACTGCAAGATGTCTCTTCCCAACTGGAATATATGCTAGACTCCCCATACTCACCGCATTTCGGCTCAAAGCATTGGCCACCACATTGGCCTTCCCCAGATGGTACAATATAGTGATATCATAATCCTTAAGCAACTCCAACCACCTCCGCTGCCTCAAACTGAGATCCTTCTGTTTGAACAAGTGATGGAAGCTGCAATTATCAGTAAACACCTCACAAGACACACCATACAAGTAATACCTCCAAATCTTTAACGTGTGAACTATGACAGCCAACTCCAAATCATGAACGGGGTAGTTCTTCTCATGGGGCTCCAACTGACGAGAAGCATAAGCAATAACTCTACCCTCCTGCATCAATACACAACCAATACCGACCCTCGAAGTATCACAATACACGGTATATGACCCTGAAGCTGACAGCAAAACTAACACTGGAGATGTGGTCAAAGATGTCTTGAGCTTCTGAAAGCTCTCCTCACACTCGTCTGACCATTCAAATGAAGAACCCTTCTGAGTCAACTTGGTCAAGGGCGATACTGTTGTTGTAGACCGTGTGTACCGATCGTGTGTGGTGACTATTGCGGATTTGGAGACCTGTGTAGATCTGTTATTATTGTGTATGGTGGATTTCTATGTCATTTTGGGCATGGATTGGTTATCTCTGTGGCGTGCTATTCTGGACTATCATGCCAAGACAGTCACATTAGCTATACCAAAAATTTCAGCATATTATGCAGTGGAAAACTTCAGCATATTTGTCGGATTAGAATGTTAGAATTCAACGTCAAACAGATTTAGAATGC
This sequence comes from Nicotiana sylvestris, assembly GCF_000393655.2. Lineage (NCBI taxonomy): Eukaryota > Viridiplantae > Streptophyta > Magnoliopsida > Solanales > Solanaceae > Nicotiana > Nicotiana sylvestris. The sequence continues at coordinate 45,091,983 of NC_091058.1, forward strand.
AAATTCAGCATATTAGTGATGTTCGTCAAACAACTTCAATCAATCAATCAGAAAACATATAATTCAAAAACTATTTTGAATTCTGAAGATGAATTTGAATACTTATAATATATTTTGTAATTTTTCATTTGGAATTTGAATCTGGTTCAAATCTGGTTTGCGAGAGGTGATCTGAGGAGAGACGGAGTGATGGAGGAGATACGTAGGCGATCTGGAATTTGAATCTGGTATGTTTGATGCATCTTTTATAAGTTTTGGAAGGGGTATAATGGTCATACTATTACGAATTTTTTGTTAGTTGGTTACGAAATCAATAATTTTTAAAAATAGGGTATAGGTTAAAAAGTGGCATAAATATAGGGTACGACTGCAAATCGCCCCTTTTTTCATCCAGTTCGAGAGACTTGGAGTTGTAAGAGAAGAGAGATGGGAAATGGGACAATTTCCCCCAAAAGAAAAATTAAAGAAAAAAATCTTGTTCTACAAATCAAGTATATGACTGCCTTATTAATTTTCTATAGCAAATGGCATGTTTTAAAATGTTGTAGAACACCTCACTCTCATGGAATTTATGGAACTATTATTATATATATACTATATTAATTAGAAGTTGTAGATTTTGTGGGTGTTTGGATTGACTTATAAAAAGTAGCTTTTAAGCTAAAAGCCAAAAGTCATAAGTTGGTAATACCCAACTTTTGGCTTTTGGCTTATTTTTATACTTTTTATGCTTAAAAGTACTACTTACTTTTAATCACTTTTTATCATTATCAAACACCACACAAACTAAAAAAATACTTAAAAGTCAATAAACACTTAAAATAAGTCAATCCAAATACCCTCTTCGTCAAGAAAGGAACAAGCCTTGGCATTAGATATATATATATATTATTTCATTGAAATAACAGCATTATCATCTAAATCTAAGACGGAGATTCCTTATGATGAAGCAATCTAATAAATTAATTATTGTAGTAAATTTTAATATGTAGTACTATTCTATAGCATATTATTAAGTAAACAAATTAAGGTCATCGCTCGACACGCCAGTATCTCTATTTTTCTTCTGTGTGTGTGTGTGGGGGGGGGGGGGGGTTGAATTCCTTGGGAATTGACAGTTCCATTTAGTTATTGGTGGCATATTCCTAATGCGTGAAAATTGACATCTCCGTTTTTTTATTGCTCGCGCGCATTTTGTTGGAAATTTCAATATTTAAAATAAATAAATAAATAAGTTGCAAAATTCAACTTGTCAAATCTTGCAACAATTTAAAGAACTGATATAACAAAATAATAGTAGTAGAGAAATAACGCTAATGAAATTTTCGATCGTCTGAATAAACTAGAAGTGGCTAGTAAATCACAAAAATTTGCTTTGAAGCTGTCTATTCTATGATTCGTATTTGTGTCCTCCTTATAATAAGCACGGACAATAGATTGTAATTAGGTATGAATTTCTGAAACAAAGATAAGAAATTAAATAAAACATATTACTAGATTTATATAATTACTCAAAATCTTACTAATCGTGAGACCTCAGCCCTTTAAGTTGGCCATACACAAATTACTTTTAGCTACATACAAATTAGCATTGACAAAATCTTAATGATTTAATAATTCTCCTCATTAGATTTTTTGCTTGGCATTACTACTTGCTTTAAACTAAGAGATTTGCTAATCCCATTATCTCAATTTCTTAATTAATCACTGTTTAAAAAGATGTAGGATTGACCCAATTATTATAAAGTTGTATTTAACTCTTGCTGTATTACTTAAGCGGAAGCATGGTCTGCATGTTGTTCCTTAGCTACTACGAAATCGTAAAAATTATAATACAACATTTCAATCTCATAGAATACTATACGGATTATTATAAATCCAATTACAGGTTGTGGATTTCGTCAAGGAATTAACGAACAAAATCATCTCAGATTACATCTTCTGACGAGGCTAAGATTCCTTAATTAACGAACAAGGAGGGGCTATTATATTTAACTACTCAATAATGCTCTTTATTCTATCTAACGCTTAGAAATAAAAAATTTGATGTTAAGTAAATTAAAGGATATCGTGACACACATGAATAGTAATCAAATGTTTAATTAGTTTGATCAGTTGTATGAAGAATAATTTCCGTTATATTTAAGGTGCTAGAAATTAATAAAATCTAACAGAAGATTAGCTAGTTGACTAAATACTTCATTTATTGCACATCAGGATGCAGCTGTTTAAGAATATTTTAGATAGCTCTATAAAGTATTTTATGTAGCATATATACTGGTGAAACTATTGTATTATTCGTGGAAATGATAGTAGGTAATTAGATTCCTTTCAGATATGTTAGCATTAGATATGATATATTAAAACAGATATAGTAAGCAGTTTAATTTGAATAGATTGTAGTTAGGCTCTTTCTTAGATTTTCTACTTGAGAAGGCTAGATCTTATTGAAAATAAAACTAGCTGTGTTCTTTCGATTAACAAAAAATTAGCATAACAAGTTACTAACTATTACCATAATCTAAATCAGCAAGACATAAGTTGAAGACTTGAAGTGAGAATGCTATAGGATGCCTTACGTAAAATGTGAAGCAACTTTAGACTTCCCCTTTTCGTTCTTTTTGGTACTTCTATAGTTAATTGATCCATATAAAGACAAATTGCCGTAGAATTTGGTGGTTATTCACCACCTTAAACTGCTAATAATCACGTGAATCTCTTATAAACTTGTTTTTAGTTTTATGGCCATATTGTTTTTTACACTATTACTTTTATATATAAAATATTTGTGTTTTATGCATAAGATCTACAACAACAACCCAGTATAATCCCACTCGTGGGTCTAGGGAGGATAGTGTGTACGCAGATCTTACCCATACTCCGATGAGTAGAGAGACTGTTTCCGAAAGATCCTCGACTCAAGAAGACGAAAAGTTACGCATAAGATCTAAAAAGGTCATTTTCTCAACTGCTTACGGGCTTACTTAAAATTGACATCAATCTAATTTTTCATTTCAAATGCTTAATACCTTAGTTTCCTGTATATATAATTTGTAATCTTTCCTTTAAATATTATTTACATTAAGTTTTGTGTTATTTTCTGTTTTATAATAGTTCAAAGTTTTAAAATTAAATCTTCCAATATACTATATGATATGTATTTTATCATTTTATTTCATTACAATGGATGTATTTACATTTGGGAAAGAAGAAATACGCTTTAAAAATAATTTGACATATATATATCTCTATTCACATCACAACATTATCACAGAAAGGCTGAAAAAGAAAGTCTATACATAAATGCAAAAAGAAAAACAAAAAATGGACTAAAACACAAAAGGGTAGGAGATCTATGTGTAATATGGTTGAAAGGTAACAATCAGGTTCATACTCAAAAAGTAAGACAAAACCCTTCGGCAGCAACAATAGCCGGAAAATTAATTGCTGTGTCCAAAAACAAACCCCAAAATAGTGGACATGCCCATTGATTCAAGGGGCCAAATGTTCAATTTCTTCCTAGCAAACCTCATTTTTTTCCCACAAATTTTGAAATTCCATGCCGACAATTCAGCCCATTTTAAGACACCACAAACAAAACATGAAAATAAAAATGTGTGTGTGTATCACCCCCTTTCCATATTTTTGACAATTTTGGTAAGATTGATTGATCTTCTCCGTGTTGGAAAATCTTTTATTTTTATATATCTATAACAGGGATGTTTCAATTATTTTCATTCCATATAAGTCAGACCATCACATCCTATGATGTTTTGTGCTCCTATTTATTAATTCTATAGGACAACAAAAATCTTTGTTAATTTTAAGCTTGTTGTGGCACGGTCGCTCCTTATTGGATAATTATTGGGGCAGAAATTATGGGGTAATGAAGTAGGTTTTTGTTGAATAATTTTGTAGGTTGATTTGAAGCATGTTATATGTAAGAGTAGGTACATTATGAAAATGTACACTGCGGAAAATTAAGTTTCTATAAACGTTTTAAAAGAAAAAAAACGGAAATTCATATTATGATTTTATCCGTAGAAAATATATAAGAGACAATATACTGTTGACTAGCAGCTGAGTAACAAGCTGATAGTTAACTATAGGTTAAGTTTAATTGTAATGTTAACTAGAGTTAGTTAGTTAATGAGTTAGTTAGAGTCGGTTAATTGTTAGCTGTTAAATACTGTAGCTACTTGTAGAGAACTCATTCATTCAGAAATGAAGAAAGTTAGTTCTCTTCTTCTCTTATCTTCTCTATGAATCTCTCCCTTCTCATTAGCTTCAATCGATCTTCCATGGCTTCTATCATGGTATCAGAGCCATCGGTGTAGATCTAGTCGAACTAGCAAACTAATTCCTTCGTTTAGGTTACTTCAATTTTGCAAATTGAGGAGCAGAATTGTCTCAGAGTAATTCAGAATCGAAGCTAGAGTTTACAAGTCGTATTCTTCGAAGCTAATTTTCTGGTAGCAATGGCGGTTGAAGATGATCAAGTCAATGATTCTACAGCTCCTACTAGTACTGCCATAGCCATGACTTCAGAAAATGAAAATTTTCTGACCAGCTCCTCATTACCTGTCGTCGATCACAATCATCCTCTGTACTTACAGCCCACCGACACACCAGGTAGTTCTCTGATCTCTCTTCAGCTTAATGGATCTGATAACTACGCCTTGTGGAGTCGCGCAATGAGAATTGGCTTGTTAGGTAAAAGCAAGTTAGGATTTGTTGATGGTACAACAACAACAACCCAGTAAAATCCCACTAGTGGGGTCTGGGAGGGTAGTGTACGCAGACCTTACCCCTACCCCCAAGGACTAAAGAGGCTGTTTTCGAAATCTAGGTTTGAACCTGAACTTCATGATTTGTGGGAGAAAGTGAATGCTTTTGTTTTGTCGTGGATAATGAATGTTGTGAGGCCGGGTTTGTTGAGTAGTGTCTTATATACATCTAGTGCTCATAAGGTTTGGGAAGATTTAAATGAGAGATTTGATAAGGTTAATGATTCTAGAATTCTGTACTTACATAGAGAAGTTCACACCTTGACTCAGGGAGTTATGACTGTAACTGATTATTTCTCCAAACTAAGAGAACTTTGGGATGAATTTGATGCCCTTTTGCCATGTCCTGGATGTCCCTGTCTTGAGTCAAATAAGTATGCTCAACATTTTGAGTATCAAAGACTACTTCAATTTTTTACTAGACTAAATGAGTCCTACTCTCAGTCAAGGAGCCAAATTATGATGATGTCTCCTCTACCTAGTATAAGCAGAGCATACTCTATGTTAGTTGATTAGGAAAGTCAGAGAAATCTTGGCAATATTCCACAAGTAGCTCAAGCTTCTGAGGCCTTGGAGAATTTACCTATGTATAGTAGCAAAGGCACAAATAATGCTGGAAGCTACAAAAAAAAAGAGTCAAGTTCAATGTGACTATTGCCACTACAAGGGACAGAGCAAGGAAAACTGCTATAAGTTGGTTGGATACCCTCATAACTTCAAGTCCAAGAAGAAAGGCATCAATACTGGGCAGTATGCAAATAAAGTGTGTAGTAAAGAGGTGAATTATGCAGACAGATGTGGTATGAGAAGTAATGTAGCTTCTAATGTGGTTCAACAAGGCAGAGTTGGAAATCAGTCTAATGCAGGTGTCTTACAACCACAACCAGCTAATCAGTCTGTATTCTTTCAGCAAATGCCACTCTCTACTCAATCAAGTCAACGGATGCAGGTATTCTAAACAAAGTGAATGCATTAATGTCTCATTGTGTTAATGATAAGTGGATTGTTGACATTGGGGCATCAAACCATATGACTTCCATCCTTGATATACTACATAACTATAAAGCACTTCCAAATACAGAAGAAAACAAAGTACAATTACCTACTAGTAGTGTGGCATCAGTGTTACACACAAGAAATGCTTCTGTATTGAGCAATCAGGAAATCTCTAATGTCTTGTATATCCCTGATTTTAAGTTCAACCTACTTTCAGTTTCAAAACTTACTAAGGAACTAAAATGTATGGTTGGCTTCTTCCCTGACTTCTGTATCTTTCAGGACCTCTTCAATGGTCAGGTGAAGGTGATTGGTAGAGAAGAACATGATTTGTACATACTGCGTGGGAGTACCTCTATACCAAACTCATCTCAGTCAAGAAATAAGTGTGCCAACATAACAAATATTGTGCCTACTTCTTCAGCAAGTGATACATCTATTTCTCCATCTACTTCCAGTACTTCCTCTAGAATACTTGTCTCTAGTACTTGCAGTTTATGGCATAAGAGATTAGGACATGATCTTATAGATGTAATAAAGAAGATAGAAGCATTGAATGAGGTGATAACATGAGTTATCAGTCAGCCTTGTACTGTATGTCTTGTTGCTAAACAAACCAATATGCCTTTCCAACTAAGTAATACTACATCTAAGTTTGTTTTTAAACTAGTTCACTGTGATATTTGGGGACCATATAAAGTACCTACACATGATGGTAATGGTACTTTGTCACCATAATTGATGATTACAACAAGTTTGCTTGAATATTTCTTTTGAATTGCAAATCAGAAGCAATTGTAGTCCTAAGAGATTTTCTTACTCAAGTAAGTAATGTGTTCTCTACTACTGTTAAAATTCTAAGAACAAATAATGGAAGTGAATTCTTTAGTACTGAGTTCAAGCATCTATTATCTAGTCTTGGTATTGTACATCAGAGTACTTGTGTTTACACACTCCAACAGAATGGGGTAGTAGAAAGAAAACATAGAACTATCTTGGACATGGCTAGATCTCTCAGATTTCAAGCAGTTGTGCCTTTAAGATTCTAAGGAGAATGTGTTACTACAATAGTGTATCTACTAAACATATTACCTTCTAGAGGTAATTGGGTACAAATCTCCTTTTGAAAAGTTGTATATGTATCCACCTTCTTTGTCTCATCTCAAAGTATTTGGTTTTCTGTGCTATTCTATATCTCCTAAAGTTATAGATAAGTTTTCACCTAGAGCAGTATTTGTTGTGCTCTTAGGCTACTCTTCTACTCAAAGGGGGTATATACTATATGACTTACATGCCAAGGACTTTATGGTTAATAGAAATGTTGTGTTTCATGAGTTTATTTTTCCTTTCAAGTATGTTAGAGATTCAGGAACTATGGTGTTTCTTATCCTAGATCTATTATTCCTAATTTGGATGCTACACCTCCTATCTCTTCTTCAATACCTACAGTAGAAAGGTCAACTGAGCTTGCTGCAGATCAGGTACCATCAAATTTTTCTGCAGAAGTTCCCTCTTCTCCTCCAGACAGAATTGCTTCTGAACCTATCCCTCCTACTGTGACAAACCTTCAAGACAATGCCTGTGCTGAATTATCTGCAGGTTAATCTAACCCTACAGAGAATCTTGAAGGATGCAGAAGATCTTCTAGACCAAGCAAACCACCCGTGTGGTTGCAGGACTATGTCACTCTCTCCAAAGGCTCAAAATGTACTTATCCTATTCCTCATATGTCGATTATTCACATATTTCTCCAACCTTTAGACAGGCACTCACAGCCTACTCAGCTATTACAGAACCTGCCACTTTCAGAGAGGTTGATACGTACTGATCCTAGGTGGGTAAAAGCTATGTAGTTGGAGATTTCTGCACTAGAGGACAATCACACTTGGAGTGTTGTAGATCTTCCACCTGGAAAAACACCTATTGGTTGTAGGTGGATGTATAAAGTCAAATATAAAGCATCTGGGGAGGTAGAAGATTAAAAGCTAGGTTGGTTGCTAAGGGGTATAGTCAAAAAGAAGGTTTAGATTATGGTGAAACCTTCTCTCCTGTAGCTAAGATAGTTACTATCAGATCCATCATTGCATTAGCTGCTTCTCACCAATGGTTGATCTTTCATATGGATGTTCATAATGTTTTCCTTAATGGTGATCTTGTTGAAGAGATCTATATGCATATACCTGAGGGGGTTGCTAGACAGGGGGAGAATCACAAGAGGGTTTGCAAACTTCATAAGTCCCTCTATGGACTTAAACAGGCACCAAGACAATGGAATATGAAATTAACAGAACCTCTACTTCATATGGGATTTCAGCAAAGCCATTATGACTACTCCTTGTTCATAAAGAAAGTTGGGAGTGACATAGTGGTCATACTGGTATATATAGACGATCTTTTGATCATTGGAAACACTCAACAATTGTTGTGTGATACCAGATCAAATCTCAAGAAAAGGTTCAAGATGAAGGATCTGCAAACTTTATAAGATCCTCTATGGACTTAAAAAGGCTCCAAGACAATGGAATATGAAATTGACAGAAGCTCTATTTTATATGGGATTTCAGCAAAGCCATTATGACTACTCCTTGTTCACAAAGAGAGTTGGGAGTGACATAGTGGTCATACTGGTATATGTAGATGATCTTTTGATCACTGGGAACAATCAACAATTGCTGCGTGATACAAAATCAGATCTCAAGAAAAGGTTCAAGATGAAGGATCTAGGAGAGCTAAAATTCTTCCTAGGTATTGAGTTTGCAAGGTCTAAATAAGGAATTCTTATGTGCAAAGCACATGCAAGCGTCTCCTCCTCCCTTTTAATTCCTGCAATCTGTAAGTCCATGACAAGTTTATTAAACGCATCTAAATGATCTTGTAACGAAGTACCTGACCCCATCTTAAATGTGTGAAGACGCCGTTGTAACAACATTCTTGTTGTCACTGATCGGTCTTGGTATAGCCCTTCTAGCTTTTCCCACAACTGTTTGGCCGTCTCTTCGGTACCCGTACTCACTTCACAAAGCACGTTAGGTGCAAGGGATAGTTGGATTGCACTCAATGCATCCCCTTCAATCTTCTCCTTGTCGGGAGCTGATATATCCGTAGGATACTTTCTGTCAATAGCATGGATTGAACCTTCCCTCCGCAGTAACGCCATCATCTGGATCTTCCAGATATTGAAGTTGTTGCGTCCATTGAATCTATCAATTTCAAACTTCATGGAACTCATATTTGCTTGTTCTTTCTCCTTGGATCGTTAAAGAATCCTGTCGCTCTGATACCAATTGTTAGCGGAAACGTAAAAGAAAGAACACAAGATTTAACGTGGTTCGGATCAAAATAATCCTACGTCCACCAGAGAACAATTGCCCTTTTAATATTAACAAAGGAAGGGGAGATTTCCCAATTACACTTAAGAGAATTTCTCTCTTAACTCTCTACTCACTACAATGTATTGTATTATTTTGGGATGATTTCTACAAGTGAAGGAGTGCATCTATTTATAGAGGTAAAGACCTCCTCTTGATGTCATTGGTGACATCAAACTACCTCCTCTTGATGTCATGGGTGACATCAAAGGAGGAAGCTTCCTCCTAGCATCCACACCAACTCTTTCCACCAACTCTTCCAATTGGCATGCCATTGTTGACTAAACATAAACCAACACTTTCAATCTCTACCTTGGTTTGCGTTTCGAGCGTGCGTGTGAAAAACTCTGGCCAAAACTTCTAAGCTTACTGGGCAACCCCGTTGTAAGAAACAAGAAGAATCAAACCATTGTTGAACATACCACCTCCACCTAACAATTGTTCTCTTCGGCGTTGCATCAGTTGATGCACACCCCCGCCAAGTCCTTGTAGTGTGCAAACTTAGCGAGCGGGACTATCTTGGTCAACATGTCTGCATCATTATCGTTTGTGATAACCTTCACGACCTTGATAGTTCCCTCTTCAACAACATCTCGAATAAAATGAAATCTGACATCAATGTGTTTTATGCGCTCATGAAATCTCTGATTTTTCATTAGATGAATGGCACTCTGACTATCACATCTAAGAGTTGATTCCAGCTTAACCAAACTCAATTCCGCTACTAAACCTTTCAACCAGATAGCTTCCTTCACCGCCTCCGCTGCTGCCATGTATTCTGCTTCTGTCGTAGACAAAGCGGCAATCGACTGCAGAGTCGACTTCCAACTAACGGCACTGCCAACGAGGGTAAAGATGTATCCAGTTGTGGACCTTCTTCTGTCAAGATCTCCTGCATAGTCAGAATCTACATAACCGAGAATTGAAATACCTCCACCACTTTTTCGAAAGGTCAGACCAACACCAGAAGCTCCTTTGAGATATCTCAATATCCACTTGACAGCTTCCCAATGCCTCTTTCCTGGGCTGGACATGTATCTACTTACCACACTTACAGATTGAGCAATATCTGGACGTGTGCATACCATAGCATACATAATGCTACCAACTGCACTGGCATAAGGAATCTTTGACATATGCTCCACCTCATCCTCGGACTGAGGCATTTGTAACTCTGAAAGTTTAAAATGAGGAGCTAATGGTGTACTTACAGGCTTGCACGTATGCATATTGAATCTCTTGAGAACCCTTTCAATATACCTCTTCTGAGAAAGATGTACAACACCGTCTTCTCTTGAAATCTCCATACCAAGGATTTTCTTTGCAGCTCCTAAATCCTTCATGTCAAATTCCTTACTCAACAGTTTCTTCAAAGCATTTATCTCTGTAATGTTGTTAGCAGCAATAAGCATATCATCAACATACAACAGTAAATAAATCATTGAGTTACCAGACATCTTCTTGTGATACACACAGCTATCAAATGCACTCCTTGAGAATTCATGTGTAGTCATGAATGCATCAAACCTCTTGTACCACTGTCTAGGGGATTGCTTCAAACCATACAAAGACTTCTTTAGTTGGCATACGTGATCTTCTTTTCCCTCAGCTAGGAAACCTTCAGGCTGATCCATATAGATTGTCTCTTCTAGATCACCGTGTAAGAAAGCAGTTTTGACATCAAGCTGTTGAAGCTCCAAGTCAAATTGGGCAACCAATGCTAGTAGCACGCGAATTGAGCTATGCTTCACGACTGGAGAGAAAATCTCATTGTAGTCAATTCCCTCCTTCTGACTGAATCCTTTTGCAACCAATCTCGCCTTGAACCTAGCATCTTCCACTTCAGGAATTCCCTCTTTCTTTCGGTAGACCCACTTGCATCCAACTGTCCTCTTCCCCTTTTGTCTTTTCACTAAGACCCATGTCTGATTCTTGTGAAGAGACTCCATCTCTTCAGTCATGGCTAACCGCCATTGTGCGGCATCCTTGCAAGAAGTTGCTTCAATATACGAGGAGGGCTCCAGATCTTTAATCTCTTCTTGTGCAGCTACGAACGCATATGCAATCAAGTTTGCTTGATTTATAAGGCGTTCCGGTTCTCGTGTCTGCCTCTTCTCCCTCCCCTTCGCAATTGTGTATGGTTCATTGACAGCAAGTTCTTCAACGCCTACATCTTCTGACTCATCTTTAACCTGAGTCTCTTGATCCTTTTCCTTGGCAAGCTCCACCGGAAGCTCCACCTGCTCGTTGTTCTTGTTTCCTGAAAACTCCACGGAAACTTTACGGGGATCAAGTATAGAGGATTCATCGAAGGTGACATCTCTACTAACTATAAATTTGAGTAAAGACAAACACCAAAGTTTGTACCCTTTTACTCCATCCACATACCCTACGAATATGGCCTTCTTAGCCCTTGGTTCAAGCTTTCCTTCATTAACGTGATAATAAGCTGGACACCCAAATACTCGTAAGTATGAATAGTTAGAGGGTTCACCTGACCATACCTCATTCGGAGTCTTAAAGTCAATTGCCGATGCTGGAGATCGATTGACAATATGAGCAGCAGTGTGAACTGCTTCAGCCCAAAATACTTTGGACATTTTGGCTTGTAGGAGCATACAACGAGCCTTTTCAAGAAGAGTTCTGTTCATTCTCTCGGCAACTCCATTCTGCTGTGGGGTATGCCTGACAGTCCTATGTCTTGAGATCCCATGAACCTTGCAGAATTCATTAAACTCTTCATTGCAAAACTCCAAGCCATTGTCTGTGCGAAGATACTTGATTTTCCGCTCCATTTGATTTTCAACCAAAATCTTCCACTCTTTAAATGCTTCAAAAGCATCACTTTTTGCCTTCAAAAAATACACCCAAACCTTTCGTGAGAAATCATCAATAAAAATGAGAAGATACCTCTTTCCGCCCTTCGATGGAAGTTTAGAAGGACCCCATAAATCTGAATGGATGTAGTCTAGCACTCCTCTTGTCTTGTGTTTGCCAGTGCTGAAGCTGACCTTCTTCTGCTTCCCTAGAACGCAGTGCTCACAGAAGTCAAGCGTGCTGATCTTCTCACCTTCCAAAAGTTTACGATTGCTCAACATCTCCAGTCCACGTGCGCTCATATGACCCAGTCTCATGTGCCATAGTCTTGCCTTGTCATCATTAGATAACTGCACTGTAGATGCATTTGCAGAGCCAACAATGGTGCTTCCGGCCAATGTGTAAAGGCCGTTCTCCAGCTTGCCTTTCAGCATGACTAAAGAACCTTTAGTCACCTTTATAGTTCCTGCTTCGCTCATGTACCTGTAGCCTTGTTCATCCAGAGTACTCAGGGAGATCAAATTCTTCTTCAGATCAGGAACATGACGGACTTGTGTAATAGTCCTCACGACTCCATCATGGCAGCGAACCCGAACTGAGCCAATGCCAACTATTGCACAAGTTGCATTATTGCCCATTACTACGGTTCCTCCACTTTTCTCATAGCTGCTAAACCAGTCTTTTCGGAATGTCATATGCAGAGTACAAGCAGAGTATAACACCCATTTTGTTTCCATAACTACTATTATTATTACACGATGTTGTTAGTACATAATCATTATCAAAATCATGTACCTGTTCAACTGTAGATGCACTCGCCTTTTCCTTGGACTTTGACATTGGGCAATCTCGTTTAAAGTGCCCCTTATTTCCACAACCCCAATACTCTGTATTCTTCTTGTTCACATGAGACTTTGATCTGTGCTTTGATTTGCTCTTTCCCTATTGGCTAGTCCAGCCTCTCACAAAGAGCCCACTTGCCTGGTCATCTCTATCTCCTTCAATGTGCCTCCGCACATCACTAGAGTTAAGTGCTTGACGCACTTGCTCAAGCTTGATAGGCTCCTTGCTATACATCATTGAATTCTCAATATCACAATATCCTGAAGTCAATAAAAATAACAAAGCACATGCAAGCGTCTGCTCCTCTTTTTTAATTCATGCAATCTGTATGTTCATGACAAGTTTATTGAACGCATCTAAATGATCTTGTAATGAAGTACCTGACCCCATCTTAAATGCGTGAAGACACCGTTGTAACAACATCCTTGTTGTCACTGATCGGTCTTGGTATAGCCCTTCTAGCTTTTCCCATAACTGTTTGGTCGTCTCTTCGGTACCCATACTCACTTCACAAAGCACGTTAGGTGCAAGGGATAGTTGGATTGCACTCAATGCATCTCCTTCAATCTTCCCCTTGTCAGGAGCTGATATATCCTTAGGATACTTTCCGTCAATAGCATGGATTGAACCTTCCCTCCGCAGTAACGCCATCATCTGGATCTTCCAGATATTGAAGTTGTTGCGTCCACTGAATCTATCAATTTCAAACTTCATGGAACTCATCTTTGCTTGTTCTTCCTCCTTGGATCGTTAAAGAATCTTGTTGCTCTGATACCAATTGTTAGTAGAAACGTAAAAGAAAGAACACAAGATTTAACGTGGTTCGGATCAAAATAATCCTACGTCCACCAGAGAACAGTTTTCTTTTTAATATTAACAAAGGAATGGGAGATTTCCCAATTACACTTAAGAGAATTTCTCTCTTAACTCTCTACTCACTACAATGTATTGTATTATTTTTGGGGTGGTTTGTACAAATGAAGGAGTGCATCTATTTATAGAGGTAAAGACCTCCTCTTAATATTATTGGTGACATCAAACTACATCCTCTTGATGTCATGGGTGACATCAAAGGAGGAAGCTTCCTCCTAGCATCCACACCAACTCTTTCTACCAACTCTTCCAATTGGCATGCCATTGTTGACTAAACATAAACCAACACTTTCATAGCTGCTAATCCAATATTTCATGAAATTAAGAACAAAACACATTGACATAGACTGTCATTTTGTGAGAGAAAAACTTAGTCAGAGACTGCTGAGAACTGAACATGTAAATTCAGAAGATCAACTAGCAGATTTGCTCACAAAGGGACTGGGTAAAGGTCAACATGAGTACTTGCTGAATAAAATTGGGTTGAAGAACTTGTTTGAATCACCAGCTTGTGGGGAGTGTTGATTAGCAGCTGAGTAACAAGTTGATAGTTAATTGTAGGTTAAGTTTAATTGTAATGTTAACTAGAGTTAGTTAGTTAATGAGTTAGCTAGAGTCGGTTAGTTGTTAGCTGTTAAATACTGTAGCTACTTGTACAGAACTCATTCATTCAAAAATGAAGAAAGTTAGTTCTCTTCTTCTCTCATCTTCTCTCTGAATCTCTCCCTTCTCATTAGTTTCAATCGATCTTCCATGGCTTCTATCATATACAACATAGATATTTATATAATTTCTAAACAGACAATATAAAGTAATTATATTTCTTCTTTCAACTCTCTTTACATATGTTTTTGCAATTAGTTGTGACTATCAAATCAAATTCACATTATATTTGCTTCTCGGCTGACTTATATTCGTCTCTTATATACTCTTTATACGTAAACATATAGAACTAGATATCGTTTTATTTTTATAGAAAATAATTAATTATAATCGATCCAAAAAATTAATTAAAGCAATAATATTATTTCTAGGATGACGTACTCGAACATGTTTTGCTAGTACACTCACAAAAGAATGGCCTCCTAAGTCTTAACACGACTAAACCAACTTGTGTTGTTTTTGTCTTCCGTCTAGCTCGGAAAGACAAAAATAAAGAGGAAAACTAATAAAAGACTAATAAAAATAAAGAGAAACGTTATCAGAGGACCAGTCGAAACAGTCTTGGAAATATGACAGTTAATTAAATAAAATAAAATAACTAATCAAGTCATATGGGTTGTCAGTTAAAGTGACAACCACCGTCATTATTTTAGAGAGCTTGTCTTTTATTATATGGATATTTCTTTATATTAATACGATTTCATATGAGCAGAAGATTTTGATCGAGGTTTATCGTTGACTTTTTAGTTTGAATAATTGGAATATGATTCAATATGCAAAGTATAATGAAAAGGCTAGCTTGGCCACTAGAGACCATACAGTTAGCATGGTGAAAATTTTATTTTTCTCTTAGTTTTCCTCATAAGCCTTACGTGAGTGTAACTACTGGATGATTGCTTGCAAAAACAATAACAAATTAACAATACGTGACTTGTTTATTTCATTTTTCCATTAGAGAATTTCCAATTTGTAATCCAAATTCAAGTGAATTTAGGTAGATTTAATTACTTAAAATTAATCGCGTGCAATGTATGCATGATATAAAATTAATGGTAGGTGCTTAGAATATTTTTTAGCACAAGATTAAGGAAACCATGTACTATATTGGTATATTACTCATTGACCTTTTGATGCTTAAACAAAGACGCGTGCTTAGTATTTTTTTTGTAGATTATTGGTTAGCCTCTCTTAGCACAAGATTCAAGCATGCTTCCCAACATCTCATGTGCTAAATTAAAAAACAGGATTAGAATGAAGCCTTAATATTTGAAGATCAACAATCAAGATGATAACAGTCTTTTTCTTTTGAAGATTTTCGCGCTTCTGTTCTATACTTATTCTATAGGAAATTCCAGATTTACTTCCTTAAAGTACGTAGTAAGTAAAAGGAATTTTGTGTTTAATAAATAGTACGGGAAAAAGAGTTGTATTATCATAATGAGAATTATAACCTTTAAGTTGCGCGTAATGCTCAATGGCTTCTTATATTTGAAAGTATGCTCCAAAATACAAGATTTTATTCATTGTTGTTGCAAGCCTCAAAATCAAATATTAATGTTGTATGGAATAATTAATACTCCCTTCGGTCCACTTTAATTGATTCTTTGATTGTTTTCACACATATTAAGGAATCCATCTTTTAGCATTAATAAATAATAAAATTGGTCATACTAACCTTAATTTGTTCATTGAAAATATAACAAATACCCTTAAGCTCTTTACTCCAAGGATAACTTTAGAAAAAAAGAAATTAATACTTTCTTGATATCTGAAAAAATCAAATTTTATGGACCGCAAAACAGGCAAAAAAATCAATTAAAATGGACAGGAGGAAATAAATAGTTATCATAAGCATAGACAAAATAAAAATTAATTATGGGGAATTTAATACTTTTGTCATTTTCGCTTCATGATATTACTCCCTCCGCTCCAAAACAAGTGATTTATTGGCTTTTTTTTATCCAAAATAAGTGATTTTTCCGGATTTAAAGAATGAATTAATTGTTTTTTTTCCTATATTGCCCTTGGAGTAAATAATGTTAAAGTATGTGTTAGGAGTGTTTATGTGATGAGATAATAAAGGTTAATATGGTCAATTTCATTACTAATTAATGTTAAAAAGTGAATTTTTTAATATATGTGAAAACAACCAAAAAAATCACTTATTTTGGATCGGAGGGAGTAATTTATATAACTCCCTGTTGATAACTTTCGGGCTTCTATTTTTTTAGGACTTTTGGACATTCCGACCACTCATTGGAACCAAGTTACGTGGCACGACCTTACAGCTTTACATGGAGTAATAGAGAGGTTAAGCGTAATGTTGATGCAAATTGCAGTCAGTTAATTACATGCTAATGGCCTGGCGACGACAGCAAGAAAGCAAACCCCTAGTTTTAAGCTTATTTTGGCTAAATATATCTTTTTGTTTTGTAGGGGCGTGCTGTTTTGGTGCAACTAATATGTGATTCATATTTAATTAACTTTAGATAATGTTAGTAATAACCTACTAAAAATAATATATTTGTTATAAAATAATAAAAGAAGAAAAAGCGTATTGTAGAGAAAAGTAGGAAGAGAGAATTCTTATTGCTTTTGGGATGAATTACAATGGAATAGAACCCTCTATTTATAGGGAGAGAGTGACTTAGCAACCAAGTAATAAATCCTAGAATCTCTCTAAATATAGACATTCACCATAAATAAAATTCTATTTATAACACCCCCCTTTGAATGTCTATTCAACAGATAATGTGACTCGTTAAAACCTTAACTAAATAAAACACAATGGAAAAAAATTCTAGAGAAGGAAAAAGAGTACACATATCTAACAATACGCCTTTAGGTTGCCTCATTAAAAACCTTGCAAGGAAAACTCAATGAGACAAAATCTTGTAAGGGAAAAAGAGTACAACGCGTATGTCACGACCTGGATTTCCCACCCTCGGGAGTCGTGATGACACCTACTAATGCGAGCTAGGCAAGCCGACAGTTTGAACAAATTACCTTTTTACAAATTTTATATTCTTTAACAATTATAAAGCAATAACGTGTAGACAACAGAAATTACAATAAGCGGAAGAAATGCAGTAAACTATCTGAAATATGTATCTAGTACAACTGTTTGAACCTCGACCACCTAGAACTAGTGTCAAAGTTTCACAGACGATCTAAGAATACTACATACAAAGTCTGAAAGATAAAAGACATACTGTTTCTGAACTAAGTAAATTAAACAGGAGTAAAGGGATAGAGGGAGATGACAGGGCCTGCGAACGCCTGCAGGACTACCTTGGATCTCCGCGTGAACTGAAGGCAGTCACCCAATCTACGGTCCAAAAGCTGCTGCTCCGGGATCTGCACACAGTGCAGAGTGTAGTATCATCACAACCGATCCCATGTGCTGGTAAGTGCCTAGACTAACCTCGGCGAAGTAGTGACGAGGCTAGGACCAGACTACCAAATAAACCTATGCAATTTAACTATATACAGCGGAAAAGAAGAACAATAATATACAGTCAAGTATGTGAGGGGTAACATACTGCGGGAGAACTATCAATTTAGAATAGAAAGACAACAGGTTATTGAAAGAAACAACATATCTCAGATATCAACAAAGAATCAGAAATCAATAAGTGCATAGCATCACCCTTCGTGCTTTTCTCTCGACTTCACCAAAACAATCAAGTAATGAAAATGTGCACGGCATCATCCTTCGTGCTTTTACTCTCGTCCTCACCATATAATTAATATAATCGGCACGGAATTCTACATCGTGCGGCACGGCATCACCCTTCGTGCTTTACACTCTTTCCTCACAAATCATACACGGCATCACCTTTCGTGCTTTAACGCTCTCTCACCAAAATAATACACGGCATCACCCTTCGTGCTTTAACACTCTTCCTCACCCAAACAACAATCACAAACAATAGGGCAGTGGAATAAATAAAATTACAATAAGAACCCCGGCAAGGGAACAATAGTTCAACAATCAAGTCCCGGCAAGGGAACAACATCAAAAGAAACATCAACATCCCGGCAAGGTATATAACATAAAAAGCAACAATATCCCGGCAAGGGAGGCCACGTAATAATTCTCTTTCTTTTTCTCACTTTTACTTCACAACTTGAACCAATGCTCCAAAAGGTTCAATTACCACTTATACTTTCACATTTCATTGTACAACTTGAGCCAACGCTCCTCAATGTTCAAATGTCTCAATTACTTCCACAAACTTTGCCCAACAATAGAAATCATCATCAAAGCATGAATAATACCGCGAAGACATAATAATCACAATATAAGACTCACGGGCATGCTTGACACTAACGTATAGATACTCGTCACTATACCTATATGTCGTACTCGGATAATACCACATAGAAAATAGGACTCGACTCCTAATCCCTCAAGCTAAGGTTAGACCAAATACTTACCTCGATACCACGAACACAATTCAAGTCTCTACTATCGCTTTACCTCTTGATTCCACCACCAATTTGCTCGTATCTATCAACAAGTTACTTAATTACATCAATAAATGCTAAATGAATCAATTCCAACGCATGAAAATGAGTTTTCTAAAGTTTTGCCCAAAAAGTCAAAAATCGCCCCCGGGCCTGTCACGACCCGAATTTTCCACCCACGAGAGTCGTGATGGCGCCTACTAATGTGAGCTAGGCAAGCCAATCATTTAACTACTTATTTCATCCCTCAATTATTTTTATAAAACAAATATAAGACGATAACATAAAAACAGCGAAACTTTAAATAATTAAGCGAAAGATAACAACTAAATATCTGAAATCTACATCTATTGCAACTCTTAAAACATAAAGCACCCAAAATCTGGTGTCACAGTATCACAGACGGTCTAAGATTTACTACATACAAAGTCTGAAGAAAATGACAATACGTTGTTTCTGAATAAAAGGAAAATGAAACAGGAAACAGGAATAGAGGAGACGCCAGGGCCTGCGGACGCCTGCAGGTCTACCTTAGATCTTCGCGGGGACTAAAGGTAGCCTCCACACTACGGTCTAAAAGCTTCTCCGGGATCTGTACATAGTGCAGAGTGTAGTATCAGCACAACCGATCCCATGCGCTGGTAAATGTCTAGCCTAACCTCGGCGAAGTAGTGACGAGGCTAGGACCCGACTACCAAATAAACCTGTGCAGTTCAAATATATACAGCGGAAAAGAAATACAGAAATAACTAGACAAAATGGGAGGGAGAGCATGTTGTGGGGGAGATAACAATTCCGAACAGAAAGACATCAAATAAATGAAAGAAACAACATAACTCGGATATCAACAAAGAATCAGAGATCAATAAATGCACAACATCACCCTTCGTGCTTTTACTCTTATCCTCACCAAATCAAGCATATAATAAAAATGTGTACGACATCATCCTTCGTGCTTTTACTCTCTTTCCTCACCATATAATCAATAAAATCAACACGGAATGGTACATCGTGCGGCACAGCATCACCCTTCGTGCTTTACACTCTTTCCTCACAATAATACACGGCATCACCCTTCGTGCTTTACACTGCTTCCTTACAAAAATAAACAATTCACGGCATCACCCTTCGTGCTTTAACTCTCTTCCTCACCCAAACAACAATCACAAACAATAGAGCAAGGGAATAAATGAAATTGAAATAAAGATCCCGGCAAGGGAACAACAATTCAACAAATAACTCCCGGCAAGGGAACATCATCAATAACCTCAACATCCCGGCAAGGGAGATAACGAATAAATCAACAATAGCCCGGCAAGGGCGACAACATAATGATCTCTTCTTTTTCTCACTTTTACTTCACAATTTACTTCACAACTCGAGCCAATGCTCTAGAGGTTCAATTATTACTTATACTTTCACAATTCGTTATACAACTTGAGCCAACGTTCCTCAATGTTCATAGGTCACAATTCCTTCCACAAACTTTACACAACAAGTAGAAACCATTAACAAGGCATGAAAGATACAACGAACTCATGATAATCACAATATAAGACTCACGGTCATGCTAGACACCAATATATAGATACTCGTCACCATCCCTATACGTCGTACTCAACAATTACCACATAGCAAATAGGACTCGACTCCTAATCCCTCAAGCTAAGGTTAGACCAAACACTTACCTCGATGCCACAAACACAATTCACGATTCAATTATAGCTTTACCCATTGATTCCACTACCAATTCGCTCGTATCTAGTCAAAAGTTACTTAATTACATCAATAAACGCTAAATGAATCAATTTGAATGCATGAAAATGAGTTTTCTAAAGTTTTACCCAAAAAGTTAAAAATCGCCCCCGGGGCCCACATGGTCAAAACCCGAGGTTCGAACCTAAACCCCGATTACTCATTCCCCTATGAACCCAAATATATAATTTGTTTTGAAATCGGACCTCAAATCGAGGTCCAAATCCCCAATTTTTTTGAAAAACCTAGGTTCTACCCAAAACACCCAATTTCCCCCATGAAAATCATTGATTTGAGTTGAAATCATGTTAAAAGATGTTAATGATTGAAGAAAACAAGTTAGAAATCACTTATCAATGTTTTGTAGAAGAAAGGTTATTTGAAAAATCGTCTCTTATGTGTTTGGGTTTGAAAAATGAAAAATAACTGAAAATTCTGTCTAAATATACTACTCTCAGATGCCCTGTGCGGACCGCACAACCACCAGTGAACTTGTGCGGACCGCACAAAATCAACTGCGGCCGCACAGTTACCAGTGAACCTGTGCGGACCGCACATGATCAACCGCGGTCGCACAGTCACCTGTGCAGATAGCACAAAACCAGTGCGGACCGCACTAGCAGGTTCAGAGAGTTGCACTTCTCTGAACCTCCAATAGCCATGCTTTAAGCCTAAGAAACCCTGGAACCTAGCCGAAACTCACCCGAGTCCTCGGAACTCCAAACCAAATGTGCATACTAACTCAAAAACATCGTATGGACCTACTCGTATCACATCATTAAAATAACATGTAAAATCAAGAATTAAACCTCAAAACTCAAAATTTTCATCAAGAACTCTCAAAGTTCATAACTCTTCAACCGGATGTCCAACTCACGTCAAATAAACTTCGTTTTCACCAAATTTTATAGTTATCTTTCAAATACTATAACGAATTTGTACCGGACTCCGGAACCAAAATACGGGCTCGATAACAATGGTTTCAAACATTAATTCTTTTCTTTATTTCTTAGATAATGCAATAAAACAATTTCCTTCAAAAATTAATTTCTAAAGCTTGGGACCTCGGAATTCATTTCCGGGCATACGCCCAAGTCCCATATTTTACTACGGACCTCCGAGGATCATCAGAACACGAATCTGGGTCTGTTTTCTCAAAATGTTGACCAAAGTCAACCATAATCAAATTTTAACTCTAGAATTTTTATTTCTCATATTTTCACATAGAAGGCTTTCCGGATATAGGTCTGGACCACGCACGTAAATCAAGGTAGGGTAAAAAGGAAGGTTTTAGGCCTCGGAACACTGAATTCACTTGCAACACAAGTGATGACCTTTTGGGTCATCATATTCTCCACCTCAAAAACAACCGTTCGTCCTCGAACGGACATAAGAAGGAAGTACCTGAGTCGGAAAAAAAATGGGGATAACGGCTCTACATATCGGACTCGGACTCCCAGGTTGATGCCTCAGGAGGCTGATCTCTCCACTGAACGCGAATAGAAGGAAAACTCTTCGATCTCAACTGACGAACCTACCGGTCTAGAATAGCTACCGGCTACTCCTCATAAGACAATTCCTTGTCCAACTGGACAGTGCTGAAATCTAACACGTGAGATGGATCGACGTGATATTTTCGAAGCATGGACACATGAAACACTGGATGCACGACTGATAAGCTCGGCAGCAATGCAAGTCTATAAGCGACCTCTCCCACTCGATCAAGAATCTCAAACGGGCCAATAAAACCTAGGGCTAAGCTTGCCCTTCTTCCCGAATCGCATCACGCCCTTCATAGGCGATACTCGAAGCAATACCCGCTCACCGACCATGAATGCCAAATCACGAACCTTGCGGTCGGCATAACTCTTTTGCCTGGACTGAGCTGTACGAAGCCTATCCTGAATAATCCTAACCTTGTCCAAAGCCTCTTGAACCAGATCTGTACCCAACAACCTAGCCTCTCCAGGCTCAAACCATCCAACCGGAGACTCACACCGCCTACCATATAAAGCCTCAAAAGGAGCCATCTAGATACTCGACTGGTAGTTGTTGTTGTAGGCAAAAACTGATCCCACGAGCCTCCAAAGTCAATGACACAAGCTCGAAGCATATCCTCCAAAATCTGAATAGTCCGCTCGGACTGCCCATCCGTCTGAGAATAAAACGTTGTGCTCAACTCAACCCGCGTGCCCAACTCTTGTTGAACTGCTCTCCAGAAATGGGAGGTAAACTGTGTACCTCGATCCGAAATGAAAGACTCGGGCACACCATGAAGGTGAACAATCTCCCGGATATAGATCTCAGCTAACCTCTCGGAAGAATAAGAGACTGTCACAGGAATAAAATGCGCTGACTTGATCAGCCTATCAACAATAACCTACACTATATCGAACTTCCTCTGAGTCTATGGGAGTCCAACAACGAAGTCCATAGTGATCCGCTCCCACTTCCACTCAGGAATCTCAATCTTCTGGAACAAACCGCTAGGCTTCTGATGCTCATACTTAACCTGCTGACAATTCAAACACCGAGCCACAAATGCTACAATATCCTTCTTCATTCTCCGCCACCAATAATGCTTCCTCAAATCCTGATACATCTTTGCGGCACCTAGATGAATAGAGTATCGGGAGCTGTGGGCCTCCTCTAAAATCAACTCCCGAAGCCCATCCACATTTGGCACACAAACTCGACCCTGCAATCTCAAAACCCCATCATCACCTAAGGTAACCTGCTTGGCACCTCCGTGCTGCACCGTGTCTGTAAGGACACACAAATGGGGATCATCATACTGCCGATCACAGATACGCTCCAATAAAGAAGAACGAGCGACCGTGCAAGCCAACACACTACTGGGCTCAGAAACATCCAACCTCATGAACTGATTGGCCAAAGCCTGAACATCCAAATCAAGCGGTCTCTCACCGACCGGAATATAAGCAAGACTGCCCATACTGGCTGACTTCCTACTCAAAGCATCGGCCACCACATTGGCCTTTTCCAGATGATATAATACAGTGATATCATAATCTTTCAACAACTCCAACCACCTCCTCTGCCTCAAATTCAACTCTTTTTGCTTGAACAAGTACTGCAGACTCTTGTGATCCGTGAACACCTCACATGCCATGCCATACAGATAATACCTCCAAATATTCAACGCGTGAACAATGGATGCCAACTCCAAATCATGAACCGGATAATTCTTTTTATGAATCTTCAACTATCGCGAAACATAAGCGATGACCTTGCAATCCTACATCAACACCGCACCAAGTCCAATGCGAGATGCGTCATAATAAATTGTATAAGGCCCTGAACCTGTGGGCAAAACCAATACCGGTTTGTAGTCAGAGCTGTCTTGAGCTTTTGAAAGCTCGCCTCACACTCATCTAACCATCTGAACGGGGCACCTTTCTGGATCAACCTGGTCATCGGGGCTGCGATAGATGAAAACCCCTCCACGAACCGACGATAGTAACCTGTCAATCCCAAGAAACTCTGAATCTTAGTAGTTGATGTTGGTCTAAGCCAGTTCTTGACTACCTCTATCTTCTTCGAATCAACCTGAATACCCTTTGTTGATACAACATGACCCAGGAATGCGATTGAACTCAACTAGAACTCATACTTCGAGAACTTAGCATATAACTGACTATCCCTCAAGGTCTAAGGAACCACTCTAAAATGCTGCTCGTGCTCCTTCCGGCTGCGGGAATATAGCAAAATATCATCAATAAAGACTATTATGAACGAATCTAAGTAAGGCCTGAAAACTCGGTTCATCAAATCCATAAAAGCTAGTGGGGCATTCGTCAACCCAAATGACATCACCAAGAACTCATAATGCCCATACCGAGTGCGGAAAGCTGTCTTAGGGACATTGGATGCCCTAATTCTCAGCTGATGGTAGCCAGATCTAAAGTCAATCTTCGAAAATACCTTGGCACCTTGAAGCTGATCAAACAAATCATCAATCCCCGGCAATGGATAATTATTATTGATTGTAACCTTGTTCAACTGCCGGTAATCAATACACATCCTTATCGATCCATCCTTTTTCTTAACAAACAACACTGGCGAACCTCAAGGCGAAACACTAGGCCTAATAAAACCTTTTTCAAGCAAGTCTTGCAGCTGCTCCTTCAACTCTTTCAACTCAGGCGGGGCCATACGATATGGCGGGATAGAAATGGGCTGAGTGCCCGGAGCCAAATCAATGCAAAAGTCAATATCCCTGTCGGGTGGCATACCCGGCAGGTCTGAAGGAAATACCTCAGGAAACTCACGAACAACAGCACAGAATCAATAGAAGGAACCTCAGCACTAAAATCACGAACATATGCCAAATAGGCCAAACACCCCTTCTCGACCATACGCTGAACCTTCACATAAGAGATAACACTACGGGTAGAATGACTAGGGGTCCCTCTCCACTCTAAACGAGGTAAACCCGGTAAGGCTAAGGTCACAGTCTTGGCATGACAGTCCAAGATAGCATGGTAAGGTGATAACCAGTCCATCCCTAATATGACACTAAAATCGACCATGTCCAAAAGAAGCAAATCTACATGAGTCTCAAGACCTTCAATCATAACTATACATGAACGATGGACTCGATTTACCACAATAGAATCACCCACCGGCGTAGACACATAAACAGGATCACTCAAAGAATCACTAGGCATGACCAGATACGGTGCAAAATAAGAGGACACATACGAGTACGTAGACCCTGAATCAAATAACACTGAAGCATCTCTATCACAAACCAGAACCATACTTGTAATAACCACATCTGAAGCCTCAGCCTCTGGCCTGGCTGGAAGAGCATAACATCAGGGCTAGGCCCCACCGCCCTGAACTACATCTATGGGACGACCTGCTACTGGCTGGCCTTCACCTCTAGCACCTCTACCCCCATCTCTAGCTGGTTGGGCGGGCTGTGGAACACCTGGTGCCTGAACCATGGCACGGGAGCCCTGATGCTGAGAGCCACTCGGTGCTCGAGGGCAAATCCTAGCGATATGACCCATATCACTAATAGTATAACAAGCCCTCGGCTGCTGAGATTGCTGGCCCTGACGACCTGAATGACCACCCCAGAAACTCTGAAGCGGTGGTACACTGATAGGAGCTAGTGGTGCACTGTAGGACTGCTGATCAGAATACTGCAACTGAGGACCACGACTACCTAAAGCATTGTGAGCAACCTGAAGTGCTGACTGAAAAGGCTTAGGAGGATGGCCTCTACCATATGAGTCCTTACCTCCAGACGAGGTACCACTGAATCGGCCTGAATGACGGGGCCTCTTGTTCGACCCATGACCACCTCCCTATGACAGAACCATCTCAACTCTCCGGGCCACATTGGCCGCCTCCTAGAAAGAAATCTCACTCCCGGCCTCCCTAGCCATCTGAAGACGAATCGGCTGAATAAGTCCATCAATGAACCTCCTCACCCTCACCCTCTCTCTCTCTCTCTCTCTCTCTCTCGGTGGGAAGTATGATGAGAGCATGGCGAGCCAAATCAATGAATCTGGTTTCATACTGGGTAACAGTCATAGAACCCTACTGGAGGCACTTAAACTGCCTCTGATAGGCCTCTCTCTGAGTGATGTGGAAAAACTTCTCCAGAAATAGCTGCGTAAACTGCCCCCAAGTCAAGGCTGGCGATCCGTCTAGCCAAATAGAAATCCCTCCACCAAGTCTTGGCGGATACAGACAAGCGAAAAGTAGCAAAATCGACCCCATTGGTCTCAACTATCCTCATGTTCCTAAGAACCTCGTGACAACTGTCTAGATAATCCTGGGGATCCTCAGTAGAAGCACCGCTAAAAGTAGTAGTGAAGAGCTTAGTGAACCTATCCAACCTCCACAAAGCATCGGTAGACATAGCTGCTTCATCGCCGGTCTGAGCTACCATACCTGGCTGAACTGCTCCAACTGGCTGAATTACTGGTGTCTGAAACTGGGGAGCTACTTGCTCTAGAGTGCGAGTAGCAGGAGTCTGGGCTCCTCCTCCAGCCTGAGAGATGGCTGGTGCTACAGGAAGCAAGCCTGCTCGGGTGACACTCTCCATGAGGCTCACCAGACGGACCAGAGCATTCGGAAGAACTAGGGTAGCAATAAACCCCTCTGGGACCTGAGCTGGGCCCACCGGAACTACTAGGGCCAGAACTTCATCATCAAAGTCAACCTGAGGCTCCGCCACTGGTGCTGCTGCTCTAGGCTGAGCTTTGCCCCTATCTCGGCTTCTAGCAGTACCTCGCCCTCGCCCTCTACCCCTCGTGGGAGCTGCTGCTGGGGGCTCGGGCTGCTAGTCAGTGGATGAGGAAGCACGTGTTCTCGCCATCTGCGAAAGAACATAGTAGAAATTCAATTAGCATTGAGAAGCCAAACCACACGACTGTAGAGAATAAATGGGAAGTTGTTCCTAACTCTATAGCCTTTGGGGGATAAATACAGATGTCTCCGTACCGATCCCTCAGACTCTACTAAGCTTGTCTTAACTGTGAGACCCATCCTCGGATTTTCCATCCTCGGGAGTCGTGATGGCGCTTACTAATGTGAGATAGTCAAGCCAATCATTTAACTACTTATTTCATCACTCAATTATTTCTTTAAAACAAATATAAGACGATAATATGAAAATAACGAAACTTTAAATAATTAAGCGGAATATAACAACTAAATATCTAAAATCTACATCTATTGCAACTCTTAAAACCTAAAGCACTCAAAACCTGATTTCACAGTGTCACAGATGGTCTAAGATTTACTACATGCAAAGTCTGAAGAAAATGACAATACACTGTTTCTGAATAAAAGGAAAATGAAACAGAAAATAAGAATAAATGAGACGCCAGGGCCTGCGGACGCCTGCAGGTCTACCTTGGATCTCCGCGGGGACTGAAGGTAACCTCCACACTACGGTCCAAAAGCTGATCCGGGATCTGCACATAGTGCATAGTGTAGTATCAGCACAACCGACCCCATGCGCTGGTAAGTGTCTAGCCTAATCTCGGCGAAGTAGTGACGAGGCTAGGACCGGACTACCAAATAAACCTGTGCAATTCAAATATATACAGCGGAAAACAAATACAGAAATAACTAGACATAATGGGAGGGGGAGCATACTGTGGGGGAGATAACAGTTCCGAGTAGAAAGACATCAAATAAATGAAAGAAACAACATAACTCGGATATCAACAAAGAATCAGAGATCAATAAATGCACGGCATCACCCTTCGTGATTTTACTCTCGTCCTCACCAAAGCAATCATATAATAAAAATGTGCATGACATCACCCTTCGTGCTTTTACTCTCTTTCCTCACCATATAATCAATAAAATCAGCACGGAATTGTACATCGTGTGGCACGGCATCACCCTTCGTGTTTTACACTCTTTCCTCACAATAATACACGTCATTACCCTTCGTGTTTTAACTCTCTTTCTCACCCAAACAACAATCACAAACAATAGGGCAAGGGAATAAATGAAATTGCAATAAAGATCCCGGCAAGGGAACAACAATTCAACAAATAAATCCCAGCAAGGGAACATCATCAATAACCTCAACATTCCGGCAAGGGAGATAACGAATAAATCAGCAATAGCCCGGCAAGGGCGACAACATAATGATCTCTTCTCTTTCTCACTTTTACTTCACAATTTACTTCATAACTCGAGCCAAAGCTCTAGAGGTTCAATTATCACTTATACTTTCACAATTCGTTATACAACTTGAGCCAACGCTCCTCAATGCTCATAGGTCATAATTCCTTCCACAAACTTTACACAACAAGTAGAAACCATTACCAAGGCATGAAAGGTACAACAAAGTCATGATAATCACAATATAAGACTCACGGTCATGCTAGACACCAACGTATAGATACTTGTCACCATGCCTATACGTCGTACTCAACAATTACCACATAGCAAATAGGACTCGACTCTTAATCCCTCAAGATAAGGTTAGACCAAACATTTACCTCGATACCATGAACACAATTCATGATTCAATTATAGCTTTACCCCTTGATTCCACAACCAATTCGCTCGTATCTAGTCACAAGTTACTTAATTACATCAATAAACGCTAAATGAATCAATTTGAATGCATGGAAATGAGTTTTCTAATGTTTTACCCAAAAAAGTCAAAAATTGCCCCCGGGCCCACATGGTCAAAACCCGAGGTTCGAACCAAAACCTGATTACCTATTCCCCCACGAACCCAAATATATAATTCATTTTGAAATCGGACCTCAAATCGAGGTCCAAATCCCCAATTTTTTTGAACTTAGGTTCTACCCAAAACATCCAATTCCCTCATGAAAATCATTGATTTGAGTTGAAATCATTTTAAAAAATGTTAATGATTGAAGAAAACGAGTTAGAAATCACTTACTAATGTTTTGGAGAAGAAAGGTTATTTGAAAAATTGCCTCTTATGTTTTTGGGTTTTGAAAAATGAAGAATAACTGAAAATCCCGTCTAAATATACTACTCTCAGATGCCCTTTGCGGACCGCACAAAACCAACTGCGGCCGCACAACCACCAGTGAACCTGTGTGGACCGCACAAAATCAACTGCGGCCGCACAGTCACCAGTGAACCTGTGCAGACTGCGCAAGATCAACTGTAGCCGCACAGTCACCAGTGCGGACAACACAAAACTAGTGCGGACCGCACTTGCAGGTTTAGAGATCTACACTTCTCTGAACCTCCAATAGCCATGCTTTAAGCCTAAGACACCCCGGAACCTACCCCAAACTCACTCGAGACCTCGGGACTCCAAACCAAATGTGCATACTAACTCAAAAACATCATATGGACCTACTTGTGCGATCACATCATTAAAATAACATGTAAAATCAAGAATTAAACCTCAAAACTCAACATTTTCATCAAGAACACTCAAAGTCCATAACTCTTCAACCGGAAGTCCAACTCACGTCAAATAAAATCCGTTTTTTACCAAATTTCACAGTTATCTTTCAAGTACTATAACGAATTTGTACTGGGCTCCGAAACCAAAATACGGGCCCGATAACAATAGTTTCAAACATTAATTCTTTTCTTTATTTCTTAGATAATTCAGTAAAATAATTTCCTTCAAAAATTGATTTCTAAAGCTTGGGACCTCGGAATTCATTTTCGGGCATACGCACAAGTCCCATATTTTACTGCGGACCTCCCTGGATCATCGGAACACGGATCCGTGTCTGTTTGCTCAAAATATTGACCAAAGTCAACCATAATCAAATTTTAACTCTAGAATTTCTATTTATCATATTTTCACATAGAAGGCTTTCCAGATATAGGTCCGGACCACGTACGTAAATCAAGGTGGGGTAAAAAGGAGGTTTTTAGGCCTCAGAACACTGAATTTACTTGCAACACAAGTCAAAATCCAAGGTTCGAACCAAAACCCAATTACCCATTCCCCCACGAACTCAAATATATAATTTGTTTTGAAATCGAACCTCAAATTGAGGTCCAAATCCCCAATTTTTCAAAAACCTAGGTTCTACCCAAAACACCCAATTTTCCCATGAAAATCATTTATTTTGAGTTGAAATCATGAGAAAAGATGTTAATGATTGAAGAAAACGAGTTAAAATTGACTTACAATCGATTTGGAAGAAGGGTTGTCTTTGAAAAATCGCCCAAGAGTGTTTTGGTTTTGAAAGAGTGAAAAACGGTTGAAATGCGTCTAAGTTATGAATTTACAGGTCTCTGATGTCGCAATTGCGACCAGGGTTCGCAATTGCGAACCCCTCAGAAAATTGGACTTTCGCATTTGCGATCCACTCAGCCTTCCAGTCATCATCACATTTGCAAGAGACCATTCGCAAATACGAAATCGCATTTGCGAGAAAACAGTCGCATTTGCGACTCAGACTGCCAGGTCCATTCTTCACATTTGCAAAGGTTTATCGCATTTGCGAGCCAGGCTTTGCATTTGCGAAGCCTGCAGACCTAATCACACCAACTGAAAACCTGCAATTTTCCAAGTCCAAAATCCACCCCGTGGCCTATCCCAAACTCACCCGAGCCCTCGGGACTCCAAAGAAAATATGCACACCAACCTAAAAATATCATACGGACTCGCTCGTACATTTAAATCACTAAAATAACATCAACAACTATAAATTTAGCATCAAAATCATGAAATTTTTTAAGAACTTCAAATTTTCCAATTTTCTCAAAAACGATCTGATTCACATCATTTCAAGTCTGTTTCTTACCAAAATTCATAGACTTATCTTAAATCACATATAAAACCTGTGTCGGGCACCGGGACCAAAATATAGGCCCGATACCATCAAGTTTTAAACACATTTCATTTCCAAAACTCATAAATAATTCCAGAAAATAATTTTCTTTAAAACTTCATTTCTCGGGCTTAGGACCTCGGAATTCGATTCCGGACATACTCCTAAGTCCCATATTTTCCTACGGACCCTCAGGGACCGTCAAATCACGAGTCCGGGTCCGTTTACCCAAAATGTTGACCGAAGTCAACTTGAACTCATTTTAAAGGCAGAATTCATCATTTTCACAGATTTTCACAAAATGTCTTTTTGGCTATGCGTCCGGACTATGCATGCAAATCGAGATGATACCGAAAGAGCTTTTTAAGGCCTTGGAACGCAAAATTTACTTTTAAAACAAGTGATGACCTTTTGGGTCATCACAGCGTATTAACTCCCCCTGATGAGAGCATCAATTCACATCTTTGAGCCTTCGCATCCCAATCTTGTGCACCATCTTCAAAAGATCGTTGGTAGAGATTTGATAAACAAATCAATCATATTAAGTTGAATGAATATGTTGAACCTTGAAATCATCATTCTTGATAGAGATGAGTTGTCTTCATATGATCTTGTTGGAATCGTCATTTCAATATCATCATATAGGGGAGAAAACTCTTGCTATCATATTATCATGCGTGTAAATATAGCAAGATACATTTGTGTACAAATTGTACTTAGGATGTAGTACTTCATGACCAGGAATTTTATATGCTTTAAGAAATTAAAATTCTTCATGGATTGTCATATAAGTTAAATCATATAAGCCATATGAATGGACTTTAGATGCATATCAAGTTTTTATGTCATGCTAGACATATAAGATATCGAAAACTGATTGCACATACCATTGACTTTATACTTTCAAGTGTTTGAACTACATGTCCAAAACTACATGTCTTTCATATTAAACAAATTCAATTTGAATTGTGTATCGTCTATTTGGTCAATATTTTTATGCCTGTCTCGACAACCTTAAGATCCTCATCTATACCTAGTGTTATGATAGATGTCGTCGACGAACATTTTATATCGGTTCCACCCACCTTGTTTTCATATAGACATAACATAGAGATCTCTTCGTTCATATTAGGTACCTGAACCTCTCATGAGATTTTATGAAGTGTTATGTCATGTGATCTTCTAGATCACTTGCCTCCTTTGTTATGATCATTTTGATCATTTGCTCTTCTTCTTTATGAAGAAGTTTATTTTAAACCGATTTGTTTATACGCTTTAAGCGTACCATAGATTTTGTCCTTCTAAGACTTAATATGAGCATTTGCAATGAGAATATACTTATTTTCTTTGGGTCACCAAATGCGTCTGGCATGCTTTGCAATATATTTCACATGAATTATCTTTTTTATGAACTTCAAGTTCATATTATTTTATTCGAGTATCTAGATGTACAAATGAAAATTCATTCCACGTAACTTTTTTCTCAACTATTTATCGTGTCTCCCCCTTATGTTAGAAAAACTAACTTGTTTCCTCAACTTTGAGAATCCACCTTTGTGTATTATGGTGTTAATTAAAATATACACTGCACATCAATAATAATAAGATGGAATTATTTGGTTCCTGACCCTTAACCACTTGTGAGGGCCGGAGAATGTAATATACTTTCGTATATAACCTATATCAAACTGATATAGATAACTTTGTTCTCATAAACAATATTTTGGCTATTAAGTGGAGGCACTCAATAAATTATTTTGCTAAACCAACTGTGATGTAAACCAACTTATCAAGATGAACTATCTTGAATAAAAAATCTGAAAATTATGCTCTAAATCAAATTATTGAGCAAGTTATCTCGCAAACACCATGTTGTGAGTTAATAATAATCACACATGTAACCATCTCATAAATGCAACTTATGTGGTATACATGGCAGGTGAATGAGCCCATATTCACCTTTGATATTTCCAGTATTCATGGGATTCAATCCCAATTTTAGTTGGTCTATTAATTAATAAGAACAAGCAACATAAGAGAATTCGTAAAGAACTTTCTAGTTCTTTAATATTTACCCATGTGAATTCTCTTTTATTTTTGCACATCATACTTAAATTGATATGGCTAAATCAATTATGCCAATACGATAAATTATCAATATTGATCAAGTTCAAATTTACACCATGACGTGTGCAATTATAAAAAAACTCCAAATTTATTATGATATGGATTTTTATATCAATAAACATCCACTTTACGTTTATTTGTGTAGTACAAACTGGAGAACAAAACGGGTAACTTCTCACATACATATTACCCCGCTACAAGTTGTAGTAATAGAAGATATTAAATCTTTCCTTTGTTTATAGTCTCAATATAACCAACCGCTTTCGCGAACATTTTAGAAACTCAATAAGTTTCTTTGAGACTTACTACAACACAACACCTTATTGGTAATCAATTGTGTTTCTCCAAAAATAGTAATAATTGGCTCTTCCAGAGCTCTCAATTAATTTGGTACTATCATATATTCATCAACATCCATATGGTGAATATCTCTTTTAAAGAGAAAGTTATACCATTATGGTTATGGTAAAAATTATATGCAAGATATGTTTCTTGCATTGATGTTATTCTTTAATAATCACATTACCAAAATATTTTGGCGTGCAATAAGTACGTGACCAATGGCCATTTATGCCATAATAATGACATTATTTTCTTATATCATCTCAAACCTCATTCTAGAGGTAAGTGTGGTATATTCACTACCACTAGCACGTTCATATTCTTCCAAAAATGAATATGTATTCATAAATCAGATGTTGTCATATTCATATCATGAATGGACCATAACCATCTATATGTGCTTTATAAAATCTCACGTCAAATCGATGGCAAATATTACTTTTACAGAGTGAAGGATTATTTTGAGATTTCTTATTGTTCTTATTACCACAATAATGATGATTATAATTTCGTCTTTTGCCACGTCCACATCCATTGATACATTTATAATAATAATTTTGTCTTCTTTCAGACTTATCACATACCGCTATTACATTCTCTTAAGGGAATGAGAATGAAGCAAATTCAACGGGACGGGTTTTCACTTCTTGTGCTCACGATCATACATGACTTTGATCATGGCAAGACATAGAAATTTTACCACTTCATGTGGTTTTAATTTCTTACAAACTCTATTAAAGTTATAATCAATTTTTTTTTCTTTGCTTGTATTTAAAATCAAATTATAGAATAAAAGAGAAAAATACGGCAAAATACATACCTTAAATCCAGAATTTAACCATGAAGGAAGTTCAAGGAATAATTGACAATCATTATGCTCAATCCGAAAGCTTCTACTCAATTGGTTAGAGTCTCGTGCTGATAACTTGTTATAAAACAATAAAAGAAGAAGAAGAGTATTGCAGAGAAAAGTAGGGAGAGAGAATTCTCATTGCTTTTGGGATGAATTACAATGGAATAGAACCCTCTATTTATAGGGAGAAAGTGACTTAACCACCAAGTAAAAAACCCTAGAATCTCTCTAAATATAGACATTCACCATAATAAAATTCTATTTATAACTGATGAAAGAGAAGTCTTGAGAGATTAAGACTAATAGTAGAGAAGAGTTTGACAATGCCGAAGCTTAGCGTTGGCTGTTGCCTGGCTTTGTATTTATATTAGTAAGTTACAATAGAGATAACAACAAATATATATACAAAACGTGTACAACTCTACTAGGTTGTTATGCATATCTAGAGTCCTACAACTTTACAACATTATCACATCCTAACACCCTCCCTCAAGCTGAAGGGGAGGAACAAACACAAAGCTTGGTTAGGAGATCGTGGAACCAAGCAGATGGTAGAACTTTGGTAAACAAGTCAGCAAGTTGATGAGAAGTGGAAACATGAGAAATAAGCAAGTCTCCTAGGTTGACCTTTTCACGAACAAAATGATAATCCAATGCTACATGCTTAGATCGAGAGTGGAAAACCGGGTTGTGCGCAAGATGAATAGCTCCAACATTATCACATTTAGTCATCACTGGTGAGCAAAGAGGAACATGAAGATCACGTAAGAGATATTGAAGCCAAGTAACTTCAGCAACTGCAACGGCAAGAGCGCGATATTTTGCCTCGGTACTAGAGCGAGCCACTGTAGGTTGCGTCTTAGCTGACCAAGAAATAAGATTATCGCCAAGAAAAATACAAAAACCAGTAGTTGATCAACTTGTCGCAAAGCAACCAGCCCAATCGGAATATACTTTAAGAGAGAGAGGGGTATTTCTGGTAAGTTGCAAGCCCCAATCAGCGGTACCTCCAATGTTTTGAAATATTCTTTTGACATCTTGGATATGAACCTCCCTAGGATTATAAAGAAACTGAGAAGCAAGATTAACAACAAATTGAATATCAGGCCGAGTAAACGATAAATACTGGAGAGATCCTACCATTTGACGATAAACTGATGGATCACTTAGGAGAGCCGAAGTAGAAGAGTGCCAATCAAGATTGCTTTGTAGAGGAGTTAGAACTGGTTTGGATTTATCCAATCCAAATCGATGAAGAATATCATTAACATAGCGATGCTAGGATAAGAACAGATCAGAGGAATTTTTAACTAGCTTGACGTCGAGAAAATAACTTAAAGGACCCAAGGCTTTCATAGAAAATTCATGTTGCATGGCTGAGATGAAAGAATCAATTAACTGTTGAGAGGAACCAAAAATGTCTATGTCATCCACATATATAAGAAGAACAAGCGACTCGGACCCCAAATAGAGAAACATACTGTTATCTGACTATGATTGCTTGAATCCAAGATCTGCCAAGAAAGAGGTAAGGCGATGAAACCAAGCTCTTGGTGACTGTTTAAGATCATATAAAGCGCGTCGAAGTTTACAAACATGATGTGGGTAATCGATGTTCTCAAACCCTTTAGGTTGACGCATATATACAGTCTCTGTTAATTCTCCATATAGAAAAGCGTTTGACACGCCCAGTTGGTGCATGATCCAATTACGTTGAAAAGCTAAAGCAAGAACCAATCGCACAGTACTTAACTTGACCACCGGAGCAAATGTTTCAGAAAAATCAACCCCCGGCTGTTGAGAATAGCCTTGAGTGACTAGATGGGCTTTATAACAATCCACAGAGCCATCTGAACTATAATTTATACGGAAAACCCACTTGCTACCAATAATATTAGCATTAGAAGGAGGTGGAACTAAGGACCATGTATTATTATGAATAAGTGCATCAAATTCTTCATTCATAGCCTTAATCCACTGAGGATCCTTGACATCTTGATTGTATGAGATGAGTTCAGATAAGAGGGAGGAAGAGGTAGAAGCGGATAAAGATGGAAGGATTCGAGGTTTAAGTTTGCCCGTCATCGCGCGAGTGACCATTGGATGAACATGAGGATGAGTATATGGATTAATTTGGGATGGTTGTGAGGGTGAAGAATGTGTTGAAATATTATCAAATAAATCAAGAGATTGAGAGGGAGAGGTGGGGGTACTATGAGTTGTATTAGATTTTGATGACATAATATGAGAATTTTGAGGAACAGTACTTGGAGTTTTAGTAGCCAATGTGGGGGATAAATGTAAAGCATGTGGAGATAAGTTGGTTTGGATTAAATGAGTTGGAGCATCACCTGGAATATTGCTTGAAAATGAGGTTGGACTTTTATGAAACAAACAGCTTGAAGCTGGTGAAGATAATGTCGAGATACACGGCATTTGAGATAGTTTCGAACTCAAGGAAACATGATTCTGTGGAGTGGAGAGAGTTTTAGTCAAGGAAGGAAGTAGAGATTCACTAGGAGACTCTTGGATTTTGAAAGGAGAATTCTTCGGTGAAGTAGGGAACATTGTATGATAAGGAAAAACATCTTCAACGAAATGTACATGCCTAGAGATTAAAACTCTATTATCAACAGAATCAAGACATTTAAATCCGTTATGCCTATCAGAAGTCCCTAGAAACAAACAAGGTGTGGATCTTGGATGAAACTTAGATTTATTGTGTGCAACATATGGATAACAAAGACTCCTAAAAGTTTGAACGGATGAATAGTTAAGAACCCGACCAAACAGTAATTCATAAGAAGAAAGGAAACGTAAAACTGGTAAATGAGTAATGTTAATAAGAAAAGTGACATATAAACATGCATCTGCCCAAAATTGAAAGGGCATATTGGCTTGAAAAAGAAGGCAGCGTAGGACATTAGCAATGTACCAATGTTTTCTTTCAGCTCTTCCATTTTGAGCAGAAGTGTAGGGACAAGAAATACGATGAACAATTCCATGCTGCTTTAAAAAGAATCGAAAAGCAAGGTTGTCATATTCTTTGCCACCATCAGATTGAAAGAAAGAAATGGATGCACCAAAGATATTCTTAATCATGGCATTAAATTTCTTGAATTTGTCATAGACCTCAGATTTTTCACGCACTAAATAAATCCAAGACAAATTTTGTATAGTCGTCAAGGAATAAAACATAATATCGATACCCAGAATGTGAGGCCAGAGGTGCTTGCTATACATCAGAGTGAACTAAATAAAATGGAGCACTAGACTTATTATTAGACAGCGGGAAAGAAAGTTTTGTTTGTTTGCCCAAATGACAAACATTACATTTATTGTTGCCAACAGAGGAAGAACAACTAATTAATTTCCTATTGACTAAAGAAGCAAGAGATGGGCTGCCAGGATGTCCCAAGTGTTGGTGCCAAAGAGAAGCAGGCGAAACTGAAGCGGATAGGTCGACGTTCAAAACATTGGTTGAAGCAACAGAAAGTGGATAAAGAGCGCCAATATTGTCACAGTGGAGCAACGTCGTGTTGGTCCTCATGTCCTTTACAAAAAAACCATAGTCCGTAAATTCGATGAGACAATCATTATCCCGACACAAACGTTGTATAGATAAAAGATTTTTGGCAAGTAATGGAACATATAAAATATTTTTTAAATGAAGAGGTTTTGAAATAGTAGGCAGAATAAAAGATCCAACAGAAGAGATAGGAAGAAGATGACAATTACCAACCATGACCTTAGAAGATCCAGTATATGGGGTAGACGAGGAGAGAACTGAAGGGTCATTCGTCATGTGCGCGGATGCGCCAGAATCTGGGTACCAAATTGTAGGTT
Organism: Nicotiana sylvestris; assembly: GCF_000393655.2. Classification (NCBI taxonomy): domain Eukaryota; kingdom Viridiplantae; phylum Streptophyta; class Magnoliopsida; order Solanales; family Solanaceae; genus Nicotiana; species Nicotiana sylvestris. The sequence continues at coordinate 45,130,012 of NC_091058.1, forward strand.
GCACCTCTTCCACGTTCATTGCAGCAAAGGATTTGGGAATATTATTTGCAGCAAAAGAGTGGTTGAATCGATTTCTACACTCCAAGGCAGTATGGTTGAAGCGAAAAAAGATTTGACACTGGCTTGTCGGAGTAAAAGGTGGTCGTCCCAAAATACCACCAGCAGAGGAAGGAGGAGGACGAGAATGAAGTTGATAGCCAGACCAATTTGGAGAAAATGATTGTTGGTTAGAGTGATTTGAGAATGCTCTGCCATTGCTATAATTTCCTTTAAAGTTCTTTCCTCGACCTCGTCCAAAGGAGACACCTTTTTCAGTAGAAGCGTGTGAAGTAAATTGATCTTTAGTAGATGCAAGTAAGGCAGTTTGTGCACTATGATCTTCAGTTGGATTTGCATTAATGTGAGCCTCTTCTGTGAGTAGGAGAGGACGGAAAGAGATAAAGGATGGAAGAGTTCCTGTGGCATTTAATCCGGAAACGCAAGTGCGATAAGAGGGAGGCAGCCTTTGTAGAGCTTGAGTGACTAGATCTCCGTCTGCGACAAGTTTTCCGATTGCACGCAAAGAGCAGGCAATTGAATATAATTGTTGAAGATAATCTTCCATGGAAAGAGATCCTTTCCTGAAATTTTGGAATTTTGACTTAAGATGAATAGCAGAGAAAGATACTTGATCCAAGTACAATGAGGATAAAGTATCCCATACCTCTTTAGAAGTCTCACAGGCATAGTTTAATAGGGTATCAAATACCGAGGGTGATAATGTTGCATTAATCCAGCTTAATGCAATTGTATCACATTGAACCCATAGTTGATATTCCTCATGAGTTGATTGAGGACATGGAATAGATCCATCAATAAGAGAAAGAAGATTATGACTTTATTGAATATAGTTGAAAGAACTTTCTTCCATGTGAGATAGTTAACATAAGTTAACTCTATTGGAACAAAACCTTTGATGTTCGAAATAGTTGGAGGTGGAACTGGTAAACCAAGAGAAGAAACAAAGGTCGTTTTCATGGAGGAGGAAATTGTGGTATCGCCTTGCTCTGATACCATGATGAAAGAGAAGTCTTGAGAGATAAAGACTAAAAGTAGAGAAGAGTTTGACAATGCCGAAGCTTAGCGTTGGCTGCTGCCTGGCTTTGTATTTATATTAGCAAGTTACAATAGAGATAACAACAAATATATACAAAATGTGTACAACTCTACTAGGTTGTTATGCATATCTAGAGTCCTACAACTTTACAACATTATCACATCCTAAGAATAACAATATTAGATTAATCAACCGCACGCTTGGATGGGCTATAACTTGTGATTTTTTCTTTTCTCTTTTCTCCCTTTGTGTATCTGATTTAAGCTCGAGTTAAAGCGGACGATTATGCTTGAAAGTTGGAACCGAGGCATTTTGGTCAGAAAATCCCAGTTAAATGACAGAGGATAATTTATGACATTTTCAAAATTGACGAGAATTCTGCATGGGACAATAGGAAAAATATTCATTTTTGACGAATAGGTTGGGCCATCGTCGGCAGGACAAAAAAGTACTGTACATACACATAAGATTACACGTATAGGGAACAATAAAAAAAACTTGTTACTTGATAGTTAAATGGTCATTCATTGAATTTGTTTTATTTTATGAAACAAACTCTTGTTCTTTAATTTGGCTTTTTTTTTTGGGGGGGGGGGGGGAGGGGGGAGGGGCGGATTACGGCACCACTTAACATTTCTTGGAATCAATATTATTCTGGTAAATCTCGTATTTTTAAGAGCTTATATAACTTCTTATGGTATAGCTACTTAACCTGTTTGATTTGGACTATATTAACTCAGATTAATTCTAATTCATGTTGGTACGCAGATCCATCAAGGTCAAATGTTTCTTAGTGAATGGTCTAGATATTATGGTACAAAACCTCAAGAATTAATTAAGCTAGTAGACTTTCTTGTATAACTAATTAATTAACTATACGTCCTAGATTATTCTTGTGACATATTTAGCATCAACCATTCCTTGTGAAAGTTGCGAAATTGCCATAGGGGTAGAAATGAGAAATCATTGATTTTTTAGTGTACTTCCAAACAAATTGGCCAAAGGCAAGATCTAAGAAAAGGGAAATTGGAAAAAGAGTCAGCCCCTAATCTTCGCAGAAATACATTAAAGTCAATATGAAGACTATTATCCAAATCAAGACAGAAATGGAGGATAGCCTTTGACTGAGGAGGATTTGGAGCATGTTGTTGACATTCATACTGTACTTGCCCATGTGAGCGTTGAAAATGCAAAACGTACATTCCAAGCAACTATAAGAATTTAGACCTTAATTACTGTGAATGCATGTTTGCCTAGAATTATAACTAGAAATACAAATATAGGAAAATTGAAAGGGAAATTTTACTATATAGTTGAGCAGAAACTTATTCTAGATTACAAATTAGTATATACAGAGTAGCACTATGCCTGCTACCTTTTTTTAATAATAATAATTGCTGATGTAACCTTGTTGAAACATTTAACACGGTTGGAGCATGGAAATATTGTAGCTTGCTGAAGCAGTAATATATACTATCAATGGTAGCTAAGTTACACCATTTTCCCTCAAAGAGAAAATAATTTTGGTCATATAATTTGGATTCTGTTGTTCCATGCACTAATCTGGCTAGATGATTTATCCCTTGATACCTAATACCAGCATGTGATATGGTCCTTTAATTCATAGGTAATGTGACTTTTAGGACACTGATTTGTGGGCTCGCTAATGACGTTTTGTGACATGAATTTAATTTTTATAAACGTCAGGCTGTAAGAAAAATTTCTGCATCTTGTCTACTTTTACAATTTATTTTATCATGGGTAATTAATATATGTACGTGGCATATAACTAATTTGTTGCCAAAGTTTGATGTGATGCCATTTTTTCTAGCGTGGGGTTTCAGAAAATTAAAGTTTCACAACTAATTAAATGGATTTTAAATGCACTTTGCAAAAGCCAGTAAAATAACTGGTTAAAAGTGTTTCTTTTTCCTGTTGATGGAGAAATTGGTGCAACATTAATGTTAAGAATACTATTTGGTGTTAGGTATGTCTAAAAGCTAGACCCTACAATTTCATGTATAATGGTAACATTTGATAAATTAATGTTTCTCTTTTAAAAGCAGCAAAACTCATCCATTTTAGAGGTTTTTTGCTGAAATAAATTAAAATACGGCAACTGAGCAAATGATCCTTTATTTACCACAAGATCGGAAGTTGTTAAAATTGTATTTTCTAATCTTATACAATTAATGGATTTTTTTTTCCAGAAGGAAGATCCAAGCAGTTAATAATAGGATCTTAGACCGACACAATTAAATCCTGAATTTCCTGGTAACTTTTTAAGATTAAAGTCTGTTTATTCATATCTAAGTTCGTGGTAGGGGTGTACAAAGGAAACTGACAAACCGCACCAATCCGGTAATCCGAGTTAAACCGAGAAAAAAAAACCGACTATGGTTTGGTTTGATTTGGTTTGGTGTTGGAAAAAAAAAACGACCATAATTGGTTTGGTTTGGTTTTAAATAAAGAAAGTCAAACCGAAACCAAACTAACCCCAAAATTACATATATAGAAATTTTATATATATTTAATATATAAATATACTTATTGTGATATAATTTATAAATATTCCTTAAAAAATTTCATAATTTTATTTTTTAAGGTATTATTTCAAGGTTAGACTTAGAACTTTTGAATGTTCCAATAAGTTGTATAGCCATTAATATTAGTAAATTAAATAATGCTAACAAAAGCCCAAACCAAAATCAAATCAATATTAATGCTAGCAAAAGACATTCAATTCAATATTACGAAAGGGAATGTATTGAATATCTATTTTTTGTTTTGCAATAATTTAGATAAAAATGCATAACCTATTTTTATTTTTTCTTTAGCATTTAGTCATGTAAATAATACTCCCTTATTAGTCTACTTATTTTAGCATGACTTAGTACTTTTAGATTATGTTTATTTTTATTATGGCTTTTTAATTAGCATTATTTATATTACATAATTTATTGTCTTTATTGTTGAATATTTTAGGATAATGCCATGGACATATCTCATATTTTGTATTATTTTCTAGGAAAATACTTTATATAGTTGTATCTTACTAGGATTAAAGAAATATTTTGAGCACAAGTTATATGTTTTGTTCTACGAAGATTTTACCAGAAAAAACCCGAGAAAAACCAAAAAACCCGAAAATCCAAGAAAACCCGAGAAAAATCGAGATTGAAAAATCCGAGTTTTATTGGTTTGGTTTGGTCTTTAGATTTAATAACCTATTGGTTTGGTTTGGTAATTGTAAAACCCGTACCAACCCGACCTATGTATACCCCTAGTCCGTGGCATAGGTACAAAACAAACCCTAGTTGCTTATATTAGTATATTTTTCTTAAAGCAAAATGACATAATTATTTCCTCTGAGTTAAATTATCTGTCGTGATTTCTAAAAATAGTTGTCTCAAATTATTTGTTATTTTAGAAGTTCAAAACTAAGTTAATTATTTTTCTCTCAACTTACCCTAAGTAGTAATTGTTCTTGAAGATGGAGATGACACATAAATAGAATAAATTTTCAATGAAGAAAGTTTCTATCTTAAGACATAAATAAGGGTAAATAACCAAAAATTCATTCTAATTATTGTTTTTTAAATATTGTGTAAAAGAGAAACATAACAGATTATTTGAGACGGAGGGAGTAGATCGAAATAGCAGAATATTTACTGTAAAATAATAGTGGAATTAAGACTAATAATATTTTTTTGCGGAAGGCAAGAGGGGATAAAAGATGGGAAAGATAAAAGGGCGGTGGCAGAGTAAAAGCCAATTGTTGAATTTTGATCAATGCCATCAAGAAGCTATAATAAAAAGAACTTAGTTTTTTTGTGCTTTTACATCATTATAATAAATTGAAATATATCTAACAGATAATCATCTATTAACAAGTTTGATGTAATAAATTAAAAGTATATAGTGATGTTATTATTGATTAAACTGTCCTAATAACATAAACTTTATTTATACCATCAACAACATATACTATAAAAAATATTCAATTGAAAATTGGCCGGCGGCTTAGCTCACTCTTCACCTAATGACTCTTCTACGTGGCTTTTCCACATTCCTGTTTTACTAAAACCGAACAATTTCCACTCTCCATTCCAGCCTCGCCCTAATCTTCCACCTAAACATATAATTACATCATGTACAACTCCAATTAAATTTCGGAATTTTAGAGCTTACCCTTTTCTAAAGATGAGTTAATTAGACAACAACAAACTAAAGGAGAAAAAAAGTATATATTCCAGTGCTATAAATAGAGGGCAAAAAGTCCAAATTGTTGTGCTATAATCTTTATATTCTGAATCATTTCAGCATAATTTTTAATGAAAAAAAAAAGTTTCACCGTAAATAATCTTCAAATTTGCTTCACATTCAATAAGCTTATTTCTTCCCTCTACTTTCCCATCTCACACTACATGGAAGTTGAAAAAGAAACCAAAGGGGTCCAAAAACGAGAAGTGCAGCTATGAAAATTTTCTTCAATAAAAATTATCAGGAAATAGGAGAATTTCCGTCGTTAAGTCGTGTTCTTGTAAATATATTTTTTTGGATATTCGGATCTGAAATTCATTAGTCCGATTAATTTTGTATAAGCTCGGTAAGAGGGTAACATATTTATTTTCTAAATTTTAAACCCGCAAACTTTGATTAAAATGAAGAAATCTCAGCTATCCAACAACATCATATTGTAATTCTTACAAATTATTTCACGCTCCAGTTTTCTCCTCTCTCCCACTTATTCTAAAGGAAAATTGAATGCACACACACCAAAAAAAAAAAAAAAAAAAGGAGGAGGAAAAACCTGAGGGTCCCATGAAAGAAAAAAAAAATGCAACTATTTCGGAATTTGACTTAGCCCAACTAACTTGATCTCCACGCACTCCCTCCCTCTCTTCTTCTCTCCTAGCCGTCACGCGTTCTTTTTCAATAAATCCATATATATACATATATACTCAACCAACCCCTTTCCCAATTCTCTTCTCATTACACCTTCCCTTCTTCATCTTCTCCTTCCTCAAAAACCAAAAGAACAAGAGAGAAAAAAACAACCCCTTATATACCTGCAAAACAGAGACTCAGTAAAAAATACACCTTTTTTCACCACTCTCTTTGCAATACACACAATCAATATGAGGATTTCTTCATCCATTTTGTTGATGTTTGTATTACTCTTAGCTTCTTTTTCTTCCTCAACAGAAGCAAGAAAGTTACTAAACTTGCATGAAGTGAAGAAAACACCAAGTTTGGAGGACAGGTTATATCTAAATGCTCTTCCTAAAGGTAGAGTCCCTGCTTCTACACCTAGCAAGAAAGGTCACTCTTACACCATCGACGAAAAGCTCATCGCCCGCCACCTGGCTGCCGTCGACCGGATTCTCCGGTCAGTTCCCAGCCCCGGAGTAGGCCACTAATAACAGGCACGCGGTCAGAGCTCTGGCTTCTTAGCTTCCACAGTTCTACATATAACTTGTTTTTTCTTCTTTTTGAGAGGTTTTCTTCCTGTTTTTATTTTTAAATTTTGGATTCATTTTCTTGATGGAGGAAACTAAATTAGGTCAGGAATTGTAAACACAACATATATATTCGAAATGTATAGCTGGAGAGTGATCATAGGATTTTTTTAGTTTATTTCTTCTAAGTAATTATTTGATTTGTTTTAGGAGTTGTACACAAATACTTTCAAATTTCTTTTGTTGTTACCCGATGATTTAATCATTGGTTCTTTTATATCTAATAATTGAAATAAATAAAAAACATAGCATGGATCACGAGTCTGTATTTTTTTGGATTGAAATGAAATGAGTACTACTTAATTTTTTCTATTGCAGAGGTGCTTACAACTAATCTCCTCTTTATATTCAATTCAATCCATTTTATTCTCTCTATTCATTAGTCTTATTGGGTGTGCTCGAATTGACAATTGTTAATTACTTTCTCATGAAATGAAAATTAAAGTCATTATAAGGCTTTAATTTGGCCATTGTGCATGTGGTTGATGTAGCAATCAAAGTACACGTGGCTTCGGTGTGGAAAATCTGACTTTTTTCGAGAATTATGACTACTACACTACATTACTCCACTTTTTATTAAATTTTGAATTTGCATATGTTAGCCCGTCGGCTTAATAGAATTAATGGACGGAATTTCCTAAATTTTCAGTGAATATTCTCAGGAAAAAAACATGAAGTGTCGAAGCAAAAAAAGGGGAAAATAAAACGCGTTATTGAATACCTTTTTTCTTTCCTTTTTTGCTAGATTGCTAGTATATAGTCGATTAGCTTTTCCTAAAGGTTTTTGGTCATAATCTGAGCTTTTTTATATATGGTGCAATTTCAAGGGCCATAGGACCATGACATTACGCAAATATTTAAGAGCTAGCTAGCTAAGCAAGATGCTACAAGAATTTTATTTCCATTTTAGACGGCCAATTTTTCACCCCTCTCGGTGGGTTTTCTTTTTTGGTTTTCGATTCTTATTTTGTGTTTCTTGGTGTTATTCGCTTAACTGGAAAAACAAAATGCAAAAAAGGTGGATACTTTGAATATGGAATTTAATTTATGTGCATTAGCAGTAGCTTATGCATTTTTTCACATCATTAAAATATATATAAAAAAATTATCTATTCTAATTCTAATTAATCTGGTCAAGCAAAAATACAATAATTACTTTCTAAAATTAGTTAATAATACATTTATAGTGTTAAAAATTATTTACATACCAGTATATATATAAGTAAAAGGTGCAAGTGAACTAGTGAGTGACCTCTTGATGCCAAATTGATCATTAGAAAAGAAAAGGATGAATTCCCCCCCCCCCCCCCCTAATTTTGCCTAAAAATCAAATCTTCCAACGTTGGACAATAAACATTTTTTCCACCTCCTTTGGAAAAAATTCCAATTTTGCCTTTTGAATAATCTATTCCACCCCTCGTTTTTATATACATTTTTAACGGTATTTAATTCTTGTTCCACCTAAGCGCGTTCTATAATTCACATTATACCATATCTTAATCCAAATTATGATATTAGCAGAGAAGTCTCCTTATGAATTTATTATCAAATCTACACTGTTTTTAGTTAACATTTTTTAACATTACATGCATTAAATATTTGAGTCCCCACCCCCTATTATTTTCAATTTTGTACATAAAATATGAGTTTTGATTGTCAATAATAAAATTAATACACGACAAATAATTTACTTTAAAACTTCATTCTGTCAATTAATAAGATTTTTTTCCTTTTTGGGTAGTGAAGGATGGCCATTGAGCGGTGGAATTTCCATTTGCAGATCTTCTTCTCTCTTTGTTTTTTTTTAGGGGGTTGGGGGGTTGGGGGGGGGAGGTAGCGTGTGATATAGTGTGGAATCAAGTGTTTGAAAGGTCACAATGAGCCGCCTAAAAGTTGGGAAAATTTGATTCCAACACTAATCAAGATTCTACCACCGAAAGAATGGTTTAAATTTTAGCTTAATTAGTAAGAACATTATGTTACTTGTTCCTTAGCTACTTGGCTTTATTTAGACTCTCCCATCATAATTCTTTTAGTGGAATTTGCACATTCATTATATTGAATTCGTCGGAAAACATGAAAAGAACTTCTAATCAAATTAATTCTAGACCGTGAAAAAGAAGGGGAGAAAAAGAGGGAAAAAAAAAAGAAGAAAACGGGGATTCATTTCAGACGGCGAGAAATAAGTGAAATTGATGAATCTAAAATAGATCAAAAGTTTCACTTCCTCTTTCCTTCGACTTTCTTGTGTTGTTCACCATTGCAAATTAGAAATTATGTTAGTTCTACGAATTAATGAGACTTTGCTTGAGTGGTCTATACTAGAAAAGTACATTCAAGGTCGTCTTTGTGATATTGAGTCTATAATTCCCCAATAGTAACTTTACTATTTATTTGATTGGAAGTTATCTCATAAAAAAATTCTAAAATTCTCCATTAATAGATTTATTGTTCGAGTTTTGTTATTGGATTAAAAAACCATGTTCCTATTGAAGGTTTATATTTGTGGAACAAAAGCTACATAAATTATTTTCTAGAGCTTTCTTAAATAACTTTTAATCAATTGTAGGACCAAACAGATGTAAAGAAAAACTAAATGGGGACGAAATTGATGGATTTCAATTGTGACTTGTGAGATGAACCCAAGTGTCGATGCACGTGGGTTTGCAAAAAGCGTTGCAAATCCGAATCGAGTGAAAGGTGTATCAGTTATTGAGGGACTGACTTTTTACTTTTTAGATGTATATTTCAACCATCATAAAGTACTAATTACTACACTTTAGATCCAAACTAGGTAGAAGATTCCTTTTTTTCACTTAATTTTTTTTTATAGTTCAGCGCAAATAGAGAATTCTCAATTTTTTATTCGAGTCGCTTTGGTGATGTTGTTAATAGGATGATCAAAGTTTATATCTTTACAAACTATAAAAAACCAACATTTTGCTTAAATAACCATGTCTTAGGACATTTTGATCAATGTAAACTCATTTGGATATGCAAATAAGTAAGGATGTAAACAATAAGTCGCTAATAGATGAAAATACACTTTTATTTAGCATTATGTTACAATGAGAGGTATTTCATGACTTGACTAATCTCAACATTAGTACCACTGACATCATCATTCATGATTAGAATATTTATAGTATTCACGAAATAAAAAATTAATGTAAACTGAGTGATTCCACTCCATTAATAAAAGTTAAACCTCTTAATTACATACGTATTGGCCTCTTTCACTTAAGGAGGGCATCCATCAAGGGCGGATACATTTACGTGACACCGCTTCATCGGAATTATTATTAAATGTGTGTATAATAGATAGTATATAAAAATAATATTGGATATCATAATAAAAAATGACACCGCTTTTCATTTATTCATTTTTTTCAAATTTTGACACCGCGTACCAAAAATTCCGTGTACGCCACCATAAGAATGTAACAACAATAACAATAAGTGCCAATATTATGTTTCCTAGAAAGCAACATGCTATAAGGACAATTTATATCAAAATGGAGTTGTTAGGGGTTGAAGGGTCAATAAATTAAACAAATAGACTAGTCACTTAACATGGGTTAATGAGAATTTTACACTAACAAGTTCTATCACATTTGACTCTGTTAAGGAACCGAAAGAGATATCATATTGTCACAATTTCCCATTTTAGATAAGGTTAAGTAATGAAATGACCAAATCACTTTGACTAGAAGTTGGAATGTACCAGTAAATTTTGGTCTAACCTGATTTCTGGTATGACATTTTTGGTCCACTATTTAAAATTAAACACAACTAAACTTGTTTTAAAACATTTCTTTACGACATTCTGGCCGATGACTAAAATCCGGAAAAAGAGGGGAAAAGTAAATTTCCAAAATAGGAACATCTAAAGGAAGATTACAATATAGTTGGCCAGATTTAATGCTCTCAAAAGTTTGTTTTAACCATAATATATTGGAGAATGGAGATATTTCAATGGTGTAATTGTTTCTCTTTTAACTCTCTTTTTGGGGTTAAAAGAAAAGAAAAATAATGAATTAAGCAAGTGGCAAGTTTTTGATATGTTGAGGCTACGAGGTACAAATGCTAAAGAAAACATGCAAACCATATTCCTGCTAGAGGTACACAGAGAGAGACACTAAACAAGTTTATTGCAATTTAAGAAACATGCCACCCATATTGTCGAGCCCCTTTAAATATATATTAAATCCAATTTTCTTTTTAATGAGAATAAATTACAAAATCGACCAAATTAAAGTTGAAAACCAGCTAATATGACGTATAAATTAATTGCTATTTTGCAACGAAAATACAATCAAGTTAAGAAAAGGAATTTTTACCTCCTATAGCAAAGGTTAAGACCTTATTTATTTTAAATAAATATCATTTTAAAAAATTATATTCTATAGATACCTTTTAAGGTTTATAGCAAATTATTTAATTTTGGTTACCTTCTAGCCCTAAGCCACTAAATACGCTAATCAGTTACACTATTTTCTTTCTCTCTCTACTATGATACATCTCATTCTCTTCCCTCATCCCATTAAAATTTCCGATCTCCTCCTCCTTCCACCGAATTTGTGCAAAACTCACCTCAAATATTGCTCCGACTTCCACATCCGACGACTGCAATGGCATATTCCTAATGGTTAATCAATTATTCGTAGTGAAAGAATAATTACTTTCTGCACACGATAGATTGGTAATTTGGTATTTGAACTTAAAGGACAACTCCACAAACAGGGAATAGATTTTTGTTTTTTCTTGCTTCAATAGCATAGTTTGGGGTCGTTTTCTTCTTCTACAGGAGGCGAATCCAACGGATTTGGATCTTTCTCGTTGTCTTCTTTTTTTCTTCTTTCTCTCAACACTGTTTATGGAATCATGGTCGGAATTCGATGGGTCGTTGGAAATTGTCGACTAAAATTGATCGTCTGAAGTTTGGGATTGAGCAATTTGAAGATTCTGTTACCTTTTTTTTAAAGAGCATTTCAATGTATCTCGCTGTATTTCTATGTATTTCATTGTATTCAATATCTTTTTTTCCTTTGTAAATCAATGTATCTCGTTGTATTCCATATATTTCATTGTATTCAGTGTCTTTTTTTCTCATTGTATTTCAATGTATTCCTTTGTATTCTGTCTATTTCATTGTATTCATTGCCTCGCTATATGTATGAATGTATTCGATTGTATTTTTTAATTAATATAATTTATGTATTCAGATGTATTATATAATTTTTCTGAAGATTGCTATGTTTTTTGGGTATTTTGCGGTTGAGAATCTTTTTTATAAGTGAAAAATACAAAATTTGTGTGTTATAATTGAGTTTGAGTTATATTAGGAGTCCATTATGTTAATTGGTTTCCTTTCCGTTTTAAAAATAGTGTAATCCCCTATTTCACGCAGTGAATACAGTCGAATACAATAATCTGTCCAGCTATAATCCCATATTTCACTCCATGAATACAGTCGAATATACTCGAATACAACAACTGATTAGCTGGACTTCCCTAATTCACGCCTATTTTTGCTACTGTATTCATGAATACAATAACTTAAATACATCAAATACATCTTATAACCACAGAAAAGGTATATATATATTCCGTAATATAGCAAATGATATCTATAAATGGCTAATTACTACTAACTAGTATAGTTCTTTATGAAAATTTCTCTTAAGAAAAAACATGAAAAGATGCCTGAAAATGTGAAATGGGTACTAAGGAGTAAATGTAGAACATTCACAATATATGAAGAACAATATCTTTGAAAATTTATAGTTGGACCGCACGTGTGGACAGAAAATAAATATCTACAAGTTCACGAGCTTGAGACAAAGTAAATGCTATAGTAGTACTATAAATTCAAAGATTAGATTCAAAATTAAGACAGTTTCTTCTTCTTCATCTTGTTTGACTGGAAATTGAGAGTGACATATGATGATGCCCTTATTCCCTGGAAAATCATAAGGGAAACACCACCGCATTCAAAGTTCTTTGTTGCAATAAACATATAAAGAAGTATGCTACACGTTTTCACCATTATCTCGTGACTTTGATTTCAAATTTTCTACAGTCTTCATTATGTTTATTTTCGGGGAAAGCGGGGGAAATGGCTGAGACATTCTTTTACACGGGTGCTGTTGCTAAACATTCACTAAATATATGTGTAAATTAAAATAAATAAATAATAGTATATATAAAACTTATAATCTTATAACTTCAGACTAAACTGTCGAAAGCTTGGGATTACTATGCCTAACTTCAGACAGAAAATATATGAAGTTAGCTTTAAAGCGGTTATACTTGCGAACATTTTAGGAACTTCAGCTATGCCTTAAATGGGACTCCTGATATCGGCTATTTATGTACTTCGCCTATGCTTGGGCTGTGGAGTGTCAAATTGTCATTTTGTTGTTTGGAAATGACATCAGGTAGCCACTTTTAAGTATGTTGCTTAAAATATATCCAGAGTTTACAATGTATTTAAATATTAGTCAGTTTCGCTCAAACTTCAGGACACAACGTCCTAGAGTTTACACCTCAAAATTCAAATTTCAGGACATTGTGTCCTAAAGTTCAAAAATTGTGTCTAGAAGTTCAAAAATTCATGATATTAAGTCTTGAATTTTCAGATTCAAGATACTTAGTCTTGAATTTTGGATGAATTAACTAATCTTTAACTGCATTGTAATTTGTGAATATACTTTAAATAGCAAATTTAAAAGTGGCTATTGCTGCACTTTGCCCTTTTGTTGATTGGAGCTTTTAGTCCATACTAAAGAGTCATGGGAGCCCATAATATTATTGGGCTTAATCATTCTGGATGTCTGTTTGAGTTCCAACTAGAAGAATTCCTGAGTGGATGCATCCGATTATTTTACAAATATCTTTTTAATGCCAAAAAACAAATTAAATAAACCAAGCATGTATAAATGCCTCCTCTATCCTGTACATTAATTCACAAGCTCCAAAGACCAAGAAATGGATAGAAAAGTGATTGGATATTTACGCAGTTTCTGTTTTGTAAAGTCATGACAAATAATAAAGCTTGACAGGGTTTTATAGCTTTTTCATGTTCACCTGTGCTGTCCCTTATGGGTTACTATGTCTTTCCTTCTTTCATCTTTTTAATTGCTATTGGTTTATATACTAATTATATAGAGTGTACTCTTACCAAATAAATACTAGTCAAGGAATATATAGACATCAATAAATGATGTTGAGTGATGTATATATATTCAGCATCATCTCGTGACCTTAACTTAAATGTCTGCCCCCACTCTGCTTTCGCCCATCTTATTTATTGCTTTTCTTTTTCTTCATTCTTTTAGTTGATGAAGACACCCTGAGAAGAAGGGAAAAAACAGAAAAGGGGAAATATAACTTATAAATTGTAAGGCAATATCTCAACAAGGTAATGGATAATTATTATTTTTAGAGCGTTTTCCTTTTAATTAATGGATCTTACATTCCAGGTGAGATTGATTAAGAAGAATTGACCAACAGTGAACGACACTAGATCCACACATATTTATTACCACTTCAAAAACGGCCTTTTATATTATTTTTTACATTTTTAATTTTCAGAAAGTAACGTCTCTTCTTTTTCTTTTCTTCACACTGTTAATTGAAAAGACTCGACTAAGCTGTAGTATACAGAAGGCCAATCTTTTGGCAATTGGACTACCCCACGGGACGAAGCTCTTATTTTGCTAATAAGAAAAAAATTATGTGTTCTGTACGTAAGACCACAAAAAAAATAATCCCTTTTAACGACAAAAGGAGTAAGATGGGAGGATGTATCAGCCTATTAGTACTAGTTTTTGTGCAACCTCCGTATCAATTAAGGAATCAGAGCCTTGGCATAACTGTAAAGTTGTTATGAGATCAAAGATCACGGGTTCGAGCTGTGAAAACAGCCTTTTGCAGAAACATAGAGTAAGACTGCGTACAATAAACCTTTATGGTCCGGCCCTTCCTCGGACCTCACGCATAGCGAGAGCTTAATGCGCCGGACTATTTTTTTTTGGCCTCCATATCAATTAGTAATGTGCAATAAGTAAAAGTCTCGACAAAGTAAAAAACATTTTCTCCAAAAGAAAGGAGACATGCTATGGCCATGCTAGATTACGTTCTTACTTTAACCTAAGCACTTTCTAGTAAAAGTAGTCGCACAAACATTTTTTCAACCATTGGTAAACATTTTCCTCTTCCTTTTCATCATTTAACCATTTGTTTTTTCCCCCCACATTTTAACTGCCAGACAAAAGCCAGCTTTTCATATACTTGGAAAGAAAAAGAACTAGAAGAAGATATACAAGAATAGAAAGAAACTAACTTCCTCAAAGATGAAACGATATTCTTGTACTATATCTCATCAATTCAAAAAGCAACTTTTACAATGCAATGCTCAAAATTAGGAAAAATTACTGTTCAAGAAATTCTATATACCACCAGATCATGAATTCCTCGCAAAATCTACAATCCACCACAAAAGGAAATCATTAATGTTAGAACTACAACCCTTAACCACCCCCACTAAAAAGGCATGTACATTAAGCTCCCGTTCGCTGTGCGCGGAGTCCGGGAAGGCCCCTTTCTCCACCCCAATCCCAAAAGAGAAAGTTACAGTAAAAAAGAAAATCAGGTAAAGGTAATTAACTAGAAAGGGAAAAAAACAGCCCCCCAAAAAAACACAAAATCACCTGTGTATCAAACCGAATGAATTCCAATCTGTAAATTCTTTGTTTCAAGCTTCTTCATCATCAGAAAACGTTACAAATGTGCGGGAAAACAGAAGTCGATCGTCTGTATAAAGTGATACGTGAATTGCTCAATAGTACTGCTTCACCACTACTCCTAGCCGGCGAAAATAGCTTAAATGGTAGAGCATATATAGCCTCATGAAATTGGAAATACTTTGCGGTGACCTCTCCTACTTGGACCAGAGGGTGGCACTCTTCTTTTAGCCAGAAGATGATGATAACTCCCACTTGTTGTAATTGTCATCAGCACTGCATTTCTTGTTGTTTCTATTGGCAATATTACTCTATGATTTCGTGATGTAGAAGTTGCAGTTGCAGCCATTAACATGACCATCATCACAACAATGGAGGAAACACAAGGTTTATGAATTAAGTTGGCCATGCAGTTCATAAATTATATGAATGTGTTAGAAGTACTAGTTTGAGAGAAAATGTTTGTAACACTGATGAGTTTGTGTGTTCGTTTAGTTGTTTTTCTCTGTGTGTAGGAGGGAAAGCATTTATATGTAGCATGAGTACATGTATTTGTTGTTTAGTTTGCCAACTAATAATAAAATTTTAAAAAGATCTATTAAATTTTAGATAGTATAATATTTTCACCAATCCATGCCCCACATCACGAATTCAATGAAATCTATTTCCAATAAAATGGAAAAGCAGTTTATTTTGATGTACAATACTTTTGCTCTTCTTTTTTTCAAGAATAAAGCTCTAGGTAGGGCTGTGCACAGTTCGGCTAGTCGGGTGGTCGGATATCGAATTTCGGTTATATGGTTTGGGACATGTGTTTGACCAAAAGATATCGAAACATTGTTGATTAAATCAATTAATGATGATGATGAGGGTAAATTCAAGTTAAGGATAATTAATTCTAGATCCGAAATGAAAAATATGAATAGAAAAACATAGCTGAGTATAAGTGTTGGCAATGATTATGGCTAGATTTAATAGCATAAAGAGAGATGCATTAAGTAACATTAAATGGCAACAAAATGTAAATAAAGGAAAAAAGTCACCCAATCTAGAGTTAGGCGGATCCTCTTTCATTTGATAAAGATGAATGATAGACAAATATAAGAACCTTAAGACCCTTTTTGGATCTCATCCAGGTCGGGATCACAGATCCTCTAATCTCTTTAAAGAGGAGTGTTTACATTTTTTCTAGAGAGGGAGAGCTCTCCTTTTGGGAAGTCCTCTCCTCCTATTTATAAGGGGGTATCCATAGAAAATCCTAAAAAAATAGTACAATTTAGAGGGAATATTCAGTAGAATCTCTTTGAGGATTCCAAAGCAAACTAGTATTTCATCACTGCCCGACCTCGGCCTTATTGATGACTGTCCGACTTCGGCATGTTGTCTCCACGTACCGAATTTCTTTGATCTGATTTTGACCCATACAGTTAGTCCCTCCGCTTATCGAGGTCGTCTTTTGGTCGAGCTCGGTGAGCGGACTTCATTAATTGTAGTTCGATAAATTCGGATAGGGAGGTCGACTAGTGTGGATTGCGGCTGAGGGAGCCGATCTTTAGGTCAAATTGGTATCCCTGCGGGCTAAACTCGAGCAGAGTTTGATCTGGGCTAATGATTCGAGTAATGAGTCGATAGAGAAGACGGTAGAGTTGATGAAGGCCGTCGAGGCCAGGATGGCGGCATCGGAGGAGGTCATTCGCGTACTTGGATCTGGACGGGCGAGGAGGTCGAATGTGAATTCGAACGAGGTCGCCGAATATGAATTCGGGCAAGCTCACCGAATGTGAATTTGGGCGAGGTCGCCTAATGTGAATTCAGATGAGGTTGCCAAATGTTGATTCGGGCGCGGTCGCCGAATGTGAATTCGGGCGAGGTCGCCGAATGTGAATTTGGGCGATGTAGCCTAATGTGAATTCGGACGAGGTCGTCGAATGTTGATTCGGGCGAGGTTGCCGAATGTGAGTTCGGACGAGGTCGCCTACTGTGAATTCGGACGAGGTCGCCCACTATGAATTTGGACGAGGTCGCCCATTATGAATTCGGACGAGGTCGTTGAATTTGAATTCGGGAGAGGTCGTCCACCGTGAATTCGGACGAGGTCGCCCATTGTGAATTCGGACGAGGTCGCCGAATATGAATTCGAGCGAGGTCGCCCACTGTGAATTCGAACGAGGCCGAAGATTGATTCGGACGACGCCAAATGTTGATTCGGACGAGGCCGAAGTTGGTTCGGACGAGGCCGAAGTTTATTCGGACGAGGCCAAAGATCGATTTGGATGAGGCCGAATGTTGGTTCGGACAAGGCCGAAGTTGATTCGGACAAGGTCGAAGTTGATTCGGACGAGGCCAAAGTTTGATTCGGGAGAGGTCGAACTCTTCTTTTTTGGCGAGGGCCCTTGGCCGTCGGGGTGTTATTTCGAGCTGGTCAAAATGTTAACCCATCGTGCGTGGTTTGAACAAGGTCGAACTCTTCCCTTTTGGCAATGGCCCTTGACCGTCCGGGTATTATTTCGAGCTGGTCGAAATGTTAACCCGTCGTGGTTCGAACGAGGTCAAACTATTCTTTTTTGGCAATGGTCCTTGGCCATCAGGGTGTTATTTTAAGCTTATCAAAATGTTAACCCGTCGTGGTTCGAACAAGGTCGAACTCTTCTTTCTTGGCAATGGCCCTTGGTCGTCGGGGTGTTATTTCGAGCTTGTCAAAATGTTAACCCGTCGTGGTTCGAACGAGGCCGAACTCTTCTTTTTTGGCGATGGCCCTTGGTCGTTGGGGTGTTATTTTGAGCTGGTCAAAATGTTAACCCATCGTGGTTAGAACGAGGTCGAACTCTTCTTTTTTGGCGATGGCCCTTGGCCGTCGGGGTGTTATTTCTAGCTGGTCGAAACGTTAACCCGTCGTGGTTCGAACGAGGTTGAACTCTTCTCTTTTGGCGATGGCCCTTGGCCGTCGGTGTATTATTTCGAGCTGGTCGAAATGGTAACCCATTGTGGTTCAAACGAGGTTGAACTCTTCTTTTTTAGCGATGGCCCTTGGCCATTGGATATTATTTCGAGCTGGTCGAAATGGTATCCCGTCGTGGCTCGAATGAGGTCGAACTTTTCTCTTTTGGCGATGGCCCTTGGTTGTCGGGGTGTTATTTCGAGCTGGTCGAAATGTTAACCCATCGTGGTTCAAGCAAGGTCAAACTCTTCTCTTTTGGCGATGGCCCTTGGCCATCGGGTTGTTATTTTGAGTTGGTCGAAGTGGTAATCCATCGTGGTTCGAACGAGGTTGAACTCTTCCTTTTTGGCGATGGCCTTCGGCCGTCGGGGTATTATTTCGAGCTGGTCGAAATGTTAACCCATCGTGGTTCGAACGAGGTTGAACTCTTCTTTTTTGGAGATTCCCCTTGGCCTTCGGGGTGTTATTTCGAGCTGGTTGAAATTTTAATCCGTCGTGGTTCGAACGAGGTCGAAATCTTTTTTTTGGTGATGGCCTTTGGCCGTCGGGGTGTTATTTTGAGCTGGTCGAAATGTGAACCCATCGAGGTCGAAATCTTCTCTTTTGGCAATGGCCCTTGGCCGTCGGGTTGTTATTTCGAGCTGATCGAAATGGTAACCCGTCGTGGTTCGAACGAGGTCGAACTCTTCTTTTTTGGCGATGGCCCTTGGCCTTCGGGGTGTTATTTCGAGCTGGTCGAAATGTTAACCCGTCGTGAGTCCCAGTTTTTGAAGAGTATCGAGCGTCCTCTGGGTGAGTCCCAGTTTGCTTTTGTGTGTTTCCTGGGTGAGTCCTAGTTTGCTTAATTTTGCTTGTATTGGAGAATATAAGGCGTTTCATGTTCGAGCATCTAGGAGAATGCTCATGCAACTATACCACTTAGAAAAATAGTTAGTTAAACCAAATAAAATTATTCATTTCCTCGATTTTATCTAGTGCAAAGAAATGCTAGGAGGGAAAACGCTGGTAGCAGGAAGTGGTGACAGTGGAGAAGAGTCGAACTGCTCCCAAATTCATCACCTCGTGAATGTTGTCTTTTTAATAATGATGAAGTTGAAAATGCAATCTGCGTCTGTGACCTTATATGAGGTGAAGATATATTAACTTCAAGAATCGTAGCTTATATACTGAATCTTTTGCATCCGGATACAATTTGTGCACAATGAAAGCGAAAGAGAAAAAGGATATCTTTCATCCGATGGGAGCAAATGGGGTTGAAGAAATTTCCTTTTCATAGCAAAATCAATTATTAGTCATGTTTGTTTTAAGGAATTTTGTGTAATTGTGAGAGATCTATTTAGTCTATGAGTGAGATGGATCATTGTAATAATGATACATCTGTACATAGTCAAATAAGAATGAGATCACTCTAATCGCTGGAATTTTTCCATTTTTGGCTCGATCTATATTTGGATAGATTTTGATCCTCTTTTTGTGCAGCAATCCCAAACAGCGACGTTACTCTACGAACTTGCTAGAATCGAATTTTAGATCTAGAAAAAACTAAAATTTTAACTAGAAAATCCCCACAGAGGGCGTCAAATTGTTTGACCAAAAGATATCGAAACCTTTTTGATTAAATTAATTAATGATGATGATGAGGGTAAATCCTAGATAAGGATAATTAATTCTAGATCTGAAATGAATAATATGAAAAGAAAAACATAGCTGAGTATAAGTGTTGGCAGTGATTATGACCAGATTTAATAGCATAAAGAGAGATGCATTAAGTAACATTAAATGACAATAAAATGTAAATAAAGGAAAAGAGTCACCCAATCTTGAGTGGGGCGAATCCTCTTTCATTTGATAAAGATGAATGATAGACAAATATAAGAACCTTAAGACCCTTTCTGGATCTCATCCAGGTCGGGATCACAAATCCTCTAATCTCTTTAAAGAGGAGTGTTTACATGTTTTCTAGAGAGGGAGAGAGAGAACCCCCTCTTGGGAAGTCCTCCCCTCCTATTTATAAGGGGGTATCCATAGAAAATCCTAAAAAATAGTACAATTTAGAGGAAATATTCAGTAGTATATTCCCTTTGAGGATTCTAAAGCAAACTAGCTATTTCATCACTGCCCGACCTCGGCCTTATTGATGACTGTCCGACCTCGGCCTTATTGATGATTGTCCGACCTCGGCCTTATCGATGACTGTCCGACTTCGGCCAGTAGTCTCCGCGTACCGAATTTCTTTGATCTGATTTGACCCATACAGTTAGTCCCTCCGCTTATCGAGGTCGTCTTTTGGTCGAGCTCAGTGAGCGGACTTCATTAATTGTAGTTCGAGAAATTTAGATAGGGAGATCGACTAGTGTGGATTGTGGCTGAGGGTGCCGATCTCGAGGTCAAATTTGTATCCCCGCGGGCTGAACTCGAGCAGAGTTTGATCTTGGCCAATGATTTGAGTGATGGGTAGATAGAGAAAATAGTAGAGTTGGAGAAGGCCGTCGAGGCTAGGATGGTAGCTTTGGCAAGGATGGCGGTATCGGAGGAGGTCATTCGCGTCCTTGGATCTGGACAAGCGAGGAGGTCGAATGTAAATACGAACGAGGTCGCCTAATGTGAATTCAGACGAGGCCATCGAATGTTGATTCGGGTGTGGTCACTGAATATGAATTCGAGTGAGGTCGCCGAATGTGAATTTGGGCAAGGTCACCTAATGTGAATTCGGACGAGATCGCCGAATGTTGATTCGAGTGAGGTTGCCTAACGTGAATTCGGATGAGGTCACTGAATGTTGATACGGGTGAGGTCGCTGAATGTTTTTATGGGCGAGGTTGCCTACTATGAATTTGGACAAAGTCGCCCACTGTGAATTCGGACGAGGTCGTCGAATGTAAATTCGAGCGAGGTCGCCGAATGTGAATTTGGAGGAGGTCTCCCCTTGTGAATTCGGACGAGGTCGCCAAATGTGAATTCGGACAAGGCCGAAGATCGATTCAGACGAGGCTTAATATTGGTTCGGACGAGGCCAAAGTTGGTTCGGACGAGGCCGAAGTTTGATTCGTACGAGGTCAAACTCTTCTTTTTTGGCGATGGCCCTAGGCCGTCAGGGTGTTATTTTGAGCTGGTCGAAATGTTAACCCATTGTGGTTCAAACGAGGTCGAACTCTTCTCTTTTGGCGATGGCCCTTGGCCATTGGGTTGTTATTTCGAGCTGGTCAAAATGGTAACCCGTCGTGGTTCGAACGAGGTTGAACTCTTCCTTTTTATCAATGGTCCTTGGCTGTCGGGGTGTTATTTTGAGCTGGTTAAAATGTTAACCCATCGTGGTTCGAACGAGGTCGAAATCTTCTATTTTGGCGATGGCTCTCGGTTGTCGGTGTGTTATTTCGAGCTGGTCAAAATGGTAATCCGTCGTTGTTCGAACGAGGTTGAACTCGTTCTCATTTGGTGATGGCCCTTGGCCATCGGGGTGTTATTTCGAGCTGGTCAAAATGGTAACCCGTTATGGTTCAAACAAGGTCAAAGTCTTCTTTTTTAGTGATGGCCCTTGGCCGTCGAGTATTATTTCGAGCTGGTTGAAATGTTAACCCGTCGTGGTTTGAACGATGTCGAACTCTTCTTTTTTGGCGATGGCCCTTGGCCGTCAGGTTGTCATTTCGATCTGGTCGAAATGTTAACCCATCGTGGTTCGAACGAGGTCGAACTCTTCTCTTTTAGTGATGGCCCTTGGCTATCGGGGTGTTAATTTGAGCTTGTCGAAATGGTAACCCGTCGTGGTTTGAACGAGATCGAACTACTCTTTTTTGGTGATCGCCCTTGGCCGTTGGGGTGTTATTTTGAGCTGATCGAAATGTTAACCCGTCATGGTTCGAACGATGATGAACTCTTCTTTTTTAGCAATGGCCCTTGGCCGTTGAGGTGTTATTTCGAGCTGGTTGAAATGTTAACCCATCATGGTTTGAACGAGGTCGAACTCATCTTTTTTAGCGATGGCCTTTAGCCGTCAGGGTGTTATTTCGAGCTGGTCGAAAGGTTAACCCGTCGTGGTTCAAACGAGGTCAAATTCTTCTCTTTTGGCGATGGCCCTTTGCCATCGGGTATTATTTCGAGCTGGTCAAAATGGTAACCCATTGTGATTCAAACGAGATCGAACTCTTATTTTTTGGCGATAGCCCTTGGCCGTCGAGGTGTTATTTTGAGTTGGTCGAAATGTTAACCCATCGTGGTTCGAACATGGTCGAACTCTTCTCTTTTGGCGATGGCCCTTGGCCGTCGGGGTGTTATTTTTAGCTGGTCGAAATGGTAACCTGTCGTGGTTCGAACAAGGTCAAACTCATTTTTTTGGCGATGGCCCTTGACCGTCGGGGTGTTATTTCGAGCTGGTCGAAATGTTAACCCATCGTGGTTCGAACAAGGTCAAACTCTTCTCCTTTGGCGATGGTCATTGGCTTTCTGAGTGTTATTTCGAGCTGGTTGAAATGGTAACCCATCTTGGTTCGAACGAGGCCAAACTCTTTTTTTTGGGATGGCCCTTGGCCGTCGGGGTGTTATTTTGAGCTGATCGAAATGCTAACCAGTCGTGGTTTGAATGAGGTCGAACTCTTCTCTTTTGGCGATAGCCCTTGACCGTCGAGGTGTTATTTCAAGCTGGTTGAAATGTTAACCCATCGTGGTTCGAACGAGGTCGAACTCTTCTATTTTTGCGATGGCCCTTGGCCGTTGGGGTATTATTTTGAGCTGGTTGAAATTTTAACCCATCGTTGTTCGAACAAGGTCGAACTCTTCTCTTTTGGCAATGGCACTTAGCCGTCGGGGTGTTATTTCATGCTGGTCGAAATGTTAACCTGTCGTGGTTTGAGCGAGATCGAACTCTTCTCTTTTGGTGATGGCCCTTGGCCGTTGGGGTGTTATTTCGAGCTGGTCGAAATGGTAACCCGTTGTGGTTCGAACGAGGTCGAACTCTTCTTTTTTAGCGATGGCCCTTGGCCGTCGGGGTGTTATTTCGAGCTGGTCGAAATGTTAACCCATCGTAGTTCGAACGAGGTCGAACTCTTCTCTTTTTGTGATGACCCTTGGCTGTCGGGGTGTTATTTCGAGCTGGTCAAAATAGTAACCCGTCGTGGTTAGAACGAGGTCGAACTCTTCTTTTTTGGCGATGGCCCTTGGCCGTCGGGGTGTTATTTCGAGCTGGTCAAAATGTTAACCCGTCGTGGTTCGAACGAGGTCGAACTTTTCTCTTTTGGTGATGGCTCTTGGCTGTCGGGGTGTTGTTTTGAGCTGGTCAAAATGTTAACCCATCTTGGTTCGAACGAGGTCGAACTCTTCTTTTTTGGCGATGGCCCTTGGCCATTGGGTTGTTATTTCGAGCTGGTCAAAATGTTAATTCGTCGTGAGTCACAGATTTTGGAGAGTTTCGGGCGTCCTCTGGGTGAGTCCCAATTTGCTTTTGTGTGTTTCCTCGGTGAGCCCCAGTTTGCTTAATTTTGCTTGCATTGGAGAATATGAGGTGTTTCCTTTTCTTGCATCTGGGAGAATGTTCCTGCTTCTTTCCCTCTTAGAAAAATAGTTAGTTAAACCAAATAAAATTATTCGTTACCTCGATTTGATCTAGTGCAAAGAGATGCTAGGAGGGCAAGCGCAGGTAGCAAGAAGCGGTGACGGTGGAGTAGAGTCAAACTGTTTCCAAATTCATCACCTCGTGAATGTTGTCTTTTTAATGATTATGAAGTTGAAAATGCAGTCTACGTCTGTGACCTCATATGAGGTGAAGATATATTAACTTCAAGAATCATAGCTTATATACTGAATCTTTTGCATCCAGATACAATTTGTGCACAATGAAAGCGAAAGAGAAAAAAGATATCTTTCATCCAATGGGAGCAAATGGGGTTGAAGAACCTTTTCGTAGCAAAATCAATTACTAGTCATGTTTGTTTTAAGGAATTTTGGGTAATTGTGAGAGATATATTTAGTCTATGAGTGAGAGGGATCACTATAATAATGATACATATGTACATAGTCAAATAAGAATGAGATCACTGTAATCGCTGGAATTTTTCCATTTTTGGCTAGATCTAGATCTAGATAGATTTTGATCCTCTTTTTGTGCAGCAATCCCAAACAGCGACGTTACTCTACGAACTTGCTAGAATCGAATTTTAGATATGGAAAAAACTAAAATTTTAACTAGAAAATTCCCACAGACAGCGCCAAATTGTTTTACCAAAAGATATCGAAACGTTTTTGATTAAATTAATTAATGATGATGATGAGGGTAAATCCTAGTTAAGGATGATTAATTCCAGATCTGAAATGAATAATATGAATAGAAAAACATAGCTGAGTATAAGTGCTGGCAGTAATTATGGCCATATTTAATAGCATAATGAGAGATGCATTAAGTAACATTAAATGGCAATAAAATGTAAATAAAGGAAAAGAGTCACCCAATCTTGAGTGAGGCGGATCCTCTTTCATTTGATAAAGATGAATGATTGACAAATATAAGAACCTTAGAACCCTTTTTGGATCTCATCCATGTCTGGGATCACAGATCCTCTTATCTCTTTAAAGATGAGTGTTTACATGTTTTCAAGAGAGGGAGGGAGAGAGCTCCCATTTTGGGAAGTCCACCCCTCTTATTTATAAGGGAGGATCTGTGATAGTACAATTTAGAGGGAATATTTACTTTGAGGATTCCAAAGCAAACTAGCTATTTCATCACTGCCCGACCTCGACCTTATTGATGACTGTCCGAACTTGGCCTGCCGGCCTTATCGATGATTGTCCGACTTTGGCCAGTTGTCTTCGCGTATCGAATTTCTTTGTTCTGATTTTGACCCATACAGTTAGTCCCTCCGCTTATCGAGGTCGTTTTTTGGTCAAGCTCGGTGAGCGAACTTCATTAATCATAGTTCGAGAAATTCGGATAGGGAGGTCGACTAGTGTGGATTGCGGTTGGGGGTGTCGATATTTAGGTCAAAGCGGTATCCTCACGGGCTGAACTCGAGCATAGTTTGATCTGGGCCAATGATTCGAGTGATGAGTCGATAGAGAAGACGGTAGAGTTGGAAGAGGCCATCGAGGCCAGGATGGCAGCTTTGGCAAGGATGACGGTATCGAAGGAGGTCATTCACGTCTTTGGATATGGATGGGCGAGGAGGTTGAATGTGAATTCGGACGAGGTCGTCGAATGTTGATTTGGGCGCGGTCGCTGAATGTGAATTTGGGCGAGGTCGTCGAATGTGAATTCGGGCGAGGTCACTGACTGTGAATTCAGACGAGGTCACCTAATGTGAATTCGGACGAGATCGCCGAATATTGATTCGAGCGAGGTCGCCTAATGTGAATTTGGATGAGGTCGCCGAATGTTGATACGGACGAGGCCGAATATTGATTCGGACGATGCCGAAGATCGATTCGGACGAGGCTGACTGTTGGTTCGGACGAGGATGAAGTTGATTCGAACGAGGCCGAAGTTTGATTCGGACGAGGTTTAACTCTTCTTTTTGGCGATGGTCCTTGGCTGTCGGGGTGTTATTTTGAGCTGATCGAAATGTTAACCCATCATGGTTCGAACGAGGTCGAACTCTTCTCTTTTGGCGATGGCCCTTGGCTGTCGGGTTGTTATTTCGAGCTGGTCGAAATGGTAACCCGTTCTAGTTCGAACAAGGTCGAACTCTTCTTTTTTAGCGATGGCCCTTCGCCATCGGGTTGTTATTTCGAGCTGGTCGAAAGGTAACCCGTCGTGGTTTGAACGAGGTTGAACTCTTCTTTTTTGGTGATGGCCCTTGGCTGTCAGGGTGTAGTTTGAGCTAGTCGAAATATTAACCCATCTTGGTTCAAACGAAGTCAAACTTTTCTCTTTTGGCGATGGCCCTTGGCCGTCGGGGTGATATTTCAAGTTGGTCGAAATGTTACCCCGCCGTGGTTCGATCGAGGTCGAACTCTTCTCTTTTGGTGATGGCCCGTTGCCGTCGGGGTATTATTTCGAGCTAGTCAAAATGGTAACCTGTCGTGGTTCTAACGAGGTCGAACTCTTATTTTTTGGCGATAGCCCTTGGCCGTCGGGGTGTTATTTGGAGCTGGTCAAAATGTTAACCCGTCGTGGTTTGAATGAGATCGAACTCTTCTCTTTTAGTGATGACTCTTGGCCGTCGGGGTGTTATTTAGAGCTGGTCAAAATGGTAACCCGTCGTGGTTCGAACGAGATCAAAATCTTCTTGTTTGGCGATGGACCTTGGTTGTCGAGGTGTTATTTCGAGATGGTCGAAATGTTAACCCATTATGGTTCAAAAGAGGTCGAACTCTTCTCTTTTGGCGATGGCTCTTGGCCATCGGGGTGTTGTTTCGAGTTGGTCGAAATGTTAACCCGTCGTGGTTCGAACGAGGTCGAACTCTTCTTTTTTGGCGATGGATCTTGGCCGTCGGGGTGTTATTTCGAGCTAGTCGAAATGTTAACCCGTTGTGAGTCCCAGTTTTTGAATAGTTTCGGGCGTCCTCTGGGTGAGTCCCAATTTTCTTTTGTGTGTTTCCTGGATGAGTCCCAGTTTGCTTAATTTTGCTTGCATTGGAGAATATTAGGCGTTTCCTGTTCGCGCATTTGGGAGAATGCTCCTGCTTCTTTCCCTCTTAGAAAAATAGTTAGTTAAACCAAATAAAATTATTCGTTTCCTCGATTTGATCTAGTGCAAAGTAATGCTAGGAGGGCAAACGCAGGTAGCAGGAAGCGGTGACGGTGGAGTAGAGTCGAACTGCTCCCAAATTTATCACCTCGTGAATGTTGTCTTTTTAATGATGATGAAGTTGAAAATGCATTTTGTGTCTGTGACCTCATATGAGGTGAAGATATATTAACTTCAATAACCATATCTTATATACTGAATCTTTTGCATCCGGATACAATTTGTGCACAATGAAAGCGAAAGAGAAAAAGGATATCTTTCATCCCATGGGAGCAAATGGGGTTTAAGAAATTTCCTTTTCGTAGCAAAATCAATTACTAGTCATGTTTGTTTTAAGGAATTTTGAGTAATTGTGAGAGATCTATTTAGTCTATGAGTGGGAGGGATCGTTGTAATAATGATAAATCTGTACATAGTCAAATAAGAATGAGATCACTGTAATCGCCGGAATTTTTCCATTTTCGGCTAGATCTAGATCTGGATAGATTTTGATACTCTTTTTGTGCAGCAATCCCAAACAGCGACGCTACTCTACGAACTTGCTAGAATCGAATTTTAGATCTAGAAGAAACTAAAATTTTAACTAGAAAATCCCACATACGGCGTCAAATTGTTTGACCAAAAGATGAAACCTTTTTGATTAAATCAATTAATGATGATGACGAGGGTAAATCCTAGTTAAGGATAATTAATTCTATTTCCGAAAAGAATAATATAAATAGAAAAACATAGCCGAGTATCAGTGTTGGCAGTGATTATGACCCGATTTAATAGCATAAAGAGATGCATTAAGTAACATTAAATTGCAATAAAATATAAATAAAGGAAAAGAGTCATCCAATCTTGAGTGAGACGGGTCCTCTTTCATTTGATAAAGATGAATGATAGACAAATATAAGAACATTAGGACCCTTTTTGGATCTCATCCAGGTCTAGGATCACAGATTCTCTAATCTCTTTAAAGAGGAGTGTTTACATGTTTTCTAGAGAGGGAGAGAGAGAGTCCACTTTTGGGAAGTCCTCCCCTCCTATTTATAAGGAGGTATCCATAGAAAATCCCAAAAAAATAGTACAATTTAGAGGGAACAAACTAGCTATTTCATCGTTGTCCGACCTCTGCCTGCCCGACCTCGACCTTAGCGATGATTGTCCGACTTCGACCTGTTGTCTCCACGTACCGAATTTCTTTGATCTGATTTTGACCCATACATTATGGGTTTAAGATTTAAAAATTTTGGATAGACAATTCGGAAATGGTTCAGTATAATTTTAAACAAATTCGATCCGAAATTCGAATTATAAGTATACATATAAAGTTATCGTTTCATTATTGGTGTTCTCATACGCCGTTCTTTTCTTGTTGCCGAATGAAAGGGGAACACATAAGGAATTAGGCTAGCCATGGAACTCTTTATATTTTTAGTACTTTATTCATAAATTCCTGTAGTAATCTTTATTTTAGACATTTCTTTTACCTTCTTGAGTACACCCTTGAAATGGTGGAAGACCTATTTATTTTGTTCATTTGGCGATGTGCTAGACACTAGACATGGTTAGGTTTAGGCTTGGTTTAGCTTAAAATAAAGAGAAATGCGAAATGGAGAGGAAAATGAAATATTTGAATTTTCCTCTTTGACAAAAGGACATCATCTCCATATTCGAGGAGAAAAAGAGTTTTGATGAATATATATACAATTGCTCTTCTTTTGGCTCTTAAAGAGTTAAGAGGAAGGCAAGCCTCGCGACGTCATTGTCGCTGGCTCGGATTCGGATTTGGTCAAATGATTTGATTGATTAAATTTTTGACCAAATTTATTTGTTAACCGTTTTATTTTGCGTAAATAGCCATTTACGTAATGGTCGTTTTTGCACGAACAGTCATAATAGTCATTCTGAAGACGAAAGAGTTGCACCTCTTCGTTTAAACCTAACCTGTTGGCTATAAATAGCATACCATTCCCTCAGATTTTCTTTATGAAATTCTTAATTCTCCTTCTTTCTTCTGCATTGTTTTAACTGAAACAAAGCAACAAAAAGTGTGATTTGTTGCCGATCATTGTGTTCGCTGAAAAGTTGGGGTTTGAAGTATCGCTACACCAATGTGTAATCCGTTCTATCCTGGGAGGAAATAATTCACAACCTCGAATACTAGGAGGGGATTAAGTTCCTTAAAAATACACTGTGAATTCCGTGACCTGAAATTAAATTCTGTTTCTTTTACATTTCTGTTTTACGTTATTTTATTTCCAGAATTACTTTGCAAATACAATTATCTAACAGATATTGGTTTCTGTTATTATTTTGGTGATGCTACATTTTATTATCTTCAATTTATTGTGTGCTGCAGCTATCAATTGATATTATGTTACTGATATGGAGTTTTAACCTTTTGAGTCCATGTTGATATTGTCCTTGTACCAACAGTTATATAGTTTAAATTCTTGCCATTGAAAATGGTAGGATTGCAACTTAAAATTATTTAGATTATGATCTTAATAAGGCATATGATCCTAATGAAAATCGAAATATTTACACGAACCAAATATATATAAAAAAAACAATCTTATCTGAGTTTAATTTGGTTTGGATTCGGAGTGCATTTTATAAAATTCAAAATCCAAAATTATAATGGGATAGGTGACAAATCGATCTGATCCGAACTATGAACAGGCCTAGCTCTATGTATTGGCCTGATGTTAAAACGGATATTCTTCATGAAGAAAAAAAAAGATATGTAAATAAAAATACTTAGGTTACGATGATGCTCTCAAATTGATTTTAGCTTATAGTATCTTAGCTAGTTTGTATTTTTATTTTCATATAGTACAACATTGGTTTCTTTTGATTATTATTAATAAAATTAGCCATTAGGCTCATCGCCTAGTGGTATCTTAGTTTTTTCTTCTTTTTTTTTCTTTATAAAAGGACCAGATGAGTAACCGAATGACTTTAATCTTCTTTGTAGTATATAATAAGGGACGTGTTAACAAGTTGTAAAACCTCAAATACAACGATAAACAACAACAAAATTATTGTAAAGATATTGAAGTCACGTGCCTCACATAACCCTTTTGTAATAGGTCGGTTAGTTAGTTAGTTGGAACTACTGTGTATATACATATACAGTGTTGTGAATTGAAGAAGTAATGTTGAATTAGGTTTTTCATTCCCTCATTCCGATTTCCTCTATCCTTCACTTAACTGCTAGATTCTTCTAACATGGTATCAGAGTAGCGATTAGGGCTTTGAATCTGCTTCTTCTTCTTCTTCACCCAGCTGGTTCGCCATTGTCAAATCTAGAGCTGTCTGCCATGGGAGACACCTCAACACCTCAAATTGACCATCGTCATCCGCCCTATCTTCAATCATCCGATAAGCCTGGAGCAATTCTAATAGATATCAAGCTTGTCACACCTCCTTTTTCACTACCCCTATGACACGGGATTTATTTATTTAAAGATTCAGAGTCTCCACTTGAGATAATTTTATGGTGTCCCAAGTTACCGGTTCAAATCCCGAATCGAGGAAAAGATTGACTCTATTTTACAGTCTGCGAACACAGAAATCCCGGTAAGGAATTCTGTTAACCCGGGAGAAGGTATTAGGCATTCCCGAGTTCCGTAGTTCTAGCACGGTCACTCAACTGTTATTATTGACCTGATTATCTGATTTTAAAACACTTTTAAACCTATGTGCATTTTTACTTTAAAACTGCTTTTAATTATTTTAAGGAAGATTTCAACGTCATCTAAAATACGTCTTTGGACCACGCCACATGAAATGCACTCGCAGTCCAAGACATATTTTATTTCACGATGTTAAGATTTGGATTTGGGTCACATGAAATGCACACCCGAGTTTAGGAAGGTAATTATTAAAATAATGCGCCTAGAGCAACTACGCATCTGTAGCTTTGCGAGGGCCATGGAAAGTTCGCCAAATAGTGCGCCTGATTTCTAAGGATAGAAAGTCAATTAAGCGAGGGCCCTGCATTTTGGGCTTTGTTCGGCACGACACACCTCTACTTATTATGAGTAATTAATTAATTATGCACTAAGCGATTTGGGGTTTTACTCAACGTAGCTAAAGGGCTGGCACAAGAGAGAAAGGTTCGGTCAATTAAACAAATGGCTTAGACCATCATAAACAAATAATGAAGATTGGGATTAACGAAAATGAAACAAGTGCCAACCCATATTTACGAATACCTTCCGATTTGGGCTCGAAATGGGCCCACTCATGATGAAAGAACAGATGACCAAAAAAACAGCATAGAGACTTGCACTCAAGTCTGGGATTGATCTCATTAATTGGGACAGCTTTAGGCAACTCTTTCATAAGCCAACAATTGTACACAACCCATTAGATACCAATCAGCTAAAACTATATGGGACACATAATTAAACTAACATTTCAGCTTCTGGATCGTTGATTACTTAAAGTAGAGCAATTAAAACTGAATCTCTGAATTATTAACGTGATTTGGGCCCCAGTCTGCCTTAGACTCACGTGGCCGTATCACTTAGAAAAATAACATTGGGCCCAAAAGAGCCCAAATCCTGTTCAAGGTCCATTGCTGGGGGTTTAGGACTCGAGATCGAGTCTCCTCAGAGGCAAACAACATATGTTTAAGCCCTTCCTTCATAGCAGTAAATCAAGATTCAGATTACAAGGTTAAAACCTCATTTCACAAAATATTAAACACTAAACTGATTTATGCCAAAATTTAAACAAGACTAATAGGCAAATCAAACTATCTTCAATACGAGTTTACTACCACATATCACAAGATGACTAATTCTGGTCAAAAACAATACATCCCAATGCTCTAAAATAATAGACTACACATCATTCAGTTTGTCTCTAACCTAAACTTGTCATAATAACTAGGTCAACACAAAATCATCACCAAACATGAACACTTATTTCAACCGAAATTAAAGCAAGGCTAAAATTCAAATGCCTCGACTAAGTCTGTTGCTATAGCACCTTAATAGTCCCATGATACTATACAATGATAAGAACTAAACTATCAAAACACAAAATCAAAAAGAGGTACAGCTGAAGCACAAATAACTGGTACTATGCTTTAAACTTTCTGCTTTTCATTTCAATTGTCAAATCCAACTTCACAACCAATAGGGCTTAAAAGTGTGTACCTGGATATCAAAAGAAACCAAAGAAAATGAGGACTTAGCAGCAGTAACAGAGCAGATGAACCAGCAGCTCCAAAACACAAATAGGCTCAAATCTTAAACCATTTTTACCCAGCATAACAGAAGTTCTTCAAAGTTTTTGAATTCCAGTTAACGCTTAAAACTAAAGAGCAAATTTGGAACCAGTTTTCAACCCAAAAGATGCAGAAATATCAATGAACTCTCTCAGCCATTTTTCTGATTTTTCTGGTGTTCTCCTAGAGTGTGATACCAAGCAATTTTTGACCCCAAATTAATGCAGAGAATTTTCAGTCTTTTAGGGTATGTCCCCCGTGTGTTGAGTGAAAGAAAAAGCTTCATTTATAAGGCTGGGGCTGTTGTGTGCCTTCCAAGGCAAAACAATCAGCTTTTTCCCAAAATATCCTCACAGAGCATCTTTTTAAACTGATTTTTGGATAACTGTCCTTTTCCTTCAGATATTTTCAATTTTCTAGCCTGTTTCCCTTAACAAATCTAGGCTCCATTTAGGAAGCTTCCTCAATTGGTTACCAAAGATTCCCAAGTTAAACCAATCTCCAGAACTACCCCTAAAGTTCCTAATTATACACTTACCCCCCTGAGTTTTGAATGCTCACAATCACAATAAACAGTAGGCAAATGAGCTGACACTTTCAACCAGATTGAAATTGAAAACAATTGTTGAATCATATGAAATCATGAAGAATTAGCCTAAATTAAACCTAAGATCCTTCACACACATAAACATGAACTCAGAAAATGCTCTTGAAAGCAGGAATTAATGCAGACGAAGAACTATACTTGATTAATCTCAATGCTTCAGTTCTAGAATTTATTCACAAACATAAAATGAAATCTAGCCGAAAGAATAGAAACTCATGAATTGAAAAAAAATCAAACTCGAACCCTATGAAATCGATTGTCATTAACAATTTACCAAACAAGCTAACTAATGAACCAAAAACATAATGCAATTAAACAAGAAATGAAACTTCTGAAGAAAGAAAACTAGATAAACAACAAACAAACAAAAAGAAAAGATCAAACGGAAACTAGTCAGCACAAAAATTATTCCAAACCCGCTTCAACAAGAAACTGCATGAACCGAATAACCTTTTGAAGAAGAAAGTGAACCTTTGATGGTCATTAATTGATTGTCCTTAACAAAAGACAAACGATTAATAACGGTTTGGGTTCACTCAACCTTGCTGAACCAGAAAAGAACACAGGGAGAGACCTAGGGTGTTCCAGACCTCTGCTCCACCACTGACGGACTGGTTTGAGAGGAAACAAGAACATATTTGAGGAAGGAAAGAGATAAGGGGTTGCGTGGTGTAACTCTGGGCAGATTTTGGGAATTTTAGGGTTTTAGGCGTTGACATTAAATCTGAGATTCGAGGCGACAAAGGGGGATTTGAGAGGAATTGTTTGGAGATTTGGGATGGGGAGATAGAGGGGAGTTCATGGTGTTAATTTGGTAGTGATTGAACCACTAGAACCACCGTGAGGCGATTTTCGATGGGCGGAGCAAGGTGGAGGCGATGGGGATTTGAGGGCGGCGGTCTCTAGGGTTTGGGAGAGAGACGTAATGAGGGGGGAAATGGAACGGTGGGGGATAGGGTTTGCAAGTTCTGATCCGTTGGATCAATGAGATCCAATGGTTAAGATGAGAAAATGCTGGAACGTCGTCGTTTGGTTGAGCACAGATATCAGACCAGGTTGGGGTATGGCTTTGGGCTGGACTCAAACGGTTTGGATGGGTTTCTGAATTGTGTCTGAGGATTAAAAATTAAATAGCCCAAAATTTGATCTCTCCTTCTTTTCTTTTTAATTATTTCAAAATTCCTTTTTTTTACTTTCTTTTAAAAACAAAAATAAAAAATAAAATTTAAACTAAATCCTAAATCAAATTAATCCTACCACATTGAATTAATTAACTCTAAATAACACTTACCATAAATAATTAAATACCAAATTAAAAGAAAAACTCCAAAAATTCGAAACTCAAATTAAAATACAAAAATGAGTTGTTTTTGTGATTTTTCTATTTTTGTAAACAACTAAATTACTAATTAATTCAAAAATGCAAAATTAGATCCTAAATACAAATGCAATGTATTTTTGTATTTTTCATGAATTAAATAAAATAAACATGCACAGATAAATGCAAACAATAACAAAACATGTTACAAAAATCCATGAAATTGCAAAAAATGGAAAATTTATTTTGTTTTGAATTTGTGGGAGAAATTCATATAGGGAAAAAATTACGTGCTCACAGCTGCCCCTCTTTGCTTGGAAACACGAAGAGTTTTCGTGCAAAGATAAAGTGAGCGGATACGAGCGATTTTTGCCCGTTTGAATACTCCGTGGGAAGCATTTTTTGAAAGATTTGACCGCACCCTGTTTCCGAGGTTGCCTACATATCCTTGACTATAAAGGAATCATGTCAATGTAGTTCGGAAAGTTTCGGTAGCTGGGACTACCATGAAGCTATGATTTCACTGTTGTTGTTGTTGCTGCTACTGCTTACTAAACTCCTTATTACACCATGACAAAATAAAAAGAAGCTATTCTAAACTATGATCTATGCATTACAAAAATCCTATCTATATCCTCAAACTTGATCTTGTGGTTCTTGTTGCCTTGTTGACTTGTATTCTCCCGGTAAAGTCCCTTTGTTGTCGACTTGAATTGTAATCTGAGATACTTTCCCTTTTCTTCAGGTGGGCACCTGATTGCTGAACTTGAACGTTTTTCTTTAAATATTGGTGCTTTGTTCTTCAGGTGGGCTCTTGATTACCGACGCTTGAATTGCTTTGTTCTCCAGGTGGGCTCCTGATTACCGACGCTTGCACTGCTTTTTTCTCCAGGTGGGCTCCTAATTACCGACACTTGAATTGCTTTGTTCTCCAGGTGGGCTTCTAATTACCTACGCTTGAATTGCTTTGTTCTCCAGGTGGGCTCCTGATTACCGACATTTAAATTGCTTTGTTATCCAGGTGGGCTCCTGATTACCGATGTTTGAATTACTTTGTTCTCCAGGTGGGCTCCTGATTACCGACGCTTGAACTACTTTGTTCTCCAGGTGGGCTCCTGGTTACCGACGCTTGAGTTGCTTTGTTCTCCAGGTGGGCTCCTGATTACCGATGCTTGAATTGCTTTGTTCTCCAGGTGGGCTCCTGAGTACCGACGCTTGAATTGCTTTGTTATCCAGGTGGGCTCTTGATTACCGACGCTTGACTTGCTTTGTTCTCCAGGTGGGCTTCCTTATTTCAACAAAATAGACAAAACAAAGAAAATTTTCTGCCCCAGTTTGGTGGCTGGGCACATCTGTGAGTGTTAACTGAATCATATTACCAAATATCACTAAGAACTTGAAAGTTAGATCCCATTATCCAGGAGGGTCCTGAAAACTCCTAGTTAAATGACAGTTTTAGATCTAAATTATATCTTATAAAGGTATTACTTCCCCTACATCTTGTTATCTAATGAAAATCTTAAAGCTAAGTCCCATTATTCAGGAAGGTCCTGAAAACTTACAGTCAAACCTGTCTGGTGCTTGCTTTTCCTTGTGGAGGTTTTCTCCGAAACAAATGAAATTTTCTACCCCTGTTTCAATCAAAGAAAAATCTTGTCAGTTTAAAATGTGGTGGTTAGTTTGTGGCATTCTTGCTAAAAGTGGACTCTCTGTTGTCGTGCTTTGCTTTGGCTGGTTTCCCCGCACCGGTCAAGAACCGTTTGACTTTCTGGCTGACTTTCACCCACATGATCTTGGATGACCCGAGTGTTCTATACCCAAACCGTTGTGACGTCTCTGACCCATCTGTTTGAACCTTTGCATCTCCCATGAAACTACTAAACCATTCCACTGATGGATCTTTCGCTGACCCATTATATCCTATTTTACATCATACTGTCTCTAACAATGCTTTGGCCGCCCTGTGCTTTGTGCAATTTTGGGGAGATGGTAGTGAGCTTTGAAATCCTTTCTTATTTGCTTAAACAAAACTGACATTAGAAACATCTTAGAGAAATAAACCCAAAAGAAATGAAATGCAATAACTTTGAGAGTTAGGGATAAGAAAAATCCAAAGCTGGAAGACTGTCTGAAGGGGGAAAATAAAAGAGACTTATCTGAGCGGAGAAGCTGGCACCAATGATCATGACATGCATTTCGGATTAATCGGCCCAGTCCGTCCAAACAATTAACTTTCAGTAGTCGTATTTTACGCCCCGAGATCTTCAAAAACCCAATCTTTTCAACAAATCACTGACCCTGTTCGGTCTGCGGTGCCCTGAAGGGTTTTCACCAACAAACCTCTCTCATTTGTTCATCTCTCAACTCACTTTCGCGCTCAAGGCACTTGTGAAGGTTTTCACCAATAAGACTCTCTCATTTTTGATTTCTCTCAGCTTTCATCACCTTACGATGCCCGTGAGGGTTTTCACCAATAAAACTCTCTTATTTTCCATTTTCCTTGTTTGGACTGGAGTGTTGCCCCTGATATGAATCACCTCTACTTGCTCGTTTTGGCATCTCTCGAAGACTGACCGGAAGGTCTTTCTTTGGACCGTAATGTGGGCTTTGGGATAGGGTTAGAAAGAAAGGATATCACTAAGGCTCAAAACAGCTTGAATGGGTTCAAAATTATAGCTTTTGGAATCAGATCTCTTACAACAACCACAACTTTCTTCCCCAGTTTCTTTGCTTGGGGACTTTTAAATTTTTATTTTGATGGGACCGAACCGTGAGGCTGCCTACGTATCCTTAAAAGGAATCAGGTCGAATGTAGTTCATGAAGTAGGAATTACTTTGTTGTTGTGATTTTCTCTTTTCTCTTTTTTTTTCTTTCTTCCTTTTTCTCTTTTTGTTGTTTTATTGTTCTCTCTTTTTTTTTTTACTTTTCTTTTTCTCTCTTGTTTTTTTCTCTCCTTTCCTTTACTTATCTTTCACGCTTACGTTTTTGATCTTTGCTACTGATTCCAATAGAGGGGTATGAAAGGAAATAAATAAGGCTCAAAGGGGTAACAAAAGATAAATTGTTTAGATAGCAGAACAAAATGCCTTCGTCATTCCAATCTTCAAAACATGCCAAGTGCAAACAAACACAATTTAATCAAAGAAAACATACATAATATCTTTTGACCGCATCAGAATTGATAGCCATTTCTACACATTTGCCTTCTATATCTGTTAAATACAAAGCACCATTGGACAACACTCTCGTTACGATGAACGACCCCTGCCAATTTGGGGCGAACTTGCCTTTTGCTTTAGCCTGATATGGAAGGATACGTTTCAATACTTGTTGACCCACTTCAAACTTCCGTGGACGCACCTTCTTGTTATATGCTCTTGCCATTCTCTGTTGATACAACTGGCCATGACACACTGCTACCAATATTTTCTTATCGATCAAACTCAATTGTTCCAGGCGGGTTTTGACCCACTCATCGTCATCAATTTCGGCTTCCGCGACAATCCGAAGGGATGGGATTTCAACTTTTGCGGGTATCACTACTTCAGTGCCGTATACCAACAAATAAGGAGTTGCCCCTACTAAAGTACGAACAGTAGTGTGATAACCCAACAATGCAAAGGGAAGCTTTTCATGCCATTGTCTGGAACCTTCCACCATTTCCGAAGTATCTTCTTTATGTTCTTGTTGGCTGCCTCGACTGCTCCATTCGCCTTGGGGCGGTATGGGGTGGAATTGCGATGCGTGATCTTAAACTGTTGACATACCTCTTTCATCAAATGACTATTGAGATTAGCACCATTATTTGTGATGATCACCTTTGGGATCCCGAACCGACAAATGATATTTGAGTGCACAAAATTGACCACCGCTTTCTTGGTCACAAAGTTGAAAGTTTTAGCTTCAACCCACTTGGTGAAATAATTGATGGACACTAGAATGAACCTGTGCCCATTGGATGTTGCTGGCTCAATCGGTCCAATGACATCCATGCCCCAAGAAACAAAGGGCCATGGTACAGACATTGTATGCAATTCAGATAGCGGAGAATGAATCAAATCTCCATGCACTTGACATTGATGACACTTGCACACAAAACTAATACAATCTCGCTCCATGGTGAGCCAATAATAACCTGTTCGGAAAATCTTCTTTGCTAGAACGTACCCACTCATATGAGGTCCACAGACTCCAGAATGTACTTCGGTCATGATAGTTGTGGCCTGTCTAGCATCTATGCATCTTAACAATCCATGATCTAGGGTTCTTTTGAATAAAACTCCTCCACTGAAGAAAAATCCACTTGCCAACCATCGAATCGTTCTCTTTTGATCACTTGTGGCTTGTACTAGGTACACCCCCATCCTGATATACTCCCTGATATCGTGGAACCACGGCTCACCGTCAAGTTCTTCTTCCACCATGTTACAGTAAGCATGCTGACCGCGGACCTGAATATGCAAAGGGTCAAC
This sequence comes from Nicotiana sylvestris, assembly GCF_000393655.2. Lineage (NCBI taxonomy): Eukaryota > Viridiplantae > Streptophyta > Magnoliopsida > Solanales > Solanaceae > Nicotiana > Nicotiana sylvestris. Next base: position 45,168,615 of record NC_091058.1, read on the forward strand.
ATAAGCCTTATCTGAATGATGTAATATTAATGCCAGAGCAGCCAAAGCATCGACAACCTCATTATGGATCCTTGGGATATTCCTGAACTTTACTAATCGAACCCGTTGACAAAGATCATGCAAACACTGTCGGTATGGTATGAGTTTTAAATCTCATGTTTCTCATTCCCCTTGAATTTGGTGAACCAGAAGGTTCGAATCTCCTAAGACCAAGACTTCCTGGACACCCATGTTTGCAGCTAACCTCAAACCCAAAATGCATGCCTCGTACTCAGCTATGTTGTTAGTACAGTAGAAACGAAGTTGAGTCGTAAGAGGGTAGTGATGCCCTGTTTCAGAAATGAGTGCAGCTCCTATCCCAACGCCTTTCATATTAGCAGCCCCATCAAAGAAAAGTTTCCAACCTGGCTTTTCAATCTGTTCCAACTCATCAATGTGTATCACGTTTTCATCGGGGAAATAAGTTCTCAATGGTTCATACTCTTCATCAACCGGGTTCTCGGCCAAATGATCGGCCAATGCTTGGGCCTTCATCGCGGTCCAAGTCATATAGATAATGTCAAATTTCGTGAGCAAAATCTGCCACTCGCAAGTCTCCCTGTGGGCATAGGCTTCTGAAAGATATACTTTAACGGATCCAAGCGAGAAATGAGGTAGGTAGTGTAAGATGACAAATAATGTTTCAACTTTTGTGCTACCCAATTTAGGGCGCAGCATGTCCTTTCAAGGTGAGTGTACTTAACCTCATAAGATGTGAACTTCTTGCTGAGATAATAGATGGTTTGCTCCTTCCTGCCAGTGATGTCTGCTGTGAGCACGTGATTTTTGCCTCACGAAAACTACTCCAAAATAAATCAAAAATAAAATAAATTTCTTTTACTGTGCAATTTTTGAATTTGCGTGGTGTTTGTTAAATATTTGTCTTATATCCGTAAATGTTTACTTTGTCATAACAAAATGAAAATAAAAATAAAAATATATGTTGCATGCATATCTAGGATTTAATTATGCATTTAATAATTGATTCAAAAAAATAAAATCACAAAAATATGTGTCTGTTCTAGTTTTAATATTTCACTATGTGATTAATGTTTTGTCCATGTGTTAAATAATTGCTATAAAGTAATTAATATTTTTGTGAGGTTAAAATTATTTTATAATTAAAATTAGAATTTGAATTAGAAAATGGAATATATATATATATATATATATATATATATATATATATATATATATATATATATATATATATATATATATAAATATATAAAATCGGACCTGGATTAAAATCCAGGCCCAAATCAAGTTACCCCCCCCCCCACAGCCCAATCCAAACAGCCCAGGTACCGGTCCAATTCAAACGAGTCAAAACGACAGCGTTTGGTCGTAGTTTATCAGGGACAGTTGGATCAAAGCCAACCAACGGCTGAGATCCCACGAACCTAACCCGTAATCATTACCCGATCCGATACCCGGTTCAACCCGTCCCCCCAGCTTAAACCAAACGACATCGTTTGGTTAAGTGGATAAATCCTGGCCTTTCATTCTGCTAGATCTAACGGTCAGCATCAACCCACCCCGTCCCTATATAAGCCCAAACCCCTACCCCGACCCCTAACAAAACACCCCCCCTCCTCTCTTGTTCATCGTCTTCCCAAACCAAACCCCTAACCCTAGCTGCCCTTATTCCCCACCGTCTGAAACCCGGCGGCATCAACGCCGCCGGTCACCACCTTAACACCCCAGAACCCCTGAACACCCTCTATCCGAATATGTTAGCCGCTTGGCTCGAATCTTCCTGAAGGTTCTCGAATCTTCATTTGAAGTTTCGAGCCAAGCTCAGATCTAAACCAAACAACCCCTAGTTAACACCATAGTACCCCCTAGCATGCCTCGTTATGGATCCGGTGTTTGTTTGGTTCGAATCCCCTCAGAACTCTTCAAATCTTCTTTTGAAGGTTCGAACCAAACAAGAACTTACCCAGATTTGTTCTAAACTAACACCAAATCACCCCTAGGTTTCCCTCACCCTTGTGTCATTGTTGGTTCCCCTCGAATCTGACCAGAAATGGTTAAGTCCGAAATCGAACCTTCAAGAACCCTAGAAACACCAATTTTTGGATTCTGCCCAATTAAATAGAAGATTGAGGTTTAATCGACCTTAGTCAAAGTATTTTCAGTTGAAAATACTTCGACTAAGGTCTGATTGATTTCAAAAAGCCCGAACCCAAGTTGAGTTTGAGTCCGGTTGAATTTGAAGGTTCAGAGGTAATTTTTCTGTTTCTTATGTGTATTCTACATGTATTCTATGTTTGTTTCATTAGTCTGTTTAATTTTTCATAATTTTCTAGTCAATTCTGTTATACTGTCTCATACTCGTCTATTTGATCAAATAAATGAATTGTTTCTATTGATTGTGATTAATTACAATGTGTGTGATCGACTCGAATAAGTTCGTCGATTAGTTGTGTTATAAATCCTGTTTCTGAAAATGCTGATTGAAACAGTCTGTTTCTATTTTTTTAGATTGATTATTGACAAATGTTGTAAATAGTCAACTGATTAATACTCGTCAATTAAATCATGTTTGTTTGCAAATCAGTAAATTCAAATGAATGTTGTGTACATATTGTTTTCTGAACAGGGCATTTTCAGTATATTGACAATGCTCCTGTGTTTGTTTGATTTTAGTCCAATTTTGAAATGCAGTTGAATTATTAGGCTGAATTCAGTATAATAGTGTTGTGATGTTAGTTTTGAATTCAAGTTTACAAAAGTTGGTTAAATACAATTATATTAGGAGGTTAATCCTAGGATTGGTTATAGCTGCTTAAACAGATTTTAAAATCTGTAGTGTTAGATGCTGAATTTAAGGGGCATTTCTGGGGTAAAACAGTGAAGGTAATCTGATAATAATAGTGAGCTGAAAGTGGAATGTTAGTGGCTATAGTTTAAGATAATAATGGGGAACAAAGGGTAATGGGGCTGCTTAAAATCAGGATAAGATCATTTAAAGTATTCAAAAGCAGTTTTTAATGGAACTTTCTGATTTTTAAAAAGAGAAAAGGGTCCAGGCACCACTTAAAAAAGATGGGGCAGACCTGTATAAAAGAGGGGGATTGGGACTGACTTGAGGAGAGCTTTCAGACAGAAAGGAAAGAGAGAAAGAAAAAAAAATCTGATCTGGAGGACAGATTTTAAAACTGAAGATAGGAAGAAGAAAAAAATAAGGAGAGATTAGGAGAAAAATCTGATTAAAAGGCAGATTTTGAAGAGGAAAAAGATCAGATTTAAAGAAGAAAAAATAAGGAGAGATTAGGAGAAAGGTCAGATTTTGAATACAGATTTTTAAGAGAAAGAATACACCTAGAGTGAAATAGAAGAAAGAGAATTAAGCAGAAAATCAGAAATGAAAATCTGAAGAGGAAGAAGAAACAGAAAAGAAATCAAAAGAGAACATTCACACACACATACACAATCTGACACAGATACAACAGCAGAAACAGAAAAATCAGAAATAGGAATTTGATACAGAAAAGAAACTGAAATCTGAAATATTGTCTTTTCGTTGAATCTGTTCGGATTTATCTGATTCCATTGTTCAGTTAAAATCTGAAGTTTCTTTAAAAATACTGTTACTGTGCATCTGTTCCTCGGGTCTTATTATTGCTCAAATCTGTGGAAATACTGATATTTCTGCCAGTATTTTGTTACTGCTGAAACTTACTTCTTCTACCTTCATTTCCAGGTACTTATCTTTTAAATTCTATGTTGGAAAGAGATTCAGCATGACAAATCAATGAAGTTTGAATTGCAATTCTATTTTTCCATTTATCTAAGTTTGTTATTATAAATTTCAGTTTTTTGTTTCATGTTGTTTAATATAGAAGTATGCTTGACATGTTAATTATCAGTTGATCATTCTCTTTTGAAATTCATATAAGTGTTGTAATAACATTACCTATTCCAGAATTTCATTAAAGTATAGTTATGGTTGAATTGTTAAGATAGGGAATATGGCATGAAGTTGGCTATTAATTAAGTCTTACGACATAGTTAGGCAGGTATAAAGTATTCTGGGAATATCAAGAAAATGCGTGGTTAGTGTATTTCGATTGTTTGGTTGTGGATTAAGGCTAGATGATGATTGGTTGCATTTTATTCATATATGGCGTAATAATGATTATGGTTAACATCAATAGTCGGAAGTTGCATTAGTATCCTCCGCTATGTTTGCAAACGTCAAATATGGCGAATAATGTTGTATGCAATATCACTTTATTAAGTCGATTAGGTAGATTTGTTCTTTTTCTTAAAATAACAAATAGCCTAGGAATGTTATAATGTGGAAGTTAGTAACAATGGTTCACATAAATTGAGAATCCAGTCGGTTTGATTATATATATATCTTACATTTAACCATTAGCAGAATTAACAAAATAATTAGGCCTATTAGATTAAAAGCAAATATATGAGAATAAGATGAGATGTATAAGCACAAATTGCAACACTTTATATCAATGGTAAGTATAAATAAAACTTGCACTAAATAAAAATAATGAAAATTCTTGAAAAATATTTCTTCCCTTTATAAATCATTTTTAATTTCATATGCAATTCATTCTTTGGTAAATATATATGTTGTATTTGCTAAAAATAGCATTAATCATATTTTTTTCTTTTCTTTGAACTTGAATAGTCTGGATGAATATAATTTATACGCGGAAATTATAATCGACGGTCAACATTTAATAAATTGTGAATTCTTTTAAAAGAATTTAAAGGCATCCCTTGAATGTAAATTTCTCAGGATTTTCATATAAAATGTGTAGTTATAATAAACAATTTGTGGAAAATCCATAATATTATTACAAAGATTTTGCGCAATTAGGGATGCGTTCGCGTACCCTAATTATATTTTTAAAAGCAAATCCGGATTATGCGTACGCGCAATTTCGAGCGAATATTTAATAAAAAAGATTTCTCCAAAAATGTTAAAATAATTTCATATAACCCGGGATGTGCGGTTCACTGTTTAAATATAAGGGTGATGACGTTCATAATTTTATTTTAAATCACGAACATATGAATTTGTAATAAAAGACATAATATGGTCAATTATATTGTGTACACGTACGCGTGGCATGATCCCCGGTAATTATAAAAAGTATATAATACGAATATACGTACGCGTAATTCGTCCATATAATTGTAAACAATAAGTAAAAAGCGGTAGTAAAATCATGCAATAAAAACGTATTTAGTAAAATCAAGATAATTAAGCCAATAATAAAAACAGTTAAGCGACCGTGCTAGAACCACGGAATTCGGAAATGCCTAACACCTTCTTCCGGATTAACAGAATTCCTTACTCAGGATTTCTGGTTCGCAGAATAATAAACAGAGTCATATTCTCCTCGATTCAGGGATTAAAACCGGTGACTTGGGACGCCTTAAAATTCCCAGGTGGCGACTCTGAAATAATTAAATAAATCCCGTTTCGACTGTCCTTCAATTGGAGAAAACTCCCCACGCGCCCCGCGGGCGCGGTAAAAAGGAGGTGCGACAGCTCTGGCGACTCTGCTGGGGATTCTAGGGCTACAGTGTAAACTGTAACCCAGAACCATTGGTTCAGGGTTTAAAGAATTCGAGCTTAAAATATCTGTGTTAATTGGCTTTATTTACTATATGATTTTCACCTGTTTATATGCTAATATGTTAAATGTTGTTTTTTACTGCTTTAATATTATTTGACTTGTGCATATACAATTGCTACGAAACCCCCTTCTTTCTGAGTCTTCTGAATTTATGGTGCACACGTGCGCGTGGCCCACCTTTCTGTTAAAGGTCATACCAAATAAGACGAAGTTGGGACAAGTAACTAGGCCGGATAGACTTTCGTTCTCCCGGTACGTTGCCCCCGCTTCGGCTCAAACTGTCCGTTTGGGTAAGCCAGGTTTAGAACAATCAACCTCAGGTTTTTCACCTAGAATAACTCAGTCATGTACCGGATCCCTAGTAGGAACGTCTATCTGCATCATGTACATTTGGCCTTGGAGACTCAACACAGGGGTTGGGTCTGTCTAGGACAGGTGAACCCGAAACAAAAAGACCATCCTGATGCATCCTACTTGCTACTTGTGCATTCATTTGCCTCGAACATGCTTGTTGACCAGCTTAAATGAAATCATGGTGAGAACCGAGGAATAAAATGGGTTATTTTTTTAAAAAAAAAATAATAATTTTTTTTATATATAGCGTCTAATTTTGAGTCTGATTTTTATTAAAATTAATTTCAGATACAAAATAAGCGCCACCCAAAATCAACCATGAGCAGATGATTCATTGATTGGAAAAAATGAGTTGTTAAGAGCTATGTCTTTTATTTGATTTGGGGTGTGTGTCGGGTTTTAAACCATTTTTCATATAATGTTTTCCAAATGTAACGCCTGTTCCATCTTTGTATTATTTCAAGAAATAAATAAAAGTGATTGTCTTTTTGTCCGAACTACGCAAGGTCTGATTCATGCGGGGGCATGATACGTAGGCAATCTCTATAAGATTCGACCACCACAATAAAAGATATATATAATAAATAAAATTAAAAGTGAATAACAATAAAAATTTCAAGAAATCTGGGACAACACAAGCAGCCGAGCAAATGCATAATAGAAAGGGATTATTTGTCTAGGAGCATTGCATCTCAACGTGTAATTATATATGTGTTAAACTCTCAAAACTAACAAGTTTGTTCATTTCCAGAATTCAAGCAGTTAGTTTCTCTAAAGAGTATACTGGCATATTATCATTATCACACGAGATCAAAAGGACCAATACCCGAAAGTATGTCTATCCCAGATGTTGACACAGGTATGGAGCTAGAGGAAATGGATGTCGGGAAAATGAAAGAAGAGATGTTTAAACTCAAGCAGCAAATGGCTGAGATGTACCAAGCCTGGTCTACAGGACAGTTACCCCCGTCTTACCCAACTAACCCTGCTCCATCAATGACCCAAACTCAGGATAATATTACCACTGAATTATCCCCAAATTTCCCCATTTACCAGCACTACCGAGGCACCACCTCTCAGACACCGCAGTCTCCACCTCTGAAACCAGTTCCATATTTTCCTCCACCTATGACTCATGTTTTCGTAGCGCCTTCCCCGGCTACATTCCACAAATCTCCTAGTGAGCCTACATTCCAGGCCCAGGACAACCAATATTACCCCCCGGAGCCCACCCTCAAAGCCTCCGAAATCCATTCAACTGCTCCTCGTTTTGATCTCCCAACCGAAATTGACAAGCCAGCCAAAAATGCTGAACAAGAAGAGATGTTCAGGAAGGTCAAGAGTCTAGAACAATCGTTCAGAGACATGCGAGGATTAGGTGGGCAAGTCAGTGTAGCATACAAAGATTTGTGCTTATTCCCCAATGTACAATTACCAGTTGGCTTCAAGATGCCCAAATTTGACCTATACAACGGGCACGGCGACCCAGTAGCCCACTTAAGGGGTTTCTGTAGCAAGATGCGAGGAGCTGGGGGAAAGGATGAATTATTGATGGCTTACTTCAGTCAAAGTTTAAGCGGATCAGCTTTGGAGTGGTATACACGCCAGGACCATGGGAGATGGTACACCTGGGATGACCTAGCACAGGCATTTGCATACCATTTCCAATACAATCTAGAAATCATCCCAGATCGACTATCTTTGACAAAATTTGAGAAGAAACACAATGAAAGTTTCAGAGAGTATGGCTTCCGATGGAGAGAACAGGCAGCAAGAGTGGATCCTCCTATGAAGGAGAGTGAAATGGTAGACTACTTTATCCAAGCCTTGGAACCAACTTACTATGCCCATTTGGTTTCAGCGGTGGGGAAATCATTCAACGAAGTGGTGAATATGGGAGGTATGGTGGAAGAAGGCCTCAAGACAAATAAAATCATGATCTATTCAGCGATTAAGGCGACTACTCAAGCTATTCAAGGCGGGGTAGGAGGAATCGGAAGAAAGAAGAGGGAAGAGGCAGCAGTAGTTGATTCAGGAATTTGGTCAGGACCAAGAGGTTCACCGCCTTACTATAATCAACAACGACCTCGCCAATCAACTTACCACCATGATTTATCCCAACACTACTATCACCCTTCGGAGCCTCATTTTTCCATTAACCATGCTCAAGCATACAATCAGCCACTTGTTCACGCCAATTGGCATGCTCCTGCCATACCAAGTACTTACCCACGAGCCTATCCCGGACCAGGTTTCAGGCCTAGGCCAGCATTCAGGGGAGAAAGGGAACAGAAAAAGAAAACTTACACTCCATTGGGAGAGTCTTACACTAGTCTGTTCCACAGGCTGAGACAGCTAGACATGCTAAGACCAATACAATCCAAGCTACCCAATCCTCCTCCAAAGAATCTGGATTACACCATTAGCTGTGAGTATTGCTCTGGTGCACCAGGCCATGATACGGAGAAATGCTGGCATTTGAAAAATGCAATACAAGAGCTGATTGATACTAATAAAATTGAGGTTCAAACCCCCGAAGCTCCCAATATCAATAGAAATCCAATGCCAGCCCATCAAGAGGCCAATATGATAGAAATCATACAAACTGATGGGGAGACAAAGAAGCCGTCACAAACTGTCATAATGATCAAGTCTCATGAAGCCAAGCCAGATAAGCAGTTAACAGAGGAGAAGCCGGTACCTAAGCAGAGCAGAAATAGTGATGAATCATCTGTGGTAGACAAGAAGGGGTCTTCGAGCAAGGTTGCCACAAAGCAAGAAAGGCCGAAAGTGATAGTACCAGGGGTTGCTAACAAACCCATTGTATTCGTGGAAGGAGCCCGTACAGATCGGGTTATTATCACACCTGTAACCCAGCTGCCAGTCATCAACAACAAAGCCATCCCATGGAACTATGAACGGGTGACTGTAATGTACAAGGGAAAAGAAGTCAAGGAAGAAGTGTGTGAGGTGCAAGGCTTGACTCGTTCGGGAAGATGTTTTACGCCCGAAGAGTTAAGAAAAACTAAAAATAATCCAACACCAATAAAGAGAGCTGTGACGGAAGAAGAGGCGGAAGAGTTTTTAAGAAAAATGAAACTCCATGATTATTCTGTTGTGGATCAATTGAAGAAGACGCCCGCTCAAATTTCATTGTTGTCATTACTGATCCATTCAGAGGAGCACCGTCTGGCTTTGATGAAAATCCTGAATGAGGCTCATGTTCCTGAAAAAATCTCTGTAAATCATTTGGGAAGAATAGCCAACAGAATCTTTGAGACAAACAGAATTACATTTGCTGATGATGAATTGCCTGTGGAAGGTACCGAGCACAACAGAGCTCTTTACCTCACCGTGAAATGTGAAAACTCCGTAGTAACCCGGGTATTGGTTGACAATGGGTCAAGTGCAAACATCTGCCCTCTCTCCACTTTAAGCAAATTAAAAATTAAAGAGGAGAGGATCCAGAAGAATAGTATCTGCGTACGGGGGTTTGACGGTGGAAGCAGAGATTCATTTGGCGACATAGTGTTGGAACTAACAATAGGGCCAGTTGAATTCACAATGGAATTTCAAGTGTTGGACATAACTGTTTCTTACAACTTGTTGTTGGGTCGACCATGGATCCATGCTGCTAAAGCAGTCCCGTCAACACTACATCAGGCTGTCAAGTTTGAATGGGATCATCAAGAAATAGTTGTACATGGGGAAGAAAGTTTAAATGTTCGCAGCAGTGCCATTTTACCGGTCGAGGGAATAGAAAATGACCAGGGACCATGGGTATACCAAGTGTCTGATATAGTGTCGGTAGAGAAAATTCCAGAAAGGAAGTACCTTCTGAATCCAAAGATAACCTCTGCTTCAGTCATGGTAGCTTATGAAATGTTAAAGAATGGTTTTATACTCGGCAAAGGCCTGGGCTTATCTTTGCAAGGAATTATACAACCAGTATCTCTCCCCGAGAACTGGGGAACATTTGGTTTGGGATTTATACCCACTATCACCGATGTGAAAAAGGCTAGAAAGCTGAAACATAAGGCATGGGATCTTCCAAAACCAGTCCCACCTCTATCAAAGTCTTTTGTCAAGACCGGTGCTAAAAATCGCCCGATAACAACAATTCCTAAATCCCGGGTCAATCCTGAGGAGGAATTAATTGAAAGATTCGAGAAATTGTTTAATGATGTGAATATGTTGGAAAGCGGAGAAGGGTGTAGCAACGCAGAAGTTCAATTCGTTGGGCCAGAAACAAAGCTTAATAATTGGAAAGCCACTCCTCTCCCAATTCGAAAGGAGTCTTGGTAGTTTATTTTGATTTTCTTTCAGTTTGTTTGGGTTACTTCAGGGTTGTAATCCCAAAGCTTATCTTACAGTTTGTTTGAAGTGTGCAAAACCTTGTTATCTTTCATCATCCAATAAAAAGCAGTTTCCTTTTTATTATCATTCCTGATAGTTTTCTTTTCTTTTTCTTCTTTCCTGTACAGTTCCTTTTACGCTGGCTCTAGTGATATGGCATGCATGAGGAATCCTCAGCCCAGTCTTAAAAATCAATCTGGTTCCGAAATATTAATTCAAGAAATATATTGTGATTATGAATCAGAATATGATGAAGATGAGGTTTTTGAAGAGATTAGTAAAGAGTTAATTCACTTTGAGGAAAAAATCAAACCTAACTTGAGTGATACCGAGGACATCAATATAGGGGACACGAGTAATATCCGGGAAACTAAAATAAGTGTCCATCTCGAACCAAAGATCCGAGAAGAGTTAATTAAAGCACTCATAGAATTCAAAGATGTTTTTGCATGGTCATATGACGACATGCCGGGCCTGAGCACTGATTTAGTGGTTCACAAATTGCCCACCGATCCAACGGTGCCTCCTGTCAAGCAGAGGCTGAGAAAATTCAAGCCTGATATGAGTGTGAGAATTAAGGAAGAAATCACCAAACAATTGGAAGCAAAGGTCATTCGAGTCACTCGATATCCTGTTTGGTTGGCTAATATCGTTCCTGTACCAAAGAAAGACGGCAAAATTAGAGTATGCGTCGACTACCGCAATCTCAACAAAGCAAGTCCAAAGGATAATTTCCCATTACCCAATATCCATATTTTGATCGACAATTGTGCCAAGCATGATATAGGATCTTTCGTGGATTGTTATGCCGGGTATCATCAAATTCTAATGGATGAAGAAGACGCAGAAAAGACGACATTCATCACACCATGGGGAACTTATTGCTACCGGGTAATGCCATTCGGTTTGAAGAACGCCGGAGCAACCTATATGAGAGCGATGACCACAGTGTTTCATGATATGATACACAAGGAGATTGAGGTATACGTGCACAATGTGATCATAAAATCAAAGCATCAGTCCGACCACGTTGGGGACTTGAGGAAATTCTTCTTAAGACTTCGCAGGTACAACCTCAAGCTTAACCCTGCCAAATGCGCATTTGAAGTTCCATCTAGAAAGTTACTGGGATTCATAGTCAGTCGGCGAGGCATCGAGCTAGACCCATCAAAAATCAAAGCCATCCAAGAATTGCCACCTCCAAGGAACAAAACTGAAGTAATGAGTTTGTTGGGAAGGTTAAATTACATCAGCAGGTTTATTGCTCAGCTCACAACAACCTGTGAGCCAATTTTCAAATTGTTGAAAAAGGATGCTGCGGTCAAATGGACCGATGAGTGTCAAGAAGCGTTCGATAAGATAAAAGGGTACTTGTCAAACCCACCCGTGTTGGTTCCGCCAGAGCCAGGAAGACCTTTGATTCTTTACTTGACGGTTTTGGAAAATTCATTTGGTTGTGTATTGGGGCAACATAACCTCACTGGCAGAAAAGAATAGGCCATCTACTACCTTAGCAAGAAGTTCACAGCTTATGAGGTTAAGTATACTCATCTGGAAAGGACATGTTGCGCCCTAACATGGGTAGCTCAGAAGTTGAAACACTATTTGTCGTCCTACACTACTTACCTCATTTCTCGACTGGATCCATTAAAATATATTTTTCAAAAGCCTATGCCAACGGGAAGACTTGCAAAGTGGCAGATATTGCTCACAGAATTTGACATCATCTATGTGACTCGAACTGCAATGAAAGCCCAAGCATTGGCTGATCATTTAGCCGAAAACCCGATTGATGAGGAATACGAGTCGTTGAAAACCTATTTTCCCGATGAAGAAATAATGCATATCGATGAGATCGAGCAAATTGAAAAACTTGTTTGGAAACTTTTCTTCGATGGGGCTGCTAACATGAAAGGAGTCGGGATAGGAGCTGTAATCATCTCTGAAATAGGGCATCACTATCCTGTTACGGCTCAACTGCGATTTTATTGCACCAATAATATGGCTGAATATGAAGCTTGTATTATGGGTTTAAGGCTAGCCGCAGACATGGGTATCCAAGAAATCTTAGTCATGGGAGATTCGGATCTTCTGGTACATCAAATTCAAGGAGAATGGGAAACCTGAGACTTAAAGCTCATACCCTACCGACAATGTCTATATGATCTTTGTCAGCGGTTTCAATCAGTGGAATTCCGGCATATTCCAAGGATTCGTAATGAGGTTGCCGATGCATTGGCTACCCTGGCATCAATGTTGCACCATCCGGACAAAGCTTATGTAGATCCAATACATATTCAAGTCCACGATCAGCACGCTTATTGCAATATGGTTGAAGAAGAATTTGATGGTGAACCATGGTTCCACGACATCAAGGAGTATATCAGGATGGGGATATATCCCGCACAAGCCACAGGAGATCAAAAGAGGACCATTAGGCGATTGGCAAATGGATTCTTCTTAAGCGGAGGAGTTTTGTATAAAAGAACACCAGATCTTGGATTATTAAGATGCATAGATGCCAGACAAGCTACAGCTGTCATGTCTGAAGTACATTCGGGAGTTTGCGGACCCCACATGAGTGGATATGTGTTGGCAAAGAAAATCCTCCGAGCTGGTTACTATTGGCTTACCATGGAGCGAGATTGTATCAGTTTTGTGCGCAAGTGTCATCAATGCCAGATACACGGAGATTTGATTCATTCTCCACCATCCGAGTTGCACACAATGTCGGCACCATGGCCCTTCGTTGCCTGGGGCATGGATGTGATTGGACCAATTGAACCGGCAACATCCAATGGGCACAGGTTCATTCTGGTAGCCATTGATTATTTTACCAAATGGGTTGAGGCCAAGACATTCAAATCAGTGACCAAGAAAGCTGTGGTCGATTTTGTCCACTCAAATATCATATGTCGATTCGGAATCCCAAAGGTGATCATCACAGATAACGGTGCTAATCTTAACAGCAACTTAATGAAGGAAGTATGTCAACAGTTTAAGATTACACATCGCAACTCTACCCCATATCGGCCCAAGGCGAATGGAGCAGTCGAGGCAGCCAACAAAAACATAAAGAAGATACTTCGGAAAATGGTAGAAGGTTCAAGACAATGGCATGAAAAATTACCATTTGCATTATTGGGATACCGCACTACTGTTCGCACTTCAGTAGGAGCAACTCCTTATTTGTTGGTATATGGCACTGAAGCAGTAATTCCTGCAGAAGTTGAGATTCCTTCCCTTCGGATCATCGCCGAAGCAAAGATTGATGATGATGAATGGGTCAAAACCCGTCTGGAACAGTTAAACTTGATTGATGAAAAACGATTGGCCGCAGTATGTCATGGTCAATTATATCAAAGAAGAATAGAAAGAGCATACAACAAAAAGGTGCGTCCACGGAAGTTTGAAGTGGGTCAGCATGTGCTGAAACGTATTCTTCCATATCAGGTTGAGGCAAAAGGCAAATTTGCCCCGAATTGGCAAGGACCATTCATTGTGACCAGAGTATTATCGAATGGTGCACTATGCTTAACAGATATTGAAGGCAAATGCATAGACATGACGATCAATTCTGACGCGGTAAAGAGATATTATGCATAACTTTTTGAATGTTTGTATTTAGCATTATTTCGAAGATTGGAATGACAAAGGCAATTTATTCTGCTATCCAAACACTATACCATTTGCTTCCCCTTCGAGCCATATTTGTTTCTTTCTTACCCTCTCTTGGAATCAATGAAAATCAAATATGAAATAAAAAAAAGAAAAAAGAAAAGAAAATCACTATTATTTAGTGAACTACGTTTGACCTGATTCCTCAAAGAAGGATACGTAGGCGCCTCACGGCTCGGTCATAGGGTGCACAATATGCATAATGTGCATAAAAAGAAACATCAAGAGACCCCAAATCAAGAAACTGGGGCAGGAGTTGTATTGGAAATAAGAAAAAGATTCCAAGAGTTGTAATTTTAAACCCATACCAAAGCTATTTAGTTTTTAATACCTTTTCCATTTCTAACCACATACCAAAAAGACCTTTCGATCAATCTTAGAAAAATGTTGAGACAAGCAAATGAAGATGGTTCATAACACTTTGGTACAAACAAGAAAAGAAAGTAAAAATGAGAGAGTCTTATAGGTGAAAACTCACACGGGCACCATAAGGCGATGGAAGTTGAGAGAAAAGTAAAATGAGAGAGTCTTATTGGTGAAAACCTTCGTAGGCACCATAAGGTGAAAAGGAAGTGAGAAATGAACAAATGAGGAAGGTTTGTCGGTGAAAACTCTTTGAGATATTGCAAGTCTAACAGGTCTGTAAAATGAAAAATGAAGTTGGATTACGGAAATTTTGGGGAAAACAAAAATGAGACAATTGAAAGGAGATTGATTAAAGGGCTGGGTTGATTAATCCAAAATGCATACCATGATCATTGGCGCCAGTGACTCCAATCAGATAAGTCCTTTATTCCTTCTCCAACAGTCATCCAAATTTGGATTTTTCTTTTCATTCTATAATTGTCGAAATCAGCGCGTTTCGTCACTAATAATCTTACTTTTCTAAAGCTTTGAGATAAGTTTTATTCCAAACAAATAAGAAGGAATGTCAGGGTATACTACCAAGATTCAGGATTACATAATGCAAAAAACAGCCATGAAAGGCGGGAGATAAAAATAATAAGATACGAGAGGAAGAAAAGTGAAATCAAAAGTGGATCAGCAATGTCAGGAGAAACATATGATTACGGTTAAAAAGGTTTGAAGGAAAACATACAGAGGAGAATCCTATAGTCAAGGATCAATTACAAGGACAAAACAGTCTTTTTCAACCATTCCAAAGCAATAAACAAAACGAAGAAGAAGCCCCACCATCGGCAAGAATACCCCAGTTAACCACCATGCTTTAAACTAACGAAGTTTTCTTTGATTTAAAATAGCGGCAAAAACAACATTTGTGTCAGGAAACACTTGGAAGAGGATAGAGAATTGAAGAAGTCAGGCGTCCACCTGGAGAACGAGGATGAAAAATTGAAGAAATCAGGCGTCCACCTGGAGAATGAGGATAAGAATTGAAGAAATCAGGCGTCCACCTGGAGAATGAGGATGAGAATTTAAGAAATCAGGCGTCCGCCTGGAGAATGAGGATGAAGAAGTTAAAAGAAGTCAGGCGTCCACCTGGAGAATGAGGACAAAGAATTGAAGAAGTCAGGCGTCCACCTGGAGAATGAGGACAAAGAATTGAAGAAATCAGGCGTCCACCTGGAGAATGAGGATAAGAATTGAAGAAATCAGGCGTCCACCTGGAGAATAAGAATGAAGAAGTTAAGAAGAAATCAGACGTCCATCTGGAGAATGAGGATAAGAAAAGAAGTCAGGCGTCCACCTGGAGAATGAGAACAAAGAATTGAAGAAATCAGGCGTCCACCTGGAGAATGAGGATAAGAATTGAAGAAATCAGGCGTCCACCTGGAGAATAAGGATGAAGAAGTTAAGAAGAAATCAGGCGTCCACCTGGAGAATGAGATAAGAAAAGAAGTCAGGGGTCCACCTGGAGAATGAGGACAAAGAATTGAAGAAATCAGGCGTCCACCTGGAGAATGAGGATAAGAAAAGAAGAAGTCAGGCGTCCACCTGGAGAATGAGGATGAAGAATTAAAGAAATCAGGCGTCCACCTGGAAAATGAGGATGAGAATTAAAGAAGTCAGGCGTCCACCTGGAGAATGAAGATGAGAATGGAAGGAATCAGGCGTCCACCTGGAGAATGAGGATAAGAATTGAAGAAGTCAGGCGTCCACCTGGAGAACGAGGATGAAGAATTAAATAAGTCAGGCGTCCACCTGGAGAATGAGGATAAGAATTGAAGAAATCAGGCGTCCACCTGGAGAACGAGGATGAAGAAAAGAAGAAGTCAGGCGTCCACCTAGAGACGAGGATGAAGAATTGAAGAAGTCAGGCGTCCACCTGGAGAATGAGGATAAGAATTGAAGAAATCAGGCGTCCACCTGGAGAATGAGGATAAGAATTGAAGAAATCAGGCGTCCACCTGGAGAATAAGGATGAAGAAGTTAAGAAGAAATCAGGCGTCCACCTGGAGAATGAGGATAAGAAAAGAAGTCAGGCGTCCACCTGGAGAATGAGGACAAAGAATTGAAGAAATCAGGCGTCCACCTGGAGAATGAGGATAAGAAAAGAAGAAGTCAGGCGTCCACCTGGAGAACGAGGATGAAGAATTGAAGAAATCAGGCGTCCACCTGGAGAATGAGGATGAGAATTAAAGAAGTCAGGCATCCACCTGGAGAATGAGGATGAGAATGGAAGGAATCAGGCGTCCACCTAGAGAATGAGGATAAGAATTGAAGAAGTCAGGCGTCCACCTGGAGAACGAGGATGAAGAATTAAAGAAGTCAGGCGTCCACCTGGAGAATGAGGATAAGAATTGAAGAAATCAGGCGTCCACCTGGAGAATGAGGATGAGAATTAAAGAAGTCAGGCATCCACCTGGAGAATGAGGATGAAGAATTGAAGAAATCAGGCGTCCACCTGGAGAATGAGGATGAGAATTGAAGAAATTAGGCGTCCACCTGGAGAATGAGGATGAGAATTAAAGAAGTCAGGCGTCCACCTGGAGAATGAGGATAAGAATTAAAGAAATCAGGCGTCCACCTGGAGAATGAGGATAAGAATTAAAGAAATCAGGCGTCCACCTGGAGAATGAGGATGAGAAAAGAAGAAATCAGGCGTCCACCTGGAGAACGAGGATGAGAATTAAAGAAGTCAGGCGTCCACCTGGAGAATGAGGATGAGAATTGAAGAAATCAGGCGTCCACCTGGAGAATAAGGATGAAGAAGTTAAGAAGAAATCAGGCGTCCACTTGGAGAATGAGGATAAGAAAAGAAGTCAGGCGTCCACCTGGAGAATGAGCACAAAGAATTGAAGAAATCAGGTGTCCACCTGGAGAATGAGGATAAGAAAAGAAGAAGTCAGGCGTCCACCTGGAGAACGAGGATGAAGAATTGAAGAAATCAGGCGTCCACCTGGAGAATGAGGATAAGAAAAGAAGAAGTCAGGCGTCCACCTGGATAATGAGGATAAGAATTGAAGAAATCAGGCGTTCACCTGGAGAATAAGGATGAAGAAGTTAAGAAGAAATCAGGCGTCCACCTGGAGAATGAGGATAAGAAAAGAAGTCAGGGGTCCACCTGGAGAATGAGGACAAAGAATTGAAGAAATCAGGCGTCCACCTGGAGAATGAGGATAAGAAAAGAAGAAGTCAGGCGTCCACCTGGAGAACGAGGATGAAGAATTGAAGAAATCAGGCGTCCACCTGGAGAATGAGGATGAGAATTAAAGAGGTCAGGCGTCCACCTGGAGAATGAGGATGAGAATGGAAGGAATCAGGCGTCCATCTGGAGAATGAGGATTAGAATTGAAGAAGTCAGGCGTCCACCTGGAGAACGAGGATGAAGAATTAAAGAAGTCAGGCGTCTACCTGAAGAATGAGGATAAGAATTGAAGAAATCAGGCGTCCACCTGGAGAACGAGGATGAAGAAAAGAAGAAGTCAAGCGTCCACCTGGAGAACGAGGATGAAGAATTGAAGAAGTCATGCGTCCACCTGGAGAATGAGGATGAGAATTAAAGAAGTCAGGCGTCCACCTGGAGAATGAGGATAAGAATTGAAGAAATCAGGCGTCCACCTGGAGAATAAGGATGAAGAAGTTAAGAAGAAATCAGGCGTCCACCTGGAGAATGAGGATAAGAAAAGAAGTCTGGCGTCCACCTGGAAAATGAGGACAAAGAATTAAAGAAATCAGGCGTCCACCTGGAGAATGAGGATAAGAAAAGAAGAAGTCAGGCGTCCACCTGGAGAACGAGGATGAAGAATTGAAGAAATCAGGCGTCCACCTGGAGAATGAGGATGAGAATTAAAGAAATCAGGCATCCACCTGGAGAATGAGGATGAGAATGGAAGGAATCAGGCGTCCACCTGGAGAATGAGGATAAGAATTGAAGAAGTCAGGCGTCCACCTGGAGAACGAGGATGAAGAATTAAAGAAGTCAGGCGTCCACCTGGAGAATGAGGATAAGAATTGAAGAAATCAGGCGTCCACCTGGAGAATGAGGATGAGAATTAAAGAAGTCAGGCGTCCACCTGGAGAATGAGGATAGAAGAAATCAGGCGTCCACCTGGAGAATGAGGATGAGAATTGAAGAAATCAGGCGTCCACCTGGAGAATGAGGATAAGAAAAGAAGAAGTCAGGCGTCCACCTGGATAATGAGGATAAGAATTGAAGAAATCAGGCGTTCACCTGGAGAATAAGGATGAAGAAGTTAAGAAGAAATCAGGCGTCCACCTGGAGAATGAGGATAAGAAAAGAAGTCAGGGGTCCACCTGGAGAATGAGGACAAAGAATTGAAGAAATCAGGCGTCCACCTGGAGAATGAGGATAAGAAAAGAAGAAGTCAGGCATCCACCTGGAGAACGAGGATGAAGAATTGAAGAAATCAGGCGTCCACCTGGAGAATGAGGATGAGAATTACAGAGGCCAGGCGTCCACCTGGAGAATGAGGATGAGAATGGAAGGAATCAGGCGTCCATCTGGAGAATGAGGATAAGAATTGAAGAAGTCAGGCGTCCACCTGGAGAACGAGGATGAAGAATTAAAGAAGTCAGGCGTCTACCTGGAGAATGAGGATAAGAATTGAAGAAATCAGGCGTCCACCTGGAGAACGAGGATGAAGAAAAGAAGAAGTCAAGCGTCCACCTGGAGAACGAAGATGAAGAATTGAAGAAGTCAGACGTCCACCTGGAGAATGAGGACAAATAATTGAAGAAATCAGACGTCCACCTGGAGAATGAGGATAAGAATTGAAGACATCAGGCGTCCATATGGAGAATAAGGATGAAGAAGTTAAGAAGAAATCAGGCGTCCACCGGGAGAATGAGGATAAGAAAAGAAGTCAGGCGTCCACCTGGAGAATGAGGATAGAAGAAATCAGGCGTCCACCTGGAGAATGAGGATAAGAAAAGAAGAAGTCAGACGTCCACCTGGAGAACGAGGATGAAGAATTGAAGAAATCAGGCGTCCACCTGGAGAATGAGGATGAGAATTAAAGAAGTCATTCATCCACCTGGAGAATGAGGATGAGAATGGAAGGAATCAGGCGTCCACCTGGAGAATGAGGATAAGAATTGAAGAAGTCAGGCGTCCACCTGGAGAACGAGGATGAAGAATTAAAGAAGTCAGGCGTCCACCTGGAGAATGAGGATAAGAATTGAAGAAATCAGGCGTCCACCTGGAGAATGAGGATGAGAATTAAAGAAGTCAGGCGTCCACCTGGAGAATGAGGATAGAAGAAATCAGGCGTCCACCTGGAGAATGAGGATGAGAATTGAAGAAATCAGGCGTCCACCTGGAGAATGAGGATGAGAATTAAAGAAGTCAGGCGTCCACCTGGAGAATGAGGATAAGAATTAAAGAAATCAGGCGTCCACCTGGAGAATGAGGATAAGAATTAAAGAAATCAGGCGTCCACCTGGAGAACGAGGATGAGAATTAAAGAAGTCAGGCGTCCACCTGGAGAATGAGGATGAGAATTGAAGAAATCAGGCGTCCACCTGAAGAACAAGGGAATACAATTAAAGCAGACAGAAGTCAGGCACCCACCTGGAGAACAAGGGAATACAATTGAAGTGTTGAAATCAAAAGCCCGCTCATATGAGAAAGGAGCACATTTAGAGTCAATAAAGCAGAGGAGTCCAACAAAGTCCCCAGCAGGAAACAAAAAGAACCTCAAACAGATAAAGAAAATACGGGACACAATGAAAAGGAATACGGAATAAGCCAAATGCCCAAGAGTCACCAAGATATCAAGACAACAAGAAACGCAAGGGCATGATCTAGATAAGATTTTATAATTCATGTACCATAGTCTAGTTTAGCTTTTTGTATTACCTTTGAAGTAAGGTGTAATAAGGAGGTCAGCAAGCAGTAAAAACAGCACGAAACAGCAGTAACATCACAGTCCCACGGTAGTCCCAGCTACCCAAAACTTCCCGAACTACATTGACCTGATTCCTTTATAGCCAAGGATATGTAGGAAACCTTTGAAGCAGAGGTTCGGTCAAATCTTTCAAAAAATGCTTCCCACGGAGTATTTGAACGGGCAAAAATCGCTCGTATCCGCTCACTTTATCTTTGCACGAAAACTCTTCGAGTTTCCGCACAAAGAGGGGCAGCTGTGAGCACGTGATTTTTGCCTCACGAAAACTACTCCAAAATAAATCAAAAATAAAATAAATTTCTTTTACTGTGCAATTTTTGAATTTGCGTGGTGTTTGTTAAATATTTGTCTTATATCCGTAAATGTTTACTTTGTCATAACAAAATGAAAATAAAAATAAAAATATATGTTGCATGCATATCTAGGATTTAATTATGCATTTAATAATTGATTCAAAAAAATAAAATCACAAAAATATGTGTCTGTTCTAGTTTTAATATTTCACTGTGTGATTAATGTTTTGTCCATGTGTTAAATAATTGCTATAAAGTAATTAATATTTTTGTGAGGTTAAAATTATTTTATAATTAAAATTAGAATTTGAATTAGAAAATGGAATAAAATATATATATATATATATATAAAATCGGACATGGAATAAACTCCAGGCCCAAATCAAGTTACCCTCCCACAGCCCAATCCAAACAGCCCAGGTACCGGTCCAATTCAAACGAGTCAAAACGACAGCGTTTGGTCGTAGTTTATCAGGGACCGTTGGATCAAAGCCAACCAACGGCTGAGATCCCACGAACCTAACCCGTAATCATTACCCGATCCGATACCCGGTTCAACCCGTCCCTCAGCTTAAACCAAACGACATCGTTTGGTTAAGTGGATAAATCCTGGCCTTTCATTCTGCTAGATCTAACGGTCAGCATCAACCCACCCCGTCCCTATATAAGCCCAAACCCCTACCCCGGCCCCTAACTAAACACCCCCCCTCCTCTCCTGTTCATCGTCTTCCCAAACCAAACCCCTAACCCTAGCCGCCCTTATTCCCCACTGCCTGAAACCCGACGGCATCAACGCCGCCGGTCACCACCTTAACACCCCAGAACCCCCTGAACACCCTCTATCCGAATATGTTAGCCGCTTGGCTCGAATCTTCCTGAAGGTTCTCGAATCTTCATTTGAAGATTCGAGCCAAGATCAGATTTAAACCAAACAACCCCTAGTTAACACCATAGTACCCCCTAGCATGCCTCGTTATGGATCCGGTGTTTGTTTGGTTCGAATCCCCTCAAAACTCTTCGAATCTTCTTTTGAAGGTTCGAACCAAACAAGAACTTACCCAGATTTGTTCTAAACTAACACCAAATCACCCCTAGGTTTCCCTCACCCTTGTGTCATTGTTGGTTCCCCTCGAATCTGACCAGAAATGGTTAAGTCCGAAATCGAACATTCAAGAACCCTAGAAACACCAATTTTTGGATTCTGCCCAATTAAATAGAAGATTGAGGTTTAATCGACCTTAGTCAAAGTATTTTCAGTTGAAAATACTTCGACTAAGGTCTGTTTGATTTCAAAAAGCCCGAACCCAAGTTGAGTTTGAGTCCGGTTGAATTTGAAGGTTCAGAGGTAATTTTTCTGTTTCTTATGTGTATTCTACATGTATTCTATGTTTGTTTCATTAGTTTGTTTAATTTTTCATAATTTTCTAGTCAATTTTGTTATACTATCTCATACTCATCTATTTGATCAAATAAATGAATTGTTTCTGTTGATTGTGATTAATTACAATGTGTGTGATCGACTCGAATAAGTTCGTCGATTAGTTGTGTTATAAATCCTGTTTCTGAAAATGCTGATTGAAACAGTCTGTTTCTATTTTTTTAGACTGATTATTGACAAATGTTGTAAATAGTCAACTGATTAATACTCGTCAATTAAATCATGTTTGTTTGCAAATCAGTAAATTCAAATGAATGTTGTGTACATATTGTTTTCTGAACAGGGCATTGTCAGTATATTGACAATGCTCCTGTGTTTGTTTGATTTTAGTCCAATGTTGAAATGCAGTTGAATTATTAGGCTGAATTTAGTATAATAGTGTTGTGATGTTAGTTTTGAATTCAAGTTTACAAAAGTTGGTTAAATACAATTATATTAGGAGGTTAATCCTAGGATTGGTTATAGCTGCTTAAACAGATTTTAAAATCTGTAGTGTTAGATGCTGAATTTAAGGCAGTAATAACAGTAATTACAGTAGGAAATCTGGGGCATATCTGGGGTAAAACAGTGAAGGTAATCTGATAATAATAGTGAGCTGAAAGTGGAATGTTAGTGGCTATAGTTTAAGATAATAATGGGGAACAAAGGGTAATGGGGCTGCTTAAAATCAGGATAAGATCATTTAAAGTATTCAAAAGCAGTTTTTAATGGAACTTTTTGATTTTTAAAAAGAGAAAAGGGTCCAGGCAACACTTAAAAAAGATGGGGCAGACCTGTATAAAAGAGGGGGATTGGGACTGACTTGAGGAGAGCTTTCAGACAGAAAGGAAAGAGAGAAAGAAAAAAAATCTGATCTGGAGGACAGATTTTAAAACTGAAGAGAGGAAGAAGAAAAAAATAAGGAGAGATTAGGAGAAAAATCTGATTAAAAGGCAGATTTTGAAGAGGAAAAAGATCAGATTTAAAGAAGAAAAAATAAGGAGAGATTAGGAGAAAGGTCAGATTTTGAATACAGATTTTTAAGAGAAAGAATACACCTAGAGTGATATAGAAGAAAGAGAATTAAGCAGAAAATCAGAAATGAAAATCTGAAGAGGAAGAAGAAACAGAAAAGAAATCAAAAGAGAACATTCACACACACATACACAATCTGACACAGATACAACAGCAGAAACAGAAAAATCAGAAATAGGAATTTGAAACAGAAAAGAAACTGAAATCTGAAATATTGTCTTTTCGTTGAATCTATTCGGATTTATCTGATTCCATTGTTCAGTTAAAATCTGAAGTTTCTTTAAAAATACTGTTACTGTGCATCTGTTCCTCGGGTCTTATTATTGCTCAAATCTGTGGAAATACTGATATTTCTGCCAGTATTTTGTTACTGCTGAAACTTACTTCTTCTACCTTCATTTCCAGGTACTTATCTTTTAAATTCTATGTTGGAAAGAGATTCAGCATGACAAATCAATGAAGTTTGAATTGCAATTCTATTTTTCCATTTATCTAAGTTTGTTATTATAAATTTCAGTTTTTTGTTTCATGTTGTTTAATATAGAAGTATGCTTGACATGTTAATTATCAGTTGATCATTCTCTTTTGAAATTCATATAAGTGTTGTAATAACATTACCTATTCCAGAATTTCATTAAAGTATAGTTATGGTTGAATTGTTAAGATAGGGAATATGGCATGAAGTTGGCTATTAATTAAGTCTTACGACATAGTTAGGCAGGTATAAAGTATTCTGGGAATATCAAGAAAATGCGTGGTTAGTGTATTTCGATTGTTTGGTTGTGGATTAAGGCTAGATGATGATTGGTTGCATTTTATTCATATATGGCGTAATAGTGATTATGGTTAACATCAATAGTCGGAAGTTGCATTAGTATCCTCCGCTATGTTTGCAAACGTCAAAATATGGCGAATAATGTTGTATGCAATATCACTTTATTAAGTCGATTAGGTAGATTTGTTCTTTTTCTTAAAATAACAAATGGCCTAGGAATGTTATAATGTGGAAGTTAGTAACAATGGTTCACATAAATTGAGAATCCAGTCGGTTTGATTATATATATATCTTACATTTAACCATAAGCAGAATTAACAAAATAATTAGGCCTATTAGATTAAAAGCAAATATATGAGAATAAGATGAGATGTATAAGCACAAATTGCAACACTTTATATCAATGGTAAGTAGAAATAAAACTTGCACTAAATAAAAATAATGAAAATTCTTGAAAAATATTTCTTCCATTTATAAATCATTTTTAATTTCATATGCAATTCATTCTTTGGTAAATATATATGTTGTATTTGCTAAAAATAGCATTAATCATATTTTTTTCTTTTCTTTGAACTTGAATAGTCTGGATGAATATAATTTATACGCGGAAATTATAATCGACGGTCAACATTTAATAAATTGTGAATTCTTTTAAAAGAATTTAAAGGCATCCCTTGAATGTAAATTTCTCAGGATTTTCATATAAAATGTGTAGTTATAATAAACAATTTGTGGAAAATCCATAATATTATTACAAAGATTTTGCGCAATTAGGGATGCGTTCGCGTACCCTAATTATATTTTTAAAAGCAAATCCGGATTATGCGTACGCGCAATTTCGAGCGAATATTTAATAAAAAAGATTTCTCCAAAAATGTTAAAATAATTTCATATAACCCGGGATGTGCGGTTCACTGTTTAAATATAAGGGTGATGACGTTCATAATTTTATTTTAAATTACGAACATATGAATTTGTAATAAAAGACTTAATATGGTCAATTATATTGTGTACACGTATGCGTGACATGATCCCCCGTAATTATGAAAGGTATATAATACGAATATACGTACGCGTAATTCGTTTATATAATTATAAACAATAAGTAAAAGCGTAGTAAAATCATGCAATAAAAAATGTATTTAGTAAAATCAAGATAATTAAGCCAATAATAAAAATAGTTGAGCGACCGTGCTAGAACCACGGAATTCGGAAATGCCTAACACCTTCTTCCGGATTAACAGAATTCCTTACTCAGGATTTCTGGTTCGCAGAATAATAAACAGAGTCATATTCTCCTCGATTCAGGGATTAAAACCGGTGACTTGGGACGCCTTAAAATTCCCAGGTGGCGACTCTGAAATAATTAAATAAATCTCGTTTCGACTGTCCTTCAATTGGAGAAAACTCCCCACGCGCCCCGCGGGCGCGGTAAAAAGGAGGTGCGACAGCTGCTGACCCAACACACAACCAAATGAATTATCCAAGACCGTCAAATACAGAATCAAAGGTCTTCCCAGTTCTGGTGGGACCAACATAGGTGGGTTTGACAAGTACCCCTTTATCATATCAAATGCTTCTTGACACTCATCAGTCCACCTGACCGTAGTATCCTTCTTCAACAGTTTGAAGATAGGCTCATAAGTTGTCGTAAGCTAAGCAATAAACCTGCTGATGTAATTCAACCTCCCTAATAGACTCATCACCTTGGTCTTGTTCCTTGGGGGTGGAAATTCTTGGATAGCTTTGACCTTTGACGGGTCCAATTCAATACCTCAACGGCTGACTATGAATCCCAACAGTTTTCTAGATGGCATACTGAATGCGCACTTTGCAGGATTGAGCTTAAGATTGTACTTGTGAAGCCTTTGAATGAACTTTCTCAAATCTCTGACGTGGTCAGACTACTTCCTAGACTTTATGATCACATCATCCACATAAACTTCAATCTCATTATGTATCATGTCGTGGAATATGGTCGTCATTGCCCTCATGTAAATTGCCCCAGCATTTTTCAAACCGAAAGGCATGACCCGGTAGCAATATGTTCCCCATGGCGTGATGAATGTCGTCTTTTCTGCATCTTCCTCATCCATTAAGATTTGATAAGAGCCCGCATAGCAATCCACAAAAGACCCAATCTCATGCTTGGCACAATTATCAATCACAATGTGGATATTTGGCAGTGGGAAGTTGTCCTTTGGACTAGCCTTGTTAAGATCACGGTAATCAACATACACTCTGGTCTTGCCATCCTTCTTTGGTACAGGCACAACATTGGCTAACCAAGTGGGATATTGTGTGACTCGAATGACCTTTGCATCAAATTGCTTTATGACCTCTTCTTTAATCTTCACACTTATATTGATTTTGAACTTTCTCAACTTCTGCTTGACAGGAGGAAATGTCGGGTCAGTGGGCAATTTGTGAACCACCAAGTTAGTGCTGAGACCCGGCATGTCGTCATATGACCATGCGAAAATATCTTTGTATTCAAACAATGCTTTAATTATCTCTTCCCTGATTTGTGGTTCAAGATGGACACTTATCTTAGTTTCTCTGATATTATCTGAGTCCCCTAAATTTATTGCTTCTATATCACTCAGGTTAGGCTTGGATTTTTCTTCAAAATGGCTTAATTCTTTACTAATCTTGTCAAAGGCCTCATCCTGATCATATTCTGATTCATCATCACACTCTATTTCTTGAATTATTATTTTAGAATTAGATTGACTTTTAAGACTGGGCCGAAAATTCCTCATGCATGTCATGTCATTGAAACTAGCATAAAAAGAACTGTACAAGGAAGAAAAGAAAAACAAAAATAAAAACTATCAGGAATGATGAAAAAGGGAAATTGCATTTCATTGAAATTAAAAGATAACAAGGTTTATACATCCAAACGAACGGAACATAGAATCTGAATTACAACCCTGGAATAATCCAGATAAACTGAAAGAAAATCAAAGCAAACTACCAAAACTCCTTCCGAGTAGGGAGAGGAGTAGCTTCCCAATTGTTAATCTTTGTACTGGGCCCAACAAATTGCACATCCTCCTTGCTAGAGCCCTCTCCAACTTCCACCATGTTCACATCGTCGAACAACTTCTCGAACCTTTCAATCAACTCTTTATCAAGATCAACCATAGAATTAAGAACTGTTGTTACTGGATGCTTCCTGTTGCCAGGCTTGACAAATGACCTGGCGCAGCGGTTACCTTCGGAATTGG
Organism: Nicotiana sylvestris; assembly: GCF_000393655.2. Lineage (NCBI taxonomy): Eukaryota > Viridiplantae > Streptophyta > Magnoliopsida > Solanales > Solanaceae > Nicotiana > Nicotiana sylvestris. The sequence goes on from NC_091058.1 coordinate 45,195,742, forward strand.
AACGCATTTCCCTTCTGGAATTTTCTCGACCGACACTGTGTCAAATATCTGGTATATCCAAGGCCCCTTGACGTTTTCAACCTCAATGAACGGAACAATAACATCACTGGGAGCACACAAACTATCCTCGCTGTGCACAACGATTTCATGTCTGTCCCATTCAAACTTGACCATCTGGTGCAGAGTAGACGGAACTGCTTTGGCGGTATGAATCCAAGGTCGACCTAACAACAGATTGTAAGAAACAGCTACATCCAGCACTGGAACTCCATGGTGAATTCAACTGGTCCTATTGTCAGCTCAGGCACTATATCACCAACTGAATCTTTCCCTCCGCCGTCAAATCCCTGAATGCAGATATTGTTTTTGTGAATCTTCTCATTGTCCACTTTCAACTTGTTCAGAGTAGAGAGAGGGCAAATGTTTGCGCTGGAACTATTGTCGACCAATACCCGGGAAACCACAGAATCTTCACATTTCACCATAAGATAGAGGGCTGTATTGTGCTCAGTACCCTCCACGGGCAACTCATCATCAGAACAAATGACTCTGTTTACCTCAAATATTTTGTTGGCTATCTTTTCCAAATGGTTCACTGAGATTTTGTCGGGAACGTGAGCCTCGTTCAGGATTTTCATCAAGGCCTGACGATGCTCGTCTGAGTAGATTAATAATAACAACAGTGAAATCTGAGCAGTCATCTTTCTCAACTGCTTCACAATGGAATAGTCTTGCACTTTCATCTTTCTCAAAAACTCTTCTGCCTCTTCTTCAGTTACCGATTTCTTCACTAGCACTGGGTTATCTTAGGAGGTTTTAGCTTTTCTTAACTCCTCGGGGGCAAAGCATCTCCCCGAATGAGTCAATCCATGGGTCTCACAAACTTCTTCTTTAACTTCTTTTCCTTTGTAAGTTACTGTCACCCGTTCATAATTCCACGGGATAGCCTTGTTGTTGACTATCGGTAACTGGGTTACAGGCTTGATAATGACAGGATCTGTACGGGCACCCTCCATAATCATGGCAGGCTTGTTCGTCACTCCTGGCACAACCACTTTTGCCCTTTCTTATTTCGCTACAACACCACTTGAGGATCCCTTCTTGACTACCGCAGATGGTTCACTATTTATCCTGCTCAACTTGATCAATGATATCTCACTTGTTGATTTTTCAAACGGCCTGACTTCACTGGACCAAATCATCATGATGGTCTGTGAAGGCTTCTTAGGCTCCCCTCCCTTATGCATTATCTCGAATATATTTGTCTCCTGATGGGTTGGCAATAGTTCTGGTTGATATTGGGCGCCTCCGGAGCTTGGACTTCAATCCGATTTGTATCAATGAGCTCCTGGATAGCATTTTTCAAATGCCAGCATTTCTCCGTATCATGCCCCGGAGCACTAGAACAATATTCTCAGCTTATAAAATAATCAAGATTTCTTGGGGGAGGATTTGGCAATTTTGACTCGATCAGCCTCAGCATATCCAATTGTCTTAGCTTATGGAACAAACTAGTATAGGACTCTCCCAATAGAGTGAAGGTTTTCTTTCTCTGCAACCTCTCATTCTTAAATGTTTGATTGGGCCGAAGATCTGGTCTAGGAGGGTTTCGGTAGGCTCGTGGGGGTAGGTAGGTGTTTTTTGGGGCTGGCGCACGCCATTGTGGGTGGGTGGAGGGTTGGTTGTATGTTTGGGCGTGGTGGATAGAAAAATGGGGGTCTGGTGATGGATAGTAATGTTGGGGTGGATTATACGGGGTATGGGGGTAGGTTTGGTGGTAGGGTCGAAGCTGATGATAGTGGTGGGATGAGCCCCTAAGTCCGAACCAAGCTCCTGAATCAACCGTTGCCACATCCTCTTTCTTCTTCTTTCCGATTACTCCCCTAGTTCCGCTCTGAATGGCCTGGGTAGTTGCCTTAATAGCCAAATAACTCATGATTTTGTTTGACTTGAGCCCTTCTTCCACACACCCATCTTCACTACTTCATTGAAGGACTTGCCTATAGCTGATACCATTTGACCGTAATAAGTAGGCTCTAGGGCCTACAAAAAATAATCCACCATTTCGCCTTCTTTCATTGGAGGGTCAACCCTTGCTTCCTATTTTCTCCACCGAAAACCATACTCCCTGAAGCTTTCATTGTGATTTTTCTCAATCTTTGTCAACGACAGACGATCCGGAACAATCTTGAGATTATATTGAAAATGAAAAAAAAAATCCTAGGCTAGATCATCCCATGTATACCATCTGTCATGATCCTGCCGAGTGTACCACTCCAGCACCGAACCACTCATACATTGACTGAAATATGCCATTAGCAACTTGTCTTTCCCGCCAATGCCCCTCATTTTGCTACAAAAACCTCTCAAGTGCGTCATCGGGTCTCCATGCCCATCATATAAATCAAACTTGGGCATCTTAAACCCTACCGGCAATTGAACATCTCGAAATAAACATAGATCTTTGTAAGCCACACTTACCTGATCTCCCAACCCCTGCATGTTTCTGAATGACTGTTCCAGACTTTTAACTTTCCTGAACATCTCCTCATGTTCGGGATTCTTAGATGGTTTCTCAGTTTCCATAGGGAGATCAAAACGAGAAGTGAAGGAATAGGGTTCTGAAGCCTTGAAAGTGGGCTCCGGGGGGTAATATTGGTTATCGTGGGCTTGGAATAAGGGCTTGCTAGAAGATCTGTGGAGTGTAGCGGGTGGGGGTGCCACGAAGACAGGAGTGACTGGTGGAGGAGGGTATGGACCTGGTTTGGGTGGTAGAGCTTGTGGTGTTTGGGAGTTGGTGATTTGGTAGTGGTGGTAAATGGGAAAGCCGGGGGACGAATCGGTAGCAGGAGGTTCCTGAGACTGATCCAATGGTGGGACAAAGGCAGGGTTGGTGGGGTAAAGCGGTGGTGGGTGCCCTTTTGCCCATGCTTGATACATCTCGGTCATCTGTTGTTTCAGCTTATACATCTCTTCTTTCAAATTAACATCCGACTCTTCCACCTCTCTCGAAAGATCGATAACACTCGCATCAAGTTCCTAGTTGGCCATGATCGACTTGTTTTTGGACCGGGTGTTGTATGGGTGAGTTGCAAGAATGCCAAACAAACTGACCACCTTCCTGTACTGATTATCAACAACAAACTTGTTAGCGATTAGAGCTTAACAGATAGGCAACCACACATTTGGGGAATGTAATGCACCTAAGCAGTTTAACCATTTCTATTATGCATTTGATCGGTTGCTTGCGCCATCCCGGCTTTATCTAATTTCCATTTGCAACTTCTCTTTTTCTTTTTCTCTTTCTTTGTTCGATTTCTTGTTATTCTTTATTTTCTCATTTCTCTCTTTTGCTTTGCCATTGTTTCCTCCCCACCGTTTCTTGTTTTCTCTCCTTTTTTTTTCTTTTCTCTTTTGTTTTCCTCTTTTTCTCTTTTTCTTCTTTTATCACTCCTTTGGTTACCATTAAATCCTATGGAGATTGCCTATGTATCATGACCCCGCATGAATCAAACCAAGCATAGTTCTAGGGGATAAATGCAAAAATAAATAAAAACATTTTGGGATTTTCAAATTTTTCATAAAAATAAAATGTTTGAATTATAACGACTCATCATACCGAATTTTTAACCATAAAAACCAACAGGCTCGAAAAAGGAAACTAACAGACTCCAACAGAAAGATGAAAATACAGACTAACAGACTCCAACAGAAAGAAAATACAGATTTGAGTAGAAATCATGAATACATCAATGCCTCAAATGCTCCTGGGGCCCGTGGGACATCATTCGGTCTCGCCACGGCCCTACGTGAGAGATCCCCTTGAAGACACTCCAAATCACTCATTATCTGGCGGACGAATGTCATCACTGCAGCGAAGAAAGTGGTATGGGCCATGTCCTCACATGCTTGGCATTTCACGACAATATAGTCAGCAATGGTTGTGACCCTCTCTCGTATTCTACCCTTTTCCTGAAGCAGACGCCCGACCTGTTGATTCCGGGATTCCAACACCTGAGTGTCGTGATGGTTTTGATTTTGCAACTGTTGTATTTCTTCCTCCATCTGAGCCATCAAATCATAACAATGTTCCCTGTCAGCTTTAAAGTCCTTGGCCTGTTTGGCTGCCTCATTCTCAAGGGTAGTTACTTTTCTCTTCAGATTGATGATTGTCCCTTCATATTTTCTTTTCATTTGTTGCACAAACTGTGCCTGCCCTTCTACATTCTTTGTCAATTGAGCCCGGACTTTTGCTAGACTGGCCTCAGACTTTTCTAGGCCATCTTGACACTCAAGTGCTTTCTTTCTCACACTGCTTATAAGCCTTTCATCGGCTCTACTTCTTTCCGGGTTTCTAACAGCTATTCTCATTTTTTGGATTTGAGCTTTGAGGGCTTCATTTTCCTGAGTTAGCTTTTTCTTTTCCCCTTCATCTGCGGCCTCCTGGATACTATTACCAAACTTGAGGTCCCTGATTTGTCCTTCTAACTTACTTATTTTAGCCTTGTAGCTTTCTTCCTTTGCCAACCAGCCCCACTGCTCTTGCGAGTCATTAGTGAATTGTTGAACGTGAGCTCTCTTAGCAGGTCTCTCAGGAATCTGAAACCTTTTGCCAAACCAAATAACGTACTTGGGTTCTACCTCACCTCTAGCTAAATCCCGGACCATGGTCTTAGGTTCAAGAAATCTGCATTCATTCCACAGCTGGCGAAATCTTCCTTTCGGAAATGTGGCCTTCAAGCCCAACTCTATGACATGTCTACTCAAATCCTCGTCATGGGGAATGGTTTGAAATCTGCTCAATTGGCGCAAAACCCTATAAGAAGCATACGGCTGGATGCTCTGGATGCCCATAAGGAGAAGATAACACACTTCGGCTGACATGTATACTACTTCGGTGATAGGAAGCCATCCGAACGCCCACTCAATTTTATCTGCAGTTAAAGAGCTCAAGAGTGTAAACGAAGCCTTAGTACCGTCGGGAAAGGCAATACCCACCATTCGACTTTCAAATTCTTTGATACATTTCAAAGCGGTCATACTGCGGTTCATATACCCGACACAGTGGCAGAGATGTTCCTGTATCCACAATTGTAGTAGTAAATTGTAGCTTGGAAGAACTTTCCCCCTTCCCGACAAATGGTCAAAGCTCGATAAATATCAGACAAGATTAGGGGAACCAAGGTGCCATTAGCTCTCTTGATTGCAACATCAACCATTCCCACGAGGCCCAATTCTATGTTGTCGTCGTCTCGTGGACAGATTACAATACCCAAGAATGCAACTATAAAAACCAAACCTCGCCTTGCCCCCCACTTATCTTTATTTCCGGCATGAGTCAAACCAGTGTTTGGTGCTTCGAAGCTTTGGGGTTACCATAGTGATGATACAAAAACTGGAAAGTGCAACACCCTTCAGACAAACTCCCATCCTGAACGTCCCGGCTAATACTCAACATATCGAGAAATTTGTGGGGAGATACCGATCTTGGTGAAACAAGGTAAAGACTTCTAAGGTTTCCACTGAGGCCGGCGTAACCCGCAATTTCCTCTAGCGTGGGTGTGAGCTCGAAGTCAGAAAAGCGGAACACATTGCGAGTCGGATCCCAAAAAGATATCAAGGCTTCAATCACGTCCAGTCTTGGCTTGACGTTCAAAAGTCCGATAAGTCCACCCAAAACCTTGACCACGATTCCTCTACTGTCTTTTCCCAAAATCAGTCCACCACATGTGGAGCTGTAAGGGGATCTCTTTAAGAGCTGAGAAGGGTTCATTTTCATCTGTGTTCATCCTTCACATTTATTAGGGTGATTTTAATTAGGAGAAAAATTAAGACTCATTTGACTCAAGAAAAGGTTATCACTATTTTTTTAAAATTTTCATAAAAACATCCGTCTTTGCCAATACGACCTTTCAACACTTCGAGGAAGAAGATTTTAAGGTTGTGTTCGCTAACCAGCCAAAACCTTGAAAAATGACCAAAGGCGGTTGTTCTTGTAAAAATGACCTTCCGGCGTCCTTTTGGGGACATTCGGCTATTTTATACAAGAATGGAATCACCCTGCTTATTTACAATAAAAATAAAAAAATTGTTTCTTTTTAGGCTATTTTCGCAAAAGGGAAGTTGGACCCGATGGGGGTTGCCTACGTATCCCACATCCGGTGAGAATCAAACTGGCGTAGTTCGGGCAGATTTGACGAAAATAAAAACCAACTATTTTTTTCAAAAGAAAGAAAGACAGAAAATTTTTGTCAGAGTTTCAGTATATTTTTGGACACCGATTTTTCAAAAACAAATAATTATCTCTCCGAGCCCTCACATTGACTTTTCTTTTCCAACTCTCCTCTAATTATTCATAAGCCGGTCAACATGCAAATCCGAAGCAAATAAATGCACAAGTAGCAAGTAGGATGCATCAGGATTGTAAGCACGTGATTTTTGCTTTACGAGCAATCGCTCCAAAAGAAAATAAAAATAGTGACAAATGATTTCGCTGTACAATTTTTCGATCTTTCCGTGACATGTGTTGTTAGTCGTTTGTGAGTCTGTCCATTTTGCATCTAGTCCTTATCAAACAAAAATACAAAAAATATATGTGGCGTTAAGAGAAAATTCAAAAAAAAAATATAAATATACATATATAAATATACGTGCATCGTCCGTTTTAGGTTGTGATTTAACTTACTTGGTATGATAATTATGTTGAAATGCCATATTGTTATTTGTTTTAATTTCATTTGTTTTATTAATTATTTTTATTTTTATTTTTATTTTAAATTGGAAAAACAAAAGAAGTTGAAATCAGTTGGGCCCAAAAAATAAGACAAAAACAGGCCCAAACCAACGATCTGACCCGGTCCAAACCCAGCCTGCCCAGGCACGGACTCAAACGACGTCGTATCGGCGTCCCCATTTGAAGCCGTTGATCTGATTCAAAGGAACGGTCCAGATCAGGTTGTCCAACTCACCTCAACGACGCCGTTTCAGGCAAGTTGAATCTGAGCCGTCCAACCTCATTGATCCAACGGTCCCTGGTTCCCTCATGACCCGACCTATTTAGCCGGTTTAACCCAACCCCTCACCTAAACCAAAACGACCCCGTTCCCATACCAAACGACCCCGTCCTGTTACCCACCAATAGATCTAAGCCGTTCAGATCACTTGATCTAACGGCTCCAATCTCTCTTCCCCTTCCATATATAAACTTGACCCTTTACCCCGCACCCCCTATCCGAACCCCCCCTTTCAGTCATCTCCTTCCCCGAACCCTGAAACCCCCAAACCCTAACGCCGCCCTGGTTTCCTTTCCACCAAAACCCGGCGGCACGAACGCCGGTGACCACCCCCTTCACACCCCTAAAGCATCCAACCACCCTGAACACGAATCCACTAACCACGAACCTCGAATCACTTTCGTTCGTCTCGAATCTTCATTTGAAGATTTGAGTCGAACCCGGATCTATGCCAAATCATCCCATCTTCATACCAGACACTCCCCTGACCTTCCTCGTGACCAAACCAAACTTGGTTTGGTCCGAATCTACCCACAACTCCCAAAAATCCAGATCTGGAAATCCAGACTTTAGAACACATGCACTTGGGGAATCCGGCCGGTTTGGACATAGGTTTGAGGTCTAATAGACCTTAATCAAGGTGTTCTCATGTGAGAACACCCTGATTAAAGTTTGTTCGGCCTCAAAAGTTCGAAGTCGAGTTTGATTTGAGTCCGTTTGATTTCAAACTTTTTCAGTAAGTTTCCTTTTCTCTTTGTTTGGTTCTAATTAAGTTGTCAGCATATTTCTTTGTGTTTGTTTGTTATTTTGTTATTTTTCATTCGGATTTCTTCCATCTCTGTTAAAGGCCTTTTATTTGGCCAATTGTCTTCTGTTTGTGTTCTGAATATACCCTGTGATATACGTGTTCATCAATTAGATTAATCGTCAAGCGAGTTTAATTCATATAAGTTCCCAGTGTTTGAACAAATTTATCTGAGGTCATTCGGGACTCTATACGTGTTGTTTATATGAACGATTGATTGTTATGTGTTACGATTAATATAGTCGAGTCGATATATGTCGTCAATTAGTTTCAATCGTTAATGGTAACAACTTGATTCGTATTGCTTATTTCTGCTGTGATCGTATTTGAGTCTCATTAGGAACTGAATTGTATTGCCTGTTGATTTTGTTCAAATTAAATTAAAAGAACATCTAGGGGAAAGGTTATAATGGCAGATTCAGATTTTGGTTTTTAAACACAATGCCATTTGGTTTGGACTGTGGGCAGCATGTGTATGGTTTGCTTTAAGGAATTAAAATAATCGGACAGCATGTGCTGTCAGATTATATTCCTACTGCCCATACTTTGTTTAAAAAAACAAGTGATCAGTACACTTTAACAACCAAAAAGAGAGAGGGGCTGTCAGGGATTTCATGGGGGCTTGGTTATTTAAAACAAGTGAGTGGAAAAGCAACATGGGGGGGGCAATTTTGAGTTGTAAAACAGACTGTAAAGTGTTAAGGTTAGGCTATAAAAGAGGAGACCATCCGTTAGAAAAGGGGGTTGATTTTTGAGTCTTGAGAGAGTCTATGAGTAAGAAAACTGGAAAAGGAAAAAACAGGAATAAATTTCAGAACATTGTGAAGGAGTATTGCCTAGAAGAAACTGTGTAAGAATCCAGTTTGATCAGGTTGTCTTCGTGGCTTTGCTTTTTCTGTCGTTTGCCAAGTTTTCTTGTGGTCATTGGATTTCTGTTGCTGTTACATTCAACATTCTGGGCTGTTATTTCCTACTCTGTTTTACTGGGATTGTCCATTTGTTGTTCGACTCTTTGCTGAGCTTCATCATTATTGGCTGGTTGTTTGTTGCTGTGTTGTTGCTGTGAATCTGCTGATTGCTGTTGTTTGCTGTGTGCTACTCAGCTGACCCTTTTCCTTCTTCTTCTGTTCCTCTACATCAGGTACACAACCAAGGCACTATCAAATGTAATTAGAACATTGAGCATGAATGCAAAAGAAAGGAAAAAGACTTGAAGTTGATTTTCATATATATACTGTTATATTAGATATCATGTATTGTATGATAATTTTCATTCTTGTATTGACAATCGAAGCAGCCTATATGCCTAATGTATATTAATATAAGTTAGCTAAATGGTAGCTTACATATGTATGCTGATAGGTGATAATATGTTCAATGAGATATGTTGCATTTCAGATTCTAGTTTACTTTGCAGTATATGTTGATATGTATACCAAGTATGAACACTGTACATCCTGGATTAAGTTCTTCCTTTTTCGGATTGATGGTCTCATATAACTAGTAAACCACCTGTTAAGACAAAGAATACCAAACTTGCAATATCAACCCCGTAAAGGTCGAGTTCAGACCAAAACAGGCCTAGCCGGCCTGCTTCGAGCAAGCAGTGGCCCAGGTTTGGCCCATCACGCATGGGTCGAATTTGGGCCCATGACTACTTATTCGACTGACTGTGCGCGCAGCCTTGTTCCTGATTTTAGCATTTCCGAATTCTGTCATAAAATAACTTGCAAGCATTAATTAATTAGGATTATCTACTGCTTTCGATTGATAGAGACAAACACGACAAGAAACGTAGTTGCTATAGGATATCCTTTAAAAATAAGAATGAGATGAGCCTCGCCGAATAAAAACACAGATTGCGGGGCCCTCAGTAAATACTTGTTTTAAATTACTTAGAATTCAGGAGGGCCGCTTAGTGAATTCCGTGGCCTTTCCAAAAATAATAACGCGATAGTCTTTTTAGGCGCGTGTTTAATAATTTATTTTCTTAAGACTTAGGGTGTGCATTTCATGCGACCCAAATCCAAATCCCAAAACGTCAAGTAAGATATGTTCCGGATTGCGGGTGCATTTCATGTGACGCAATCCAAAGACATGTTTTAAGCGACGTTCACATTCCTAATAATGATAATTAATAAAGTGGTTAAAAGATAAAATTTGCACATGGTTCATAATTGTATTTAAAAATCAGAAAAATAAGCCGAATATAACAGCTGAGCGACCGTGCTAGAACCACGGAATTCGGGAATGCCTAACACCTTCTCCCGGGTTAACAGAATTCCTTATCCGGATTTCTGGTACGCAGACTGTAATATAGAGTCATTATTTTTTCCTCGATTCGGGATTAAAATTGGTGACTTGGGACACCCTAAATCTCCCAAGTGGCGACTCTGAAATAATTAAACCAATCCCGTTTCGATTGTCCTTTAATTGGAAAAAACTCCCCTTGCGTCCTCCCGGGCGCGAAAAAAGGAGGTGCGACAGCTCTGGCGACTCTGCTGGGGAGATGGACCCAGAACCACTGGTTCAGGGTTAAGAATTCGAGCTTAAAATAATTGTTATTATTTGGCTTTATCTATTATCTGATTTTTACATGTTTGAGCCTAATGTGTTAAATGCTGCTTTTACCGCTTTGATATTATTTGAACTGTATATAAACTGTGCCGAAACCCCTATACTTTCTGAGTCTTCTAAATCATGAAGAAGGGCATACTTCGTATGACTTCTTTTCTGTATAGTGTCAAATCCCAATTTAGAACGAGGTTCGGATAAGTTGCTAAGCCGGTGAAGCTTCTGTATTCCCGGTACGCTGCCCCCTCGGCTCGAGCTGTCCGCTCGGGTAAGCCAGGTCTAGAACAAACACCCAGGTTCTGAACCTAGTATAACAAAGCCACATGCCGGATCCCTAGTAGGAGCGTTTATTTGCATCACGTGCATTTGACTTAGGGGACTCAACACAGGGGTTGGGTCCGTCTAGGAATAGCAACCTGAAATAGAAAAGGGCCATCCTGATGCATCCTACTCACTGCTTGTGCATTTATTTGCTTCAAACATGCATGATGACCGGTTTTGAATGTTGGGAAAATTTTACAAAAAATTATATATATAAAAAAAAAAAAAGGTCACCCTAATAAATGTCGGGTCCAACTCTTTTTCCATTTTTACCAAAAATGATATACCATAAAGCATATATGTATATATGTATACACATGTATATAAATAATTTTTTTGTTTTTGTCCAAAGATTTTGGTTAGAGGCAAAATAAAGGTTTTTGTTTTCACCTAAAAGGTCACCCTAATAAGTGTGCAGGATGAACACAGAGCAAAATGAACCATTCTCAGCCCTCAGCGAGGTCCCTCTACAACTCCACATGTGGTGGAATGACTTGGAAGCCGATAGCAAAGGGGTAATAGGAAGAATATTGGGAGGTTTTGTAAATTTGTTGGATGTTGAGCCGAGGACAGATATTCTTGAAGCTCTAATACCATTTTGGGACCCCACCTGCAATGTATTCCGTTTTGCTGATTTCGAACTTTCACCGACACTTGAGGAAGTTGCCGGATATGCGGGACTGAATGAGAAGTTAAGAGGGCAATATTTGCTTTCGCCAAGGCCGGTGTCCCCGCATGCGTTTCTGGATCTACTAAGCATTAGTCGGAAGGTACAACATGACGATTTGTCGAGAGGGTGTTGTGATCTCCACTTCTTGTATCAGCGGTACGGGACCCCGCAGGGTTTCGAGGAACCGAACCTCGGGCTAACTCACGGCGGGAACAGAAACAAATGGGAAGCAAGATGTACTTTGGCTTTTATCACAGCGTTCTTGGGAGTTATGGTCTGCCCAAGGAAGGACAAAAAGATAGAGATAGGTCTGGTAGGGATGGCCGACGTGGCAATCAAAAGAACCAATAGTACTGTGGTTCCTTTAATTTTGTCCGAAATCTACCGGGCTCTGACTATATGCCGAGAAGGAGGCAAGTTCTTCCAAGGTTGCAACCTGTTACTTCAGCTATGGATGCAGGAACACCTCCATCACCGAGTAGGATACATGAACCACGGGTTGACCGAGAGGAACTGTATCAGCGGATTCAAGAAGCGCATGACAGGCGCCAGATTTCCTGAAGGTGTCGAAGAATGGTTTACACGGTTAAGGTCAACAACATCTGACCAAATTGAATGGGCATTTGGTTGGCTGACTGATACTGAGGTTATCTACATGTCGGCTGAAGAATGTCATGTTCTCTTAATGGGGCTTCGCAGCATCCAGCCATATGCCCCTCATCGGGTATTACGACAACTGGGCAGGTTTCAAGTAGTCCCTAATGATGAAAATCTGAGCAAGCATGCCTTGGAATTAAGCCCGGGAGTCATATTCCCCGAGGGGAAGATTAGAAAACTGTGGCATGAATGTAGATTCTTGGAGCCCAAAACCATGGTACGAGAGCTAGCTAAAGGTGAGGTAGACCCAAAGTACGATGCTTGGTTCGAAAGAAGGTTTCAGACTCGGCAAAGACCTGCTAAAAGGGCCCACGTCCAACACTTCACCAATGATTCACAAGAGCAATGGGGATGGTTAAAAAGGGAGAAAGGTTACCGGGTCGAAATCGGGAAGCTAAAGCAACAAGTTGAAAGGCTTGTATTTGAGAACAATGTGCAAGTCGCCTCGGAGCAGGCTGAAAGAAACAAGTTAGCCCAAGAAAACCAAACCTTGAAGGCCCGCCTTCGCCAAGCCAGTAAGAGTAACGTTGACCGACAGAAGCGTCGCTCTGATGAAAGATTGATAGCAAGTTTGAGAAATCAGGTCATCCAAGGCCAAGAAGAATTAGAACAATCAAGAGCTTGCATAACAAGGATGAAGGTCAGAGGGGCAAAGTACGCAATGGCCCGGAAGCAGCATTTGCAACAGGTCATAAGGGATTATGAAATGAGCGTCAGAATATTAAGGGAAACGAGCTCCACTCTACATGATCGGATCGTCAAACAAGCACGAGATGCCCAGGCCGACAGAAGACAGTGCTATGATGCAATGGCCTGCATGGAAAGACAAATGGGGTTGTTTCAGGATCGAATTGCTGACGATGCTCAGGCACTGGGGTTAAAAAACCAACAAATCAGGCAGTTGCTCAGTGAAAGAGATGACATCCGAGCAAGGATTGATGAAATAGGGCATTACATCTACATGAAATGCTTGGCATGTGAGCAAACACCTCGGAAGACCCTCCTTGTTTCCATCATGGGCTGCGTCCGCCGGATTATGAGCGAGTTGAAGAACCTGCAAAGAGACCTTACACCTAGAGCCGCGGAAAGGCCGAATGATGCCTCGCGGGCCCTTAAATTGGAGAATTAGTTTTGGTCGAGTCCTGTTTATTTGGCTTTGGTTGTTTTTCCATATGTTGTTTTCTTTTCATCAAACCAAGTTTAAAACCGTGGAGTCTGTACTTCTGCTATTTTTATTTTAAGTACTGTGTAATAGCAAATTTTGATAATGAAATTAAGTGACTCCAGAAGAATTACTGTGTGTCTTTGCTTTGAGGCAGAACTACGCCTGGTCTGATTCACGCGGGGACGTGATACGTAGGCAATCCCCATAAGATTCGACCGCTTTCAATAAATAAATAAAAAAATGTAAATAGAATAAAACGCAGGGTTTCGCAAAATACTTTAAAGAGACGAATGAACAAACCGGGATGACGCATGTGGATTGAAGCAAAGCATGTAGAAACGGTTAACTGCTTAGGTGCATTGCATCCTCTATGTGTTATGATCAAATCTGTTAAGCTCTAACACTAACAAAGTTTGTTGTTGTCTGACATCAGACAGTTAGTTGTTAAAGAATTCTGGCAACACATTCATACCAAACCAGATCCAAAGGACCGGTAGCAACAAGCATGACTACTTCAGAGAATAGTAATGAGGAAGAAAGGCCGATGAGCCAGTTGCTAAAAGAGGCAATGGAAAAGATTGAAAGGATGGGACTAGAGATGCATGCAATGCAGCTAGCCCTGGCCAAAACGCAAAAGAGCCCTGAGACAGTGGGACACGTGCCGGAGTACCCTCACTCTGGCCCTTCCACAAGCCGCCCAAATCCCCTCTATCATCAAGAAAGAAGCCCTCATGATTCCCAAGCTCCACCACCCCATCAACCTCTCCCAACACCCAATATTCCCATTTTTGTGGGACCTGCATCAGCCCCTTTGCAGCGAACGACCAGTGAGCCATTGTTTCAGGCTCACGATACACAATACTATCCCCCTGAGCCTACATTCCACGCACCGGAACCACAGGCTTACAATCCCCATTTAGAAATACCGGCAGAGGTTGAGAAGCCGGTTAAGGCCCCTGAACAGGATGAAGTGTTAAGAAAGTTCAAAAGCCTGGAGCAGTCCTTCAGGAACTTGCACGGGTTGGGCAATCAAGTCAGCGTGGCATACAAAGATCTGTGCCCTTTCCCAGATGTCCAACTCCCGGCTGGGTTCAAGATGCCCAAGTTTGATTTATATGAAGGGCACGGTGATCCCATGGCACATTTGCGGGGATTCTGTAGCAAAATGAGAGGGGCAGGAGGCAAGGATGAGCTTTTGATAGCTTATTTCGGCCAAAGTCTGAGCGGATCTGCACTGGAATGGTATACCAGGCAGGATTTCAGCAGGTGGTACACGTGGGATGACCTGGCGCAGGCTTTTGCAGGTCATTTCCAGTACAATCTGGAGATAGTTCCTGACCGTCTCACGTTACTGAGAACTGGGAAGAAACCCGGGGAAAGTTTTCGCGAGTTCGGGTTCCGCTGGAGAGAACAAGCAGCTAGGGTCGATCCTCCCATGAGAGAGGGAGAGATGGTAGACTACTTTTTGCAGACATTGGATCCAACCTACTTTGGTCACTTGGTGACAACGGTTGGAAAATCTTTCAACGAGGTGGTCAAAATAGGGGTCATGATAGAAGAAGGTTTGAGGTCGGACAAGATCTTAAACTATTCGGCACTTAAGGCCACAACCCAGGCTATTCAAAGCGGCACGGGAGGTGCGTTAAGAAGAAAGAAAGAAGAGGTTGCCACGATCGAGGCAGGCAGTTGGTCCAGGGCTGGCAGGCCGCACTACAACCAACCCAGGCCTCACAGGTCAAACTACCCATACAACCCACCACAAAATTTCTATCCACCTCGAGAACCACATTGTTCCGTACACCAAGCCCAGGTATACACTCAGCCTCCGGTTCGCCCACAATGGCGCGCACCGGCTCCCCAGAACATATATGCACCACCACAAAACACTTGCCCTCCACCAAGGGCATATAGAAATCCTTCAGGGGCAGGTTTCCGGGGAAATCCAGATGCCAGAAATGACAGGTTGCGGAAGCAAAGAACCTTCACCGAACTGGGAGAAACCTACACCGCTGTGTTCCACAAGCTGCGGCAATTAGGTTTGGTTAGTCCTGTCCATACTCGGGAACCAAATCCCCCGCCTCAGAATTTGGATCGTTCAATCAGTTGTGAATACTGTTCAGGGATGCTCGGGCACGACACCGAGAAGTGCTGGAAGTTAAGGCATGCCATACAGGATCTTATTGACACCAATAAGATCGAGGTCCAGACACCGGAGGCTCCTAACATCAACCAAAACCCACTGCCAGCGCACCACGAAACTCACATGATTGAGTTGGTGTGTGAGGGAGGAGAATTAAGAAAACCCTCACAAACAGTGATGATGATCCAGGCTGCCCCAAAAGAAGTCTTAACCAGTGGAGGAACAAATGTACAGTCGCAGGAAGAAGGCGTCAAGCCGGTAGTAATATGGGGGAAGAGCCCGTCCGTCATAGCAAGCAAACCCGAGCCAAGCAAGTTGGTAATACCAGGGATCCTGCCCACACCGGCAGTCATGTTGAAAGGGGTATGTGGAGAACGGGTGACCATAAAGCCGGTGGTCCAACTGCCAATGCTTGACAGCAGGGCTGTGCCCTGGAAATATGAAAAAGCAGTGGTGACGTACCAAGGAAAACAGGTGGAAGAAGTCAGTTGTGAAGCGCAAGGGCTGACTCGATCAGGTCGATGTTTTGCTCCGGTGGAGTTAAGGAAAACCAACCCAGTGGCAACCAAGAAGCCAGTGTCAGAAGAAGAGGCTGAAGACTTCCTGAGGAAGATGAAAGTGCAAGACTATTCTGTGGTTGAGCAGCTGAGAAAAACACCTGCCCAGATCTCACTATTGTCATTACTCCTCCATTCCGAGGAACATCGTCGGGCCCTGTTAAAGATATTGAACGAGGCCCATGTACCCAGTGAGATTTCTGTAAACCACCTGGAAACCATTGCCAGCAAGATTTTCGAGGTGAACAGGGTAACATTCTCAGATGATGACCTGCCGGTGGAAGGTACGGAGCATAACAAAGCTCTATACCTAGCTGTCAAATGTGAAGACTCGGTAGTAACTCGAGTATTGGTGGATAACGGCTCAAGCGCCAATATTTGTCCATTATCCACCCTGGACCAGTTAAAGATTGACCATGGAAGAATCCGGGAGAATAGCATCTGTGTCCGAGGGTTTGACGGAAACGGAACAGCCACTGTGGGGGATGTTGTACTTGAACTAACCATTGGCCCGGTCCTGTTTACCATGGAATTCCAGGTATTGGACGCCACGGTATCTTACAACTTGCTGTTAGGACGACCCTGGATTCACGCAGCTAAAGCGGTGCCTTCCACCCTACATCAGACAGTGAAGTTCGAGTGGGAAAGACAAGAGGTCGTGTTGCACGGCGAGGATACAACATGCACCATGGGCGGAACCATTGTGCCTTTCATAGAGACCACTGATGACAAGGGTCCCTGGGTCTACCAGATTCTCGATACAGGGTCGGCCAACAAAATTTCTGAAGGAGAAATCATCCCGCACCCTAGGGTAGCTGCCGCAACAGTCATGATGATATCAGAAATGCTGGGTAATGGGTTTGTGCCGGGAAAAGGCCTGGGAGTTGAACTTCAAGGGATAGTCCAACCTGTCTCCCTTCCTAAGAATCTGGAAACTTTCGGGTTGGGGTTCAAACCAACCGCAGCAGACAGGAAGCAAGCACGAAAAATGAAGAAGAGAGTCTGGTTTCTGCCTAAACCAGTGCCACGCCTCTCAAGGTCTTTTGTTAAAGCTAGTGCCAAGGGGTCAGCGATCCCAAAGATTCGAGGACCTTTGATCGGCATAAGTGAAGACCTGAATCAGAGTTTTGAGAGACTATTCGCGGATGTCAGTATGGTGGAAGCTGGAGAGGGTTCCAGCAGAGCAGAGATAAAATTTGTGGGGCCTGAGGCCAAGACCAACAATTGGACGGTTACTCCTCTTCCTGTCCGAGGGGAGTCTTGGTAGTAGGCTTTGATTAATGTTTTGTTTGTTTATTTGTTTGATCGGATTATTCAAGGGTGTAATCCAAATTTTACTTTCGTTTTGTAAAAGTGTGAACCCTTTTTATCCTGCAAATTTAATAAAGTTCTTTTCTTTTGTCCCATTTTAATTTCTTGTTTTGTTCTTTTTCTTTCTGAACAGTTCTCTTTTTACTGGTCCTAATGACATGGCATGCACATCGGATCTTCGACCTAGTCTAATAAATCAATTTGAATCTGACTCAATGATGCAAGAGGTCGTTTGTGATAATGAATCCGAAGGTGACGAAGGGGAAGCCTTCGAAGAAATAAACCGAGAACTGTGCCAATTTGAAGAGAAACCCAAGCCTAACCTAAATGACACTGAGGCTGTGAACCTAGGAGACGCTAATAACATCCAAGAGACCAAAATTAGTATCCACATTGAGCCGAATGTCAAAGCAGAATTGATCGAAACTCTCAGGGAATTCAAAGATGTTTTTGCATGGTCATATGATGATATGCCTGGATTGAGCACCAATTTAGTGGTTCACAAACTACCCACTGACCCGGCATACCCTCCGGTCAAGCAAAAACTAAGGAAATTTAAAACAGAAATGAGTGTAAAAATCAAAGAAGAAGTGATCAAGCAGTTGCAATCGAAGGTCATTCGGGTCACTCGATATCCCGAGTGGCTGGCCAATGTGGTACCAGTCCCAAAGAAGGATGGAAAAATCAGGGTGTGCGTCGACTACCGCAACCTCAACAAAGCAAGTCCCAAGGACAATTTCCCGTTACCCAACATTCATATCCTGATCGATAATTGCGCTGGGCGCGAGATCGGATCCTTTGTGGATTGCTATGCGGGTTATCATCAGATCCTAATGGACGAAGAGGATGCTGAGAAGACAGCGTTTATTACGCCATGGGGAACCTACTGCTATCGGGTAATGCCGTTCGGGTTAAAGAACGCCGGGGCAACGTACATGCGAGCAATGACTGCTGTGTTTCATGACATGATACACAAAGAAATAGAGGTGTACGTCGATGATGTGATCATCAAATCTTGGCGTCAGGAGGACCATGTGGCAGACCTAAGGAGATTTTTCCAAAGACTCCGGAGGTATGATATCAAGCTTAACCCGGCCAAATGCGCATTCGGGGTTCCATCAGGAAAGTTGCTAGGATTCATCGTCAGTCGACGGGGGATTGAGTTAGACCCATCCAAAATTGAATCCATCCGAGACTTGCCACCGCCAAGGAACAAAACAGAGGTAATGAGTTTGCTGGGTAGACTCAATTACATCAGCAGGTTCATCGCTCAACTCACAGCAACTTGTGAGCCCATATTTCGGCTACTGAGAAAGGATGCTGCAGTAGGTTGGACGACAGAGTGTCAGGAGGCTTTCGACCAAATCAAAGGGTATCTGTCTAATCCACCCGTATTGGTCCCGCCTAAGCCCGGGAAACCCCTAATCCTTTACCTGACGGTCTTGGAAAATTCATTTGGTTGTGTACTGGGGCAACATGATGACACAGGAAGGAAGGAGCAGGCCATCTACTATCTTAGCAAGAAATTCACAGTACATGAGGTCAAGTACACTCAACTCGAGAAAACGTGCTGCGCCCTAACTTGGGTAGCTCAGAAGTTGAAACACTACCTGTCTTCATATACTACTTATCTCATATCCCGCTTGGACCCATTGAAGTATATCTTTCAGAAACCTATGCCCACGGGGAGGTTGGCAAAATGGCAAATTCTGCTCACAGAATTTGATATCATCTACGTGACAAGGACGGCCATGAAAGCCCAGGCACTGGCAGACCATTTGGCAGAGAATCCCGTTGATGAAAAATACGAGCCCTTAAGAACGTATTTTCCTGACGAAGAGGTGATGCATACAAATGAGTTGGAATTACCCGAGGAACCGGGTTGGAAGCTTTTCTTCGATGGAGCTGCAAACGCAAAAGGGGTTGGAATAGGGGCAGTACTCATTTCTGAAACAGGACGGCATTATCCTGTTACGGCTCAACTGCGCTTCTATTGCACCAACAATATGGCCGAATATGAGGCTTGCATTCTGGGTCTGCGCCTGGCTGCCGACATGGATGTCCAAGACGTCTTGGTCTTGGGAGACTCGGACCTCTTGATACATCAAATTCAGGGAGAATGGGAAACACGAGATCTAAAACTCGTACCATACCGACAATGCTTGCATGATCTGAGCAAGCAATTTCGATCGGTAAAGTTCAAACACATCCCGAGAGTTCACAATGAGGTTGCGGATGCCTTAGCCACCTTAGCATCAATGCTGCACCACCCTGACAAAATGTATGTTGATCCTCTGCACATCCAAGTCCGTGATCAGCACGCCTACTGCAATGCCATAGAAGAAGAAGCGGATGGCGAACCCTGGTTTCATGATATCAAAGAATACCTCAGGATGGGGATATATCCAGAACATGCCTCTGGAGACCAAAAAAGAGCCCTTCGGCGGTTGTCGAATGGTTTCTTCCTCAGTGGAGGGGTATTGTACAAAAGAACCCCGGATTTGGGATTGTTGAGATGCATAGATGTCGGGCAGGCAACGACGGTTATGGCGGAAGTACATGCCGGAGTTTGTGGGCCACACATGAGCGGATATATATTGGCAAGAAAGATCCTTCGAACAGGGTGTTATTGGCTAACCATGGAACACGACTGTATCACTTTCGTAAGGAAATGCCATCAGTGCCAGATACATGGAGATTTGATTCATTCTCCGCCAACAGAGTTACATACGATGTCAGCACCCTGGCCGTTTGTAGCATGGGGCATGGATGTCATTGGGCCCATCGAGCCAGCAGCGTCCAACGGTCATAGGTTCATTCTAGTGACCATTGATTACTTCACCAAATGGGTTGAGGCTAAAACCTTCAAATCAGTAACTAAGAAGGCAGTGGTGGACTTTGTTCACTCCCATATCATCTGTAGATTTGGGATCCCAAAAGTGATCATCACGGATAACGGTGCGAATCTTAATAGCAGCTTGATGAGAGAGGTATGCCAACAATTCAAGATTATACACCACAATTCCACCCCATATCGTCCTAAGGCAAATGGAGCAGTCGAAGCAGCCAATAAGAATATCAAGAAGATACTGCGAAAAATGGTGGAAGGGTCCAGACAATGGCACGAGAAATTACCCTTTGCTTTGTTGGGTTACCGCACTACCGTCCGGACTTCCATAGGCACAACTCCTTATTTGTTGGTGTATGGAACTGAGGCCGTGATACCAGCGGAGGTCGAAATTCCGTCCCTCCGAATTGTCGCTGAAGCCGGAATTGATGATGATGAATGGATCAAAGCTCGCTTGGAACAGTTGAGCCTGATAGATGAGAAAAGATTGGCAGCAGTGTGCCATGGTCAACTGTATCAGAAGAGAATGGCAAGAGCGTATAATAAGAAGGTGCGCCCCAGGAAGTTTGAAGTAGGGCAGTTGGTATTAAAGAAGATCCTCCCACATCAGGTCGAGGCAAAAGGCAAATTCGCCCCAAATTGGCAAGGGCCTTATATCGTGACCCGAATATTGTCCAACGGTGCTTTGTGTTTGACAGATGTCGAAGGTAGATGTGTCGACATGGGTATCAATTCAGATGCAGTCAAGAGATATTATGTGTAATTTCTTTAAATTATGGCAATTTTGGTTTATTCGTTTGTATTTGGCATTTATTGAATAATGAGATGACGGAGACAATTCTTTCTTCTATCCAAACACTTTTAACCCTCGCTTCCCCCTTTGAGCCTTAAGCAAATTCTTTCAATACCCCTCTTTTGGAATCACTAATGGGAAAGATATGGAAAAAAAAGAGAAAGAAAAGAAAAGAAAAGAAAAAAGACATGAAAAATGAAAAGAAGGAAAAGAAAAAGGAAGAAGATAAAATCACAAATGACAAAACCGTGGGAACTACGTTTGACCTGATTCCTCAAAGAGGATACGTAGGCGCCTCACGGCTCGGTCATAGTATGCATCATAGCAAATATAGGATGCATAATGTACATAGTGTGCATAATAGGCACAATGTGCGCAACGCACATAGCTCAACATAAGCATAAAAGATAAATTCCCCAAGCAAGAAAACTGGGGCAGAGGTTATGTTTTAAGTTCCAACAAAGGTTTGATTCCAAAAGTTGTAGCACATCACCCTTCAAATTGTTTTCATTTTTATAGCCTTTCTTCAAACCCACACCAAAACCAACATCAACCTCCAAAAGACCTCCCGATCAATGTTCGAGAGATGCCAAGTCCGGCAATTAAGACCGAGAATAATGCACTGATCCCCAGCAAAGAAGAGGATCGCGAGACTGAGAATGAATTGATAGTCAAAAGAATCTCCAGAAGAGAGGGTCGTATCTACAACGCCCCGATTCCTCGAAAGAAATAAAATGAGAGAGTCTTATCGGTGAAAACCTTCACAGGCACCGAGAGGCGATGTAAGATGAGGGATATGAAATGAGAGAGTCTTATTGGTGAAAACCTTCACAGGCACCATAAGGCGCCGGGAGATGAGAGAAAAGAGAGAGTCTCATTAGTGAAAACCCCTCGAAGGGCACTATGAGGCGACAAGATAGAGCAGCAAAAGCTACCACATTCGCAACAAGATGAACATCCATTTATCATCCCCAGCAAGTCAGACCGTCGGACAAATCGATTGATACAAATAGACTGGGTCGGGAATCTATGGTGCACGTCATGATCATGGGGACCAGTTGTGTCCTCCAGATAAGTTCTTTGGATTGTCTCCTCCCACAAAATATTGGTTCAGAAAGTTTTTCTCTTTTCCATATCTTTATTTCTTTTCCTAAAATGTGTCTTGAAAGGATTTTTCAAAGCTTACTACCAGAAACCGAAGGGGAATTCATCCCAATGCAGGATAATACAAACAGTCTTAAGGGCCGGTCCCAGGCAATGCAGTGATTGTGCCCGGAAATTTTGGAAGAAGTAAGCTCCAAAAGGGAGTGGTTTCGGGAGTTAGAAGCAGACTCCCACATCATGTGTTTTAAAAAGAAAGCAGAAAAGGGGATAAATTGAAAACCGATCCCCAGCAGGCTAGAGACCCCCAACAGGCAACTTTGCCCGCCAACCAATTATGGGGACAAAGAGCAAGAAAAGAGGAAGAGAGAAAATTGCTCGCCAGAAAGGCACCCTCTACCACCACGATTAAAACTGACCAAATCCTTTTGTCTGTTGCAGGGGAACAGAGGATTGATGAGGGCAGCAAGATGCAACGCCACGGAAGTCACCAAAAACCGGGGCAGAAAATTTTCTGCCGATTGTCGAAAATTTTCTCGGAAGAACGGGGAAACAGTTTGAATACATTTTAAGTTCTAGGTCGCCCACCAGTATAATGCGGAAATACTTTTAAGTTCTAGGTCGCCCACCAGTATAATGCGGGAATACATTTAAGTTCTAGGTCGCCCACCAGTATAATGCGGGAATACATTTAAGTTCTAGGTCGCCCACCAGTATAATGCGGGAATACATTTAAGTTCTAGGTCGCCCACCAGTATAATGCGGGAATACATTTAAGTTCTAGGTCGCCCACCAGTATAATGCGGGAATACTTTTAAGTTCTAGGTCGCCCACCAGTATAATGCGGGAATACATTTAAGTTCTAGGTCGCCCACCAGTATAATGCGGGAATACATTTAAGTTCTAGGTCGCCCACTAGTATAATGCGGGAATACATTTAAGTTCTAGGTTGCCCACCAGTATAATGCGGGAATACTTTTAAATTCTAGGTCGCCCACCAGTATAATGCGGGAATACATTTAAGTTCTAGGTCGCCCACCAGTATAATGCGGGAATACATTTAAGTTCTAGGTCGCCCACCAGTATAATGCGGGAATACATTTAAGTTCTAGGTCACCCACCAGTATAATGCGGGAATACATTTAAGTTCTAGGTCGCCCACCAGTATAATGCGGGAATACTTTTAAGTTCTAGGTCGCCCACCAGTATAATGCGGGAATACATTTAAGTTCTAGGTCGCCCACCAGTATAATGCGGGAATACTTTTAAGTTCTAGGTCGCCCACCAGTATAATGCGGGAATACATTTAAGTTCTAGGTCGCCCACCAGTATAATGCGGGAATACATTTAAGTTCTAGGTTGCCCACCAGTATAATGCGGGAATACTTTTAAGTTCTAGGTCGCCCACCAGTATAATGCGGGAATACATTTAAGTTCTAGGTCGCCCACCAGTATAATGCGGGAATACATTTAAGTTCTAGGTCGCCCACCAGTATAATGCGGGAATACATTTAAGTTCTAGGTCGCCCACCAGTATAATGCGGGAATACATTTAAGTTCTAGGTCGCCCACCAGTATAATGCGGGAATACTTTTAAGTTCTAGGTCGCCCACCAGTATAATGCGGGAATACATTTAAGTTCTAGGTCGCCCACCAGTATAATGCGGGAATACATTTAAGTTCTAGGTCGCCCACCAGTATAATGCGGGAATACATTTAAGTTCTAGGTTGCCCACCAGTATAATGCGGGAATACTTTTAAGTTCTAGGTCGCCCACCAGTATAATGCGGGAATACATTTAAGTTTTAGGTCGCCCACCAGTATAATGCGGGAATACATTTAAGTTCTAGGTCGCCCACCAGTATAATGCGGGAATACATTTAAGTTCTAGGTCGCCCACCAGTATAATGCGGGAATACATTTAAGTTCTAGGTCGCCCACCAGTATAATGCGGGAATACTTTTAAGTTCTAGGTCGCCCACCAGTATAATGCGGGAATACATTTAAGTTCTAGGTCGCCCACCAGTATAATGCGGGAATACTTTTAAGTTCTAGGTCGCCCACCAGTATAATGCGGGAATACATTTAAGTTCTAGGTCGCCCACCAGTATAATGCGGGAATACATTTAAGTTCTAGGTCGCCCACCAGTATAATGCGGGAATACATTTAAGTTCTAGGTCGCCCACCAGTATAATGCGGGAATACATTTAAGTTCTAGGTCGCCCACCAGTATAATGCGGGAATACTTTTAAGTTCTAGGTCGCCCACCAGTATAATGCGGGAATACATTTAAGTTCTAGGTCGCCCACCAGTATAATGCGGGAATACATTTAAGTTCTAGGTCGCCCACCAGTATAATGCGGGAATACATTTAAGTTCTAGGTCGCCCACCAGTATAATGCGGGAATACTTTTAAGTTCTAGGTCGCCCACCAGTATAATGCGGGAATACATTTAAGTTCTAGGTCGCCCACCAGTATAATGCGGGAATACTTTTAAGTTCTAGGTCGCCCACCAGTATAATGCGGGAATACATTTAAGTTCTAGGTCGCCCACCAGTATAATGCGGGAATACTTTTAAGTTCTAGGTCGCCCACCAGTATAATGCGGGAATACATTTAAGTTCTAGGTCGCCCACCAGTATAATGCGGGAATACATTCA
Organism: Nicotiana sylvestris; assembly: GCF_000393655.2. NCBI lineage: Eukaryota > Viridiplantae > Streptophyta > Magnoliopsida > Solanales > Solanaceae > Nicotiana > Nicotiana sylvestris. The sequence goes on from NC_091058.1 coordinate 45,220,359, forward strand.
GCTCTAGATTTTGGAATCAGTCACCCCACCTGAAGACAGAAGGTTACAACAGAGATCCCCAAACGGGAAACAATAAAATCCCCAGCACCAAGAAGCAGACAACTGCAAAAGCAAGCGCACATTCAAAGGGAAGAAGGAACGCGTCTCAAAAGAAGTAGTTTGGGAACGTTGTAGCATGCCCAGTATAACAATTCTGATGAAAAGCCATACCACTGAAGAAACCATTGGAAGATCTAAAGAAGAAAGCCGTGTCCCCAGCAAATCAAGCAAAGTGATGAGAACTGACATTCAGAAAAGGTGAAGGACCAGCATCATCTCCAAGTTCACAAAATAAAGGCGTCGGAGGAAAGCATTAGCCGACAAGAAAGCAAGGCAACAAGAACAAGTTGAAGATGGATGAAATTTCAGGATCCTCAGTTTAACTTAGCTTCTTGTTTTCCTTTTAGAGCAATGTAATAGGGAGATCGGTTGAGCAGTAGCATCCTACAGCAGCATACAACAGCGCACAACAACAGCAAACACTACAGTCACACGGTAGTCCCAGCTACCAAAATTTCCCGAACTACATTGACCTGATTCCTGTTTCAGCCCAGGATATGTAGGAAACCTCTGAAGCAAAGGTTCGGTCAAATCTTTTTCAAAAAATGCTTCACACGGAGTATTCGGACGGGCAAAAATCGCTCGCTTATCTTTGCGCGAAAACCCTTCGTGTCTTCGTGCAAAGAGGGGCAGCTGTAAGCACGTGATTTTTGCTTTACGAGCAATCGCTCCAAAAGAAAATAAAAATAGTGACAAATGATTTCGCTGTACAATTTTTCGATCTTTCCGTGACATGTGTTGTTAGTCGTTTGTGAGTCTGTCCATTTTGCATCTAGTCCTTATCAAACAAAAATACAAAAAATATATGTGGCGTTAAGAGAAAATTCAAAAAATATATATATATATATATATAAATATACGTGCATCGTCCGTTTTAGGTTGTGATTTAACTTACTTGGTATGATAATTATGTTGAAATGCCATATTGTTATTTGTTTTAATTTCATTTGTTTTATTAATTATTTTTATTTTTATTTTTATTTTAAATTGGAAAAACAAAAGAAGTTGAAATCAGTTGGGCCCAAAAAATAAGACAAAAACAGGCCCAAACCAACGATCTGACCCGGTCCAAACCCAGCCTGCCCAGGCACGGACTCAAACGACGTCGTATCGGCGTCCCCATTTGAAGCCGTTGATCTGATTCAAAGGAACGGTCCAGATCAGGTTGTCCAACTCACCTCAACGACGCCGTTTCAGGCAAGTTGAATCTGAGCCGTCCAACCTCATTGATCCAACGGTCCCTGGTTCCCTCATGACCCGACCTATTTAGCCGGTTTAACCCAACCCCTCACCTAAACCAAAACGACCCCGTTCCCATACCAAACGACCCCGTCCTGTTACCCACCAATAGATCTAAGCCGTTCAGATCACTTGATCTAACGGCTCCAATCTCTCTTCCCCTTCCATATATAAACTTGACCCTTTACCCCGCACCCCCTATCCGAACCCCCCCTTTCAGTCATCTCCTTCCCCGAACCCTGAAACCCCCAAACCCTAACGCCGCCCTGGTTTCCTTTCCACCAAAACCCGGCGGCACGAACGCCGGTGACCACCCCCTTCACACCCCTAAAGCATCCAACCACCCTGAACACGAATCCACTAACCACGAACCTCGAATCACTTTCGTTCGTCTCGAATCTTCATTTGAAGATTTGAGTCGAACCCGGATCTATGCCAAATCATCCCATCTTCATACCAGACACTCCCCTGACCTTCCTCGTGACCAAACCAAACTTGGTTTGGTCCGAATCTACCCACAACTCCCAAAAATCCAGATCTGGAAATCCAGACTTTAGAACACATGCACTTGGGGAATCCGGCCGGTTTGGACATAGGTTTGAGGTCTAATAGACCTTAATCAAGGTGTTCTCATGTGAGAACACCCTGATTAAAGTTTGTTCGGCCTCAAAAGTTCGAAGTCGAGTTTGATTTGAGTCCGTTTGATTTCAAACTTTTTCAGTAAGTTTCCTTTTCTCTTTGTTTGGTTCTAATTAAGTTGTCAGCATATTTCTTTGTGTTTGTTTGTTATTTTGTTATTTTTCATTCGGATTTCTTCCATCTCTGTTAAAGGCCTTTTATTTGGCCAATTGTCTTCTGTTTGTGTTCTGAATATACCCTGTGATATACGTGTTCATCAATTAGATTAATCGTCAAGCGAGTTTAATTCATATAAGTTCCCAGTGTTTGAACAAATTTATCTGAGGTCATTCGGGACTCTATACGTGTTGTTTATATGAACGATTGATTGTTATGTGTTACGATTAATATAGTCGAGTCGATATATGTCGTCAATTAGTTTCAATCGTTAATGGTAACAACTTGATTCGTATTGCTTATTTCTGCTGTGATCGTATTTGAGTCTCATTAGGAACTGAATTGTATTGCCTGTTGATTTTGTTCAAATTAAATTAAAAGAACATCTAGGGGAAAGGTTATAATGGCAGATTCAGATTTTGGTTTTTAAACACAATGCCATTTGGTTTGGACTGTGGGCAGCATGTGTATGGTTTGCTTTAAGGAATTAAAATAATCGGACAGCATGTGCTGTCAGATTATATTCCTACTGCCCATACTTTGTTTAAAAAAACAAGTGATCAGTACACTTTAACAACCAAAAAGAGAGAGGGGCTGTCAGGGATTTCATGGGGGCTTGGTTATTTAAAACAAGTGAGTGGAAAAGCAACATGGGGGGGGCAATTTTGAGTTGTAAAACAGACTGTAAAGTGTTAAGGTTAGGCTATAAAAAGAGGAGACCATCCGTTAGAAAAGGGGGTTGATTTTTGAGTCTTGAGAGAGTCTATGAGTAAGAAAACTGGAAAAGGAAAAAATAGGAATAAATTTCAGAACATTGTGAAGGAGTATTGCCTAGAAGAAACTGTGTAAGAATCCAGTTTGATCAGGTTGTCTTCGTGGCTTTGCTTTTTCTGTCGTTTGCCAAGTTTTCTTGTGGTCATTGGATTTCTGTTGCTGTTACATTCAACATTCTGGGCTGTTATTTCCTACTCTGTTTTACTGGGATTGTCCATTTGTTGTTCGACTCTTTGCTGAGCTTCATCATTATTGGCTGGTTGTTTGTTGCTGTGTTGTTGCTGTGAATCTGCTGATTGCTGTTGTTTGCTGTGTGCTACTCAGCTGACCCTTTTCCTTCTTCTTCTGTTCCTCTACATCAGGTACACAACCAAGGCACTATCAAATGTAATTAGAACATTGAGCATGAATGCAAAAGAAAGGAAAAAGACTTGAAGTTGATTTTCATATATATACTGTTATATTAGATATCATGTATTGTATGATAATTTTCATTCTTGTATTGACAATCGAAGCAGCCTATATGCCTAATGTATATTAATATAAGTTAGCTAAATGGTAGCTTACATATGTATGCTGATAGGTGATAATATGTTCAATGAGATATGTTGCATTTCAGATTCTAGTTTACTTTGCAGTATATGTTGATATGTATACCAAGTATGAACACTGTACATCCTGGATTAAGTTCTTCCTTTTTCGGATTGATGGTCTCATATAACTAGTAAACCACCTGTTAAGACAAAGAATACCAAACTTGCAATATCAACCCCGTAAAGGTCGAGTTCAGACCAAAACAGGCCTAGCCGGCCTGCTTCGAGCAAGCAGGGGCCCAGGTTTGGCCCATCACGCATGGGTCGAATTTGGGCCCATGACTACTTATTCGACTGACTGTGCGCGCAGCCTTGTTCCTGATTTTAGCATTTCCGAATTCTGTCATAAAATAACTTGCAAGCATTAATTAATTAGGATTATCTACTGCTTTCGATTGATAGAGACAAACACGACAAGAAACGTAGTTGCTATAGGATATCCTTTAAAAATAAGAATGAGATGAGCCTCGCCGAATAAAAACACAGATTGCGGGGCCCTCAGTAAATACTTGTTTTAAATTACTTAGAATTCAGGAGGGCCGCTTAGTGAATTCCGTGGCCTTTCCAAAAATAATAACGCGATAGTCTTTTTAGGCGCGTGTTTAATAATTTATTTTCTTAAGACTTAGGGTGTGCATTTCATGCGACCCAAATCCAAATCCCAAAACGTCAAGTAAGATATGTTCCGGATTGCGGGTGCATTTCATGTGACGCAATCCAAAGACATGTTTTAAGCGACGTTCACATTCCTAATAATGATAATTAATAAAGTGGTTAAAAGATAAAATTTGCACATGGTTCATAATTGTATTTAAAAATCAGAAAAATAAGCCGAATATAACAGCTGAGCGACCGTGCTAGAACCACGGAATTCGGGAATGCCTAACACCTTCTCCCGGGTTAACAGAATTCCTTATCCGGATTTCTGGTACGCAGACTGTAATATAGAGTCATTATTTTTTCCTCGATTCGGGATTAAAATTGGTGACTTGGGACACCCTAAATCTCCCAAGTCGCGACTCTGAAATAATTAAACCAATCCCGTTTCGATTGTCCTTTAATTGGAAAAAACTCCCCTTGCGTCCTCCCGGGCGTGGAAAAAGGAGGTGCGACAGCTCTGGTCTTTTCATTTCGGGTAATTTGTTATGTTGGGCGTGCTATAACGTTCCCAAACTGCTTCTTTTGAGATGCGTTCCTTCTTCCTTTTGAATCGCGCTTGCTTTTGCAGCCTTCTGCTTCTTGGCGCTGGGGATTTTGTTGTTTCCTGCTTGGGGATCTCTGTTGTAACCTTCCGTCTTCAGGTGGGGTTACCGATTCCAAAATATAGAGCTAAAAGTATTCCCGCATTTTACTGGTGGGCGACCTAGAACTTAAATGTATTCCCGCATTATACTGGTGGGCGACCTAGAACTTAAAAGTATTCCCGCATTATACTGGTGGGCGACCTAGAACTTAAAAGTATTCCCGCATTATACTGGTGGGCGACCTAGAACTTAAATGTATTCCCGCATTTTACTGGTGGGCGACCTAGAACTTAAAAATATTCCCGCATTATACTGGTGGGCGACCTAGAACTTAAATGTATTCCCGCATTATACTGGTGGGCGACCTAGAACTTAAATGTGTTCCCGCATTATACTGGTGGGCGACCTAGAACTTAAATGTATTCCCGCATTATACTGGTGGGTAACCTAGAACATAAATGTATTCCCGCATTATACTGGTGGGCGACCTAGAACTTAAATGTATTCCCGCATTATACTGGTGGGCGACCTAGAACTTAAATGTATTCCCGCATTATACTGGTGGGCGACCTAGAACTTAAATGTATTCCCGCATTATACTGGTGAGCGACCTAGAACTTAAATGTATTCCCGCATTATACTGGTGGGCGACCTAGAACTTAAATGTATTCCCGCATTATACTGGTGGGCGACCTAGAACTTAAATGTATTCCCGCATTATACTGGTGGGAGACCTAGAACTTAAATGTATTCCCGCATTATACTGGTGGGCGACCTAGAACTTAAATGTATTCCCGCATTATACTGGTGGGCGACCTAGAACTTAAATGTATTCCCGCATTATATTGGTGGGCGACCTAGAACTTAAATGTATTCCCGCATTATACTGGTGGGCGACCTAGAACTTAAATGTATTCCCGCATTATACTGGTGGGCGACCTAGAACTTAAATGTATTCCTGCATTATACTGGTGGGCGACCTAGAACTCAAATGTATTCCCACATTATACTGGTGGGCGACCTAGAACTCAAATGTATTCCCGCATTTTACTGGTGGGCGACCTAGAACTTAAATGTATTCCCGCATTATACTGGTGGGCGACCTAGAACTTAAATGTATTCCCGCATTATACTGGTGGGCGACCTAGGACTCAAATGTATTCCCGCATTATACTGGTGGGCGACCTAGGACTCAAATGTATTCCCGCATTATACTGGTGGGCGACCTAGAAATTAAATGTATTCCCGCATTATACTGGTGGGCGACCTAGAACTTAAATGTATTCCCGCATTATACTGGTGGGCGACCTAGAACTTAAATGTATTCCCGCATTATACTGGTGGGCGACCTAAAACTTAAATGTATTCCCGCATTATACTGGTGGGCGACCTAGAACTCAAATGTATTCCCGCATTATACTGGTGGGCGACCTAGAACTTAAATGTATTCCCGCATTATACTGGTGGGCGACCTAGAACTTAAATGTATTCCCGCATTATACTGGTGGGCGACCTAGGACTCAAATGTATTCCCGCATTATACTGGTGGGCGACCTAGAAATTAAATGTATTCCCGCATTATACTGGTGGGCGACCTAGAACTTAAATGTATTCCCGCATTATACTGGTGGGCGACCTAGAACTTAAATGTATTCCCGCATTATACTGGTGGGTGACCTAAAACTCAAATGTATTCCCGCATTATACTAGTGGGCGACCTAGAACTCAAATGTATTCCCGCATTATACTGGTGGGCGACCTAGAACTTAAATGTATTCCCGCATTATACTGGTGGGCGACCTAGAACTTAAATGTATTCCCGCATTATACTGGTGGGCGACCTAGAACTTAAATGTATTCCTGCATTATACTGGTGGGCGACCTAGAACTTAAATGTATTCCCGCATTATACTGGTGGGCGACCTAGAACTTAAATGTATTCCCGCATTATACTGGTGGGCGACCTAGAACTTAAATGTATTCCCGCATTATACTGGTGGGCGACCTAGAACTTAAATGTATTTGAAATTGTTTCCCCGTTCCTCCGAGAAAATTTTTGACAATCGGCAGAAAATTTTCTGCCCCGGTTTTTGGTGACTTCCCTGGCGTTGCATCTTGCTGCCATCATCAATCCTTTGTTTTCCTGCAGCAGACAAAAGGATTTAATTAGTTTTCATCGTGGTGGTAGAGGGTGCCTTTCCGGCGGATGATTTTTCCTCTCTTCCCCTTTTCTTGCTCTATGTCCCCATAATTGGTTAGTGGACAAAATTGCCTGCTGGGGGTCTCTAGCCTGCTGGGGCTGGTTTTCAATTTGTTCCCTTTTCTGCTTTCTCTTTAAGCACATGCTGTGGGAATCTGCTTTTACTCCCGAAACCATTCCCTTTGGAGCTTACTTCCTCCAAAACTGCGAGGCACGATCATTGCATTACCTAGGGCCGGCTTTTAAGACTGTTTGTGTTATCCTGCATTGGATGAATTCCCCTTCGGTCTCTGGTAGTTAGCTTTGAAAAATCCTTCTCAAGACAAATTTTTAGGAAGAGAAATAAAAAAATAGGAAAGGAGAAAATCTTTCTGAACCAATATTTGGTGGGAGAAGAAACTCAGAAGAACTTATCTGGAGGACATGACTGGTCCTCGTGATCATGACGTGCACCATAGATTCCCGACCCAGTCTATTTGTATCAATCGATTTGCCCGATGGTCTGACTTGCTGGGGATGATAAATGACTGTCCACTTCGTTGCGAATGCGGTCGCTTTTTGTTGATCTATCTTGTCGCCTCATAGTGCCCTTCGAGGGTTTTTCACCAATGAGACTCTCTCTTTTCTCTCATCTCCCGGCGCCTTATGGTGCCTGTGAAGGTTTTCGCCAATACGACTCTCTCATTTCATATCTCTCATCTTACGTCGTCTTTCGGTGCCTGTGAAGGTGATGACGGAGGCAATTCTTTCTTCTATCCAAACACTTTTAACCCTTGCTTCCCCTTTGAGCCTTAAGTTATTCTTTCATACCCCTCTTTTGGAATCACTAATGGAAAAGACATGAAAAAAAAAGAAAAAGAAAAGAAAAAAAATGAAAAGAAGGAAAAAGAAAAAGAAGATAAAATCATAAGAAATACAAAACCGTGGGAACTACGTTTGACCTGATTCCTCAAAGAGGATACGTAGGCGCCTCACGGCTCGGTCATAGTATGCATCATAGTGAATATAGGATGCATAATGTACATAGTGTGCATAATAGGCACAGTGTGCGTAACGCACATTGCACAACATAAGTGTAAAAAATAAAAAAAAATAAAAAAATAAAAAAAGATAAAAAAAATACCCCAAGCAAGAAAACTGGGGCAGAGGTTATGTTTTAAGTTCAAACAAAGGTTTGATTCCAAAGTTGTAGCACATCACCCATCAAATTATTTTCATTTTTATAGCCTTTCGTTAGCCCCACACCAAAACCAACATCGACGTCCAAAAGACCTCCCGATCAATATCCAAGAGATGCCAAGTCAGGCAAATAAAGCCGAAAATAATACACCAATCCCCAGCAAAGAAGAGATCATAAGACTGGGATTGAATTGATGGTCAAAGGGATCTCCAGAAGAGAGGGTCGTATCGATAACACCAGATTCTTCAATGAAGAAATAAAATGAGAGAGTCTTATCGGTGAAAACCTTCACAGGCACCGAAAGGCAACGTAAGATGAGAGATATGAAATGAGAGAGTCGAGGCTTTGTTATACTAGGTTTAAAACCTGGGTTTATTGTTCTAGACCTGGCTTACCCGAGCGGACAGCTCGAGCTGAGGGAGGCAGCGTACCGGGAATACAGAAGCTTCACCGGCTTTGCAACTTGTCCGAACCTCGTTCTAAAATTGAGATATGACTCTAACAAAAGAGAAGATATACGAAGTGCACCCTTCCCAGATGATTTAGAAGACTCAGAGAGAGGAGGGATTCGTAACAATTTATATACAGTCCAAACAATATCAAAACGGTAAAAAGAAACATTTAGCACATTAGGCTCAAACATGTAATAAAAATCAGATAATAAATAAATCCAACAATAATAGATATTCTAAGCTCGAATTCTGAACCATGAACCATAGATTCTGGGTTCGATCCCCAGCAGAATCGCCAGAGCTGTCATACCACCTTTTTCACTACCCCCCCCCCCGAAGGGTATAAGAGAATTTTTTCCAACTTAAAGTGACAATCGACACGGAATTTATTTATTTAAATATTTAGAGTCGCCACTTGGGATAATTTTATGGTGTCCCAAGTCACCGGTTCAAATCCCGAATCGAGAAAAAGATTGACTCTATTTTACAGTCTGCGAACACAGAAATCTGGGTAAGGAATTCTGTTAACCCGGGAGAAGGTGTTAGGCATTCCCGAGTTCCGTGGTTCTAGCACGGTCTCTCAACTGTTATTATTGGCCTAATTATCTATTTTTAAAACACTTTTAAACCTATGTGTATTTTTACTTTAAAACCGCTTTTAATTATTTTAAGGAAGATTTCAACGTCATCTAAAGCATGTCTTTGTACCATGCCAAATGAAATGCACCTGCAGTCCAAGACATATTTTATTTAACGCTGTTAAGATTTGGATTTGGGTCACATGAAATGCACACCCGAGTTTAGGAAGGTAATTATTAAAATAACGCGCCTAGAGCAACTACGCATTTGCAGCTTTGCGAGGGCCATGGAAAGTTCGCCAAATGGCGCGCCTGATTTCTAAGGATAGAAAGTCAATTAAGTGAGGGCCATGCATTTTGGGCTTTGTTCGGCACGGCACACCTCGACTTATTACGAGTAATTAATTAATTATGCACTGAGCGATTTGGGGTTTTACTCAACGTATCTAAAGGGTTGGCACAAGAGAGAAAGGTTCGGTCAATTAAACAAATGGCTTAGACCATCATAAACAAATAATTAAGATTGGGCTTAATGAAAATGAAACAAGTGTCGACCCATATTTACGAATACCTTCCGATTTGGGCTCGAAATGGGCCCACTCATGATGAGAGAATAGATGACCAAAAAATAGCGTAGAGACTTGCACTCAAGTCTAGGATTGATCTCATTAATTGGGCCAGGGCTAGCTTTAGGCCCAACTTTCATAAGCCAACAATTGTACACAACCCATTAGATACCAATCAGCTAAAACTATATGGGACACATAATTAAACTAACATTTCAGCTTCTGGATCGTTGATTACTTAAAGTAGAGCAATATTAAAACTGAATCTCTGAATTATTAACGTGATTTGGCCCCCAGTCTGCCTTAGACTCATGTGGCCGCATCACTTAGGAAAATAACATTGGGCCCAAAAGAGCCCAAATCATGTTCAAGGTCCATTGCTGGGGGTTTAGGACTCGACATCGAGTCTCCTCAGAGGCAAACAACATATGTTTAAGCCCTTCCTTCTTAGCAGTAAATCAAGATTCAGACTACAAGGTTTTTTCACAAAATATTAAACACTAAACTAATTTATGCAAAAATTTAAACAAGACTAATAGGCAAATCAAAATATCTTCTATACGAGTTTACTACCACATATCACAGGACGACTAATTCTGGGCAAAAACAACACATCCCAATGCTTTAAAATAACAGACTACACATCATTCAGTTTGTCTTTAACCTAAACTTGTCATAATAGCTAGGTCAACACAAAATCATCACCAAACATGAACACTTATTTCAACCGAAATTAAAGCAAGGCTAAAATTCAAATGCCTCGACTAAGTCTGTTGCTACAACACCTTAACAGTCCCATGATACTATGAAATGATAAGAATTAAACTATGAAAACACAGAATCAAAAAGAGGTACAGCTGAAGCACAAATAACTGGTACTATGCTTTAAACTTTCTGCTTTTTATTTCACTTTTCAAATCAAACTTCACAACCAATAGGGCTTAAAAGTGTATACCTGGATATCGAAAGAAACCAAAGAAAATGAGGACTTAGCGGTAGTAACAGAGCAGATGAACTAGCAGCTCCAAAACACAAACAAGCTCAAATCTTAAACCATTTTTACCCAGCAAAACAGAAGTTCTTCGAAGTTTTTGAATTCCAGTTAACGCTTAAAACTAAAGAGCAAATTTGGAACCAGTTTTCAACCCAAAAGATGCAAAAATACCAATGAACTCTCTCAGCCATTTTTCTGATTTTTCTGGTGTTCTCCTAGAGTGTGATACCAAGCAGTTTTTGACCCCAAATTAATGCGGAGAATTTTCAGTCTTTTAGAGTGTGTCCCCCGTGTGTTGAGTGAAAGAAAAAGCTTCATTTATAAGGCTGGAGGGTTGTTGTGTGCCTTCCAAGGCAAAGCAATCAGCTTTTCCCCCAAAATACCCTCACAGAGCATCTTTTAAAACTGCCCCTTAACAAATCTGGGCAGATGTCCATTTAGGAAGCTTCCCCAATTAGTTACCAAAGATTCTCAAGTTAAACCAATCTCCAAAACTACCCCTAAAGTTCCTAATTATACACTTACCCCCACCCCCTGAGTTTTGAATGCTCACAATCACAATAAATAGTAGGCAAACGAGCTGACACTTTCAACCAGATTGAAATTCAAAACAATTGTCGAATCATATGAAATCATGAAGAATTAGCCTGAATTAAACCTAAGATCCTTCACACACATAAACATGAACTCGGAAAATGCTCTTGAAAGCAGGAATTAATGCAGAGAGGAACTATACTTGACTAATCTTAATGCTTCAGTTCTAGAATTAATTCACAAACATAAAATGAAATCTAGCCGAAAGAAGAGAAACTCACGAATTGAAAACAAATCAAACTCGAACCCTATGAAATCGATTGTCATTAACAATTTATCAAACAAGCTAAATAATGAACCAAAAACATAATGCAATTAAACAAGAAATGAAACTTCTAAAGAAAGAAAACTAGACAAACAACAAACAAACAAAAAGAAAAGATCAAACGGAAATAGTCAACACAAAAATTATTCCAAACCCGCTTCAACAAGAAACTGCATGAACTCGAATAACCTTTTGAAGAAGAAGTGAACCTTTGACGGTCACTAATCGATTGTCCTTAACAAAAGACAAATGATTAATGACAATTTGGGTTCACTCAACTTTGTTGGACCAGAAAAGAACACACGGAGAAACCTAGGGTGTTCCAAACCTCTGCTCCACCACTGACGGACTGGTTTGAGAGGAAACCAGAACATATTTGACGAAGGAAGGAGATGAGGGGTTGCGTGCTGTAATTCTAGGCAGATTTTGGGAATTTTAGGGTTTTAGGTGCTGACCTTAAATCTGAGATTCGAGGTGACGGAGGGGGATTTGAGAGGAATTGTTTGGAGATTTGTGATGGGGAGGTAGAGGGGAGTTCATGGTGTTAATTTGGTAGTGATTGGACCACCGAAACCGTCGTGAGGCGATTTCCGATGGGCGGAGTAAGGCGGAGCAAGGTGGAGGCGATAGGGATTTGAGGGCGATGGTCTCTAGGGTTTGGGAGAGAGACGAAATGAGGGGCAAATGGAATGTTGGGGGTAGGGGTCGTTCGGACAGTAATATACCTAAGGTAGATCAAGTTCTGATCTGTTGGATCAATGAGATCCAACGGTTGAGATGAGAAAAAGCTGGAACATCATCGTTCGGTTGAGCACAGATATCGGACCAGGTTGGGGTATGGGTTTGGGCTGGACTCAAATGGTTTGGACGGGTTTCTGAATTGGTCCTGAGGATTAAAAATGAAATAGCCCAAAATCTGATCTCTCACTTCTCTTCTTTTTAATTATTTCAAAATTCCTTTTTTTACTTTCTTTTAAAACCTAAAATAAAAAATAAAACTTAAAGTAATTACTAAATCAAATTAATCCTACCACATTGAATTAATTAACTCTAAATAACACTTACCACAAATAATTAAATACCAAATTAAAAGAAAAACTCCCAAAATTCGAAACTCAAATAAAAATGCAAAAATGAGTTGTTTTTTGTGATTTTTCTATTTTTATAAACAACTAAATTACTAATTAATTCAAAAATGCAAAATTAGATCCTAAATGAAAATTCAATGTATTTTTGTATTTTTTCATGAATTAAATAAAATCAACATGCACAGACAAATGCAAACAATAACAAACATGTTACAAAAATCCACGAAATTGCAAACAATGGAAAATTATTTTGTTTTGAATATGTGGAAGTAATTCATATAGGGAAAAAATCACGTGCTCACAAAGCTAACATGCCCAGAAAATTATGGATTATGGAGTAGATCGATGCGTTTGGCTCTATTGAGGAAGAACAAGCTAAGTTTTGTAGAAGGAACATGTGTGAAGAGTTTATACAAAGAAAAATTAGCAGATCTGTGAGAGCAATGTAATACTGTAGTTCTCTCATGGATTGGGAGATGTGTATCAGAGGAGCTATTGCCAAGCATCGTCTATGTGTCAAATGCAGCGAAGGTCCGGGCTGAGTTCAAGAAGAGGTTTGGAAAATCTAATTTGACTAGATTATATCACTTGTGGACTCAAATTTGAACCCTTACTCAAGGTATTGATTCTGTAACCATGTACTTTACTAAAATAAAAAATTTATGGGATGAATAAGACACTTTAATACCAGTTAGAGGATGTAATCGAAAGGAATTAGAACCATTTTTTGAAATGTTTTATCAGCAACGTCTGGTGCAATTTCTAGTAGGATTAAATAAAACTTATGCTCACGTTCGCAGTCAAATTTTGTTAAAAACATATGTGTTATCAGTAAATCAAGCATATGCCTTAATGATACAAGAAGAAAGCCAAAGGGCTCTTGGTGTAATGGACATGAATAAGGAGCCATGGACCATGTTAGTTGGCAAGGGACAAATGATAAAAGGAAAAAGGTTTGGTGTAGCCTGCGAACACCATGGGTATAAATTATAAGGGGTGTCAAAAGGATAATTGCTACAGAATTGTGGGATTTCCACCCGATTTCAAGAGCAAAAGAAATCCAATGCAAGAGAAGGGTGTTAGTGGCTTCAAGACCTATACTAATAATACAACAGTTGAAGAAAGTAATTCTGCTGAAGGGCACAGTTCTATTGAGAGCCAGTTTCAAGGCCACTACTTTACAGAAGAGGAGTATAAGCAGCTTGTGGATTTGCTGAACAAATCCTCAGATGGTGATTGCAAAGTCAACATGGCAGGTATTGTTTCCATGTTGTCGAATAATTGTCTCTTTGAAAGGATCATTGACTTAGGGACCTCTCATCATATCACTTCTTGTAAGGAGAAACTAGTTGACATTAATAAGCTAGGGAGTCAAGAAGTTAGAAAAGTACAGGTATCAACTGGAAATAAGTCACAAATAACAGATATAGGAAGTGCAATAATCCTAGAGGGACAAAGGATAAAAAATGTTCTACATGTGCCAGGCTTCAAGTTCAACCTGCTTTCATTATCAAAACTGACCAAGGACCTTGTTTGCACTGTTAAATTTTTTCTTGACTTCTATCTTTTATAGGATCTTTACAGTGACAAAGTGATGGAGATTGGTAGCGAAATAGATGGTCTTTACATCCTTAGAGGAGCAATAAAACAGTAGCAGCAACAATAATGATAAAAGGAAACTATAACACAAAATTATGGCATTCAAGATTAGGACATCCCTCCATGAAATCAATGCAGCACATTCCAACCTTGAAAGGTTTAGCAGATGAGCATACTCAACAAGAGTGTCAAATATTCCCAATGGCAAAGCAACACAGGTCAATATTTCCAAATAGCACAAGTAAAACAAACTGTAGTTTCGAGCTTGTACACCTAGATATTTGGGGTCCTTATAAGAAATCTACACATGATAGGAAATATTCTTTTATCACAATTATTGATGACTATAGTAGATATACTTGGGTATGTTTGATACAATCCAAATGTGAAGTGATATTTGTGATGACAAATTTCTTTTTAATGATAAAGAATCAGTTTGGCATGAATGTTAAAGTACCGAGATCTGACAATGGTATATAATTCTTCAACTCTAAATCCAGTGCTTTATTTTTTGATCTTGGAATAATTCATTAAAGTAGTTGTCCATACACTCCACAATAAAATGGTACTGTAGAAAGGAAACATAGACATATTTTGGAGGTTGCAAGAGCCTTAAGAATTCAGAGTTCAGTCCCAATTAGATTTTGGGGAGAGTGTATTGGGACTGCAGTTTACCTAATTAATAAGCTCCCAACTGTAGTCCTTAAAGGGCAGTCACCTTATGAAATACTTTATGGAAAAGCACCAAAACTGGAACATTTGAGGGTGTTTTGATGTTTGTGTTATGCTAGTGTCTTACTAAGGAAAGATAAATTTGTTGTAAGAGCAAAAACAACAGTGTGTATGGGATATTCAGAAACACAAAAGGGGTATAGGTTGTAGGACCTGAAGTCTAAGTTCTTTTTGGTAAGTAGGGATGTTTCCTTTAGGGAAACTGTATTTCCCTTCAAGGAAAGGAACTGTGGAAACAATGAAGATGGTGATTTATTCCTGCTGAATCCAATTCCAACTTAAAGCATGACTTCTGTTACACGAGAAGCAGGATCTCAAATTACCAACTCAGCTGATGAACAAGACATAGTGTTTGACACTTCTTAAGAAGGAATACATTTGGAGAATACAGCAGATCTAGAAGAAAACCTGGGCAATTCTGAGATAAATATCAGTCCCAACTGTACTGATAACATCTCAAATTCCAACATACCAACTGAGATGAACTTATAACAGGTTGTCACAAATGAACAAGATGCAGGGGAGCAGTCAATTGAATAAATTGCAGGTGAGAAACTTGAAGAGTTATCTGCAGGGGATCAATATGATAACCAAGAATCAAACAAAAGTAGACCTAGTAAAGTCTCTAAGCCCCCTACATGGCTGAATGATAATGTTACTGGGAAGAAAACTTCAGCCTTCTATCAGTATCCTATTAATGTTCATGTATCTTACGATCAATACCTGAGTCCTATCAATCCTACATTGGTCTTGTCTCAACTATTGTAGAACCAAGAAGCTTTAAGGAAGAATCTTAGGATGAGAAGTAGATAGAAGCCATGAGGCAGGAAATAACTGCCTTGGAGGACAACCACACCTGGAAAATTGTTGATCTCCCAGTAGGAAAACAAATTGTAGGATCTAAATGGATATATAAAATTAAGTACAAAGCCAATGGAGAAATAGACAAGTACAAGGCTAGGCTAGTGGCAAAAGGGTACACACAACAAGAAGGTTTAGACTATTATGAAACATTCTCACCAGTTGCCAATATGGTAATTGTAAGAACGGTGATAGCTATTGCAGCTTCAAGAGATTGGGATCTTTCACAAATGGATGTAAATAATGCTTTCCTACAAGGAGATTTGTTTGAAGAAGTATACATGGATTTGCCTCAAGGTTTTCACAGACAGGGGGGGCATAAGGTATGCAAGCTACTTAAGTCACTCTATGACTTAAAATAAGCTTCTCGACAATGGAACATCAAGCTTACTGATGCCCTAGTAGAAGCAGCCTACAAGCAGAGTTCTTATGATCATTCTCTATTCACAAAGAGAGCTGGAGATGATATAGTCATAATCTTGGTGTATGTAGATAATATTCTCATCACAGGGAGCAACAAGAAGATGATTGAAGAAGCTAAAGACACCCTTCATAATAGGTTTAAAGTAAAGGACTTGGGAAAGTTGAGATTTTTCCTAGGCATTGAAGTTTTAAGATCTAAGCCTGGGATTCTACTTAATCAGAGAAAGTATGATTTAGAATTGCTTGAAACAATGCTTGAGTGGGTCCAAACCTATTACTACACCACTAAAGGTTAACCTTAAACTCACATTTGTTGAGTATGATACTCATGTTGGGAAATCTAATGATGAGCAATTGACAGATGCTGATTATCAAAAGTTAGTAGGCAAGTTGCTATATTTGACCATCACCAGGCCAGACATCAATTTTGCAGTGCAAGTACTGAGTCAGTTCATGCAGCAACCAAAATTATCACATTGGAATGTAGCTTTGAGATTGGTAAGGTATATTAAGAGGTCAACTGGACAAGGTATACTGTTAAAAAGAAGAGCTGATATAGAGAAGTTAGCAGCCTTCTGTGATTCAGACTGGGTTGCTTGCCCAAATACAAGAATATCAGTAACAGGCTATGTAATCAAGTTAGGGGAGTCTTTGATATCTTGGAACTCCAAGAAACAACAAACCATAAGCAGAAGCTTAGCTGAAGCTGAATACAGAAGTATGGCAGCAACAGTAGCTGAAGTAGTTTGGCTAGAAGATCTGTTAAAAGAATTAAGTGTTGACATATCAACACCAGTGAAACTGTTCAGTGACAGTAAAGCAACAATGAAGATTGCAGCTAATCCAATATATCATGAGAGAACAAAACATATCGAGATTGACTGTCATTTAATTAGGGTGAAGATCAAGAAAGGACTGATTCGACCAGAATATTTAGGAAGCAAACATCAACTAGCTGATCTTTTTACAAAAGGGCTGGGTGAAACACAACACCATTATCTGTTATCCAAGCTAGGGGTGTTAGATGTGTACCATCCTCCAGCTTGGGGTGGAGTATTGAAGTCACCTGCCTCACCAGACCCCTTTGTAATAGGTCGGTTAGGTAGTTAGTTAGAAGTTGTTGTGTATATATGTACAGTGCTGTGAATTGAAGAAGTAATATTGAATCAGATTTTTCATTCCTTCATTCTGATTTCCTCTGTTCTTCACTTACCTTCTAGATTCTTCTAACAAAAGATTTTATGGATAGTTTTATAATATTATGCCCTGCTCATACTAATTTGACAGTAATTTATTACTTATGGAATAGAAAGAAGTTCATGATGCATAGCCGTTTTCATAGAAAAAGTTATTTGATGATTTATAGCCCATTTTTACAAAGTATATAACATGATCTTTTTCAATGCCTTTGCACTAAAAATAGCGCTCATCTGTACTTTCCCCCTCCCCTCTGTTTTTCTGTTAAATCCTTTTTAAGTTTTAACCATTTACTATAACTCTTTTCTTTTTCTCCCCATTTGAAATGATTTTTCTGACATTTATTTGCTATAACTATATCCCGAGATTAAGAATGTTTAATCTTTTGACCTTTTCAACGATCAACGATTTGTTTCAAGTCCTTGGTAGGGACAGAAGAAGAACACTAGTTGATCACATGCTTTGTATTTATCCTACCATACAAAACACCAAATCCCAATTTAGTAATACAAATTTTTGAAAAACTCCCAGCAAAGGAATTGGGGGTAGGTTAGTAGTCAAAAGGCTTTGACTTATGTCTTTGCATTAATGCAGAATCTCATAATTAGAAGAATTTGCACATGATCCTGTTCATACAAATTTTCTTTAATAAAGTCAAATTCATCTCTTCCCCACTATCAAGAGCTCACATAATCTAATTTCAAAGAGCATCCCAGAGGCTGTTGCTGAGTGACTTGCAAAAGAAATAATTTGCAAATTATAATTTGAGAATTAATGTCATGAGAATAAAGGGCAGAATGAACTTTATTTTAGAAGTGCTAGTAGTAGTTATTGTGTTTATCTTCTAAACCATCGACACTGAATGTGGCTCATCTTTTTTGTCAACCGGATATTATTATTGTATTTAGTCCGCCTCTAATGGATGAAACATGTGTCAGCTTATATGGTTCATGAACATAATTACATATTTTCCTTCTACGTTATTTTTCTCCTTTACTTTTGCTTCAAGAAAAAATAACAGGACTCTTTTTCCTTCTTTTTTCCCATGTTTGATAACACCAATAGTGCTACGTGCGGCATTAATAATGCATGGCTTGATAAATACACACATATATATACTAGTCTTAGGGCACGCGTGTTGCGCGTGTACTCTATCTCAATTAATATAGAACTTTAAAAAATAAGTAAATATTATATTTTATTTGAGTTATAAAATAAATGTTAACAAAAATATAATTTTCAAAAAATGATTATTGTTGATCCTATTTAGCTAACTCAATAAAATAAGATATTCCTTCTTATAAGTTCTTAATCGTCTCATTCAAAAAAACGGATGAAAGGGAGTCTTTTTTTTCTCACGACCAAAATGAAATTGTTCTATTTTCTAAATCTATAATAAATACAATAAAAACTATTTTCAATGGATTAGAACTGAATAAATTGCTATTGCAAACGTATTAGATTCAACTCCTATACTTTGATTAATCTATTCTTTCTTCATTTTAATCTTTCTTTATCCAAGCACATAACTATGCATCTAATTTTTTTTTTAATGAAAATAAGAGCTTAAAATTGTGATGAAATTACTTATTATCAATAGATTCTAAAAGGACTATGTTAAGCTATGAGCGAAGTTATAGATTTTATATTTAAATAAAAAAATTAATCTTCGCACGAGTTATTAGTTACACCATATATAACCTATTCATAGTATTAGTTACTCACTTAGATTTTGTTATTTGATAACTGATATCCCCTGGATATTTACATGGCAAAGAGCGTGGACACACTCTCCTTTAAGCAAGTTAGAGCGAGAGAAAAAAATTATTTTCTATATAGGATATTTCTCGTTACTGTCACATAGTCATATACAATAGTTTATTTGTTAGAGTTGTATATTTCTTGTTGTTTTATCTTAATATATAATGCATACCTTACTCCAATTTTGTATTTTTAATTTTTATTTGGATATAATGGTTGGTTGGTGTATTTTTTTCGAAGTTTTGTAAAATTAAAAAAAAAAACTTAGCTAGAACTCTACCATTTTAGCCAAATCAATTTTTTTTATAAAAATAATAGAGTACTACTGGTGTATTTCTTGTTATTTTTTCTTATATGCAAATGACTATTTATTTCAATTGTGTATTTTTCTTTTTCAATAAAAATAAGAATGGCTAGAGCTCCATTATATTATTTTTCTTGACTAATAAAAAAGGTATAGCCAAAACAATAGAGTTGCAATATACTTTTTTTTCTTTGGATACAATGAATATTTATTTTAACTATGTATTTTTTTTATAAAAAAAATATGAAAATATACTTGCTTAGAGCTCTATTATTTTTAGTCTAACAAAAAATTGTAAACAAAATGGTAATGAAGTCACACTGTGTATTTTTTAAAAAAAAAATTATATACAGTAATTATTTATTTTAGCTGTATATTTATTCTTGTTTAGATAAATTTGTTGGAGTTTTAACTGAAATTTTATTACTTTAACCAATCAAATAGATATATTAATGACTAAGTTTTTAAATGCATACTTATTGACTAAAATTTTAAGAATATCAATAGTTTCTTTTGAAAGAAAATAAAGAGTAAAATTTGGTAAGAAGGCAAAACTTACAAAACGTTTATCGTCGGTTGTAGGAAAAAGAAAGGGGTTTTGACACAGTTACCCACAAAAACAAAACTATTTATTTTTGTCTATTCATTTGTTTTCCTACCCATAAACTAATTATATTTCCTACCCATAGTAGATTTTGTGGGGAATTTTTTCTTTATTCTCCAATTCTTTTTTATTTCTATGCTTCTTTTCTTTTCTTTTTTCTTTTTTCTTTTTTTTCTTTTCTCCTTTTTTTCTCGTTTTCTTCTTATTTTTTTCCTTTTTTCCTTTTCTAATTTTATTTAACTTCTGTTTTTTATATTCTTTTTTTCTTCATAATCTAATTTCATTTACTATTTTCACTATTTTTTTATTTTATATTTTATATTATTACTAAAGAAAAATTAAATTGTGCACCAATTAAATGTAGTTAATACAATCAAAAAATTATTAACTAACATGTGATACCGGTATAGTATATAGCTATACCAACAGGGTATATAATTGCAGGCAAACAGTTAAAAAAAATTAATTCAATTATTGAACTGAAATAATATCAGTTGTAAAAAAAATTTAAAATTCTAAAAGGACCTAATTGTAAGAGTATATCATTACATCATATAGCATACTATTTTTTTATTTTTTTTTTTGCATTTTCAGTTTGCCCCTCACGCTTGGGTAAAAGCTTAAAACAAATTAAAAGGGAAAAGACAAGTGAATTTACGGGTAATAAATATACTATTATAGTATATTGTGTACTATTACAACATATTGTTACAGTATCTTGCATATTATTACAGTATACCATAATAATATATTGTATATTATAATAGTATACTGTTGCAGTATAACTATATACTCCTATAGTATATTAGTATACTGTAGCAGTATATTGTTTTGTAAACTATAATGGTATAGTGTTGCAGTATAGCTATATACTCCTACAATATATTGTATACCATAGCGGTATATTGTAGCTGTGTTCTTCTTCGATTTTCAATTGAAAATTTCGATCTCAATCACCTCAAATCAGCCCCAAACGCTATCAAATTTCAGTATGAAATTCCATAAGGTACTATAAGCAATATTTAACAGCATCCATTTTGAACCAAACAAGAAATCTTCAAAAATAAAATTGAGCTTCAAGCCCAACAATGGTAGGACCATGGAAGGCCTTCAGCTATTTGACAGCATGTTGATGGCTCGAGTTAATCCGATAAATTTCACTTATACAACGCTGTTGAGTGTTTGTAGCAGGTTGAGAGATGGTCTTGCAGGGGAAGCAACTCATGTTAAAGTAATTGTTTCCGGGATTGCACCAGATTTGCCCTTGTACAATGCGCTGCTCGACATGTATTCCAGTTGTGGTGATAGTGAAGCAGCTTTGAAAGTCTTAGGAAAAATAAAGAAACCAAATCTGGTATCTTGGAATTCAATGATTTCTGGATATGCAAACAATGGAGATGGAGAGATGGCGGAAGGTAAAAGAGACGGAGAATTGATTTGGAATTAATGGGTATAAAGTGAGATTTTCTCAAAAAGAAATCTACCTTCTATGTAAGTATTTTTTAAAAAAAATATTTTGGTTCTTATAAGAAAAAAGATATTTAACATAAATTTAAATTTTTAGTTGATTTAGAATTTCCAAATTAGGGAATAAGGAAGGATTTAATTACTAAAATTATACTTGATATTAAAGTCCTAAATATTAGGGAAAATAACTAAATTACAATTTTGTCACTTGTAAAATTTATTTTAAAGGGCAAAAAAGGTGAACGACATTTCACTAAGGGTCTTCGTGCTTTTAATATAGTATTAGTCTCTACGTTTGTGTGTTGCACGAGAAATGCACTTGATAGTAATAAACTTTTAATTGCATATACTATGGAATACGTAGACAGTACGAAATTATTTACTTAAAATAAATAAAAATACAATATATCATACAAGCCAAGTCATGAATAATGTTTTGACATTATATAGGAGTAAAAATTGAAACTAAACATTCTTGAATCACAAAGTTATGTGATTCAAGTTGTAAAACAAATTAAAGAACACACTATTATTTACTATTTTATGTGAAGTTATAATTAATTTTAGTTAAGGCTTAAGGAATATAAAGTCAAATAAATATCTCAAGATAAAGATATATTGATAATGGAGAAAACAAAACTTGAAAGTAATTTAGCAACTAATGTTTTTCATTGAACTTTTTCAGTTAGGCATTATTACGTTTCGAGTATTACACATTTTTGTGTTTAAACGTTTTAATTTCTTAGCCACACATTGAAAATGCATTTGTTGATTATTTTGTAGAAGAAATCATAGTATACAAAAGCTGTCGCTAGAAAATTATTCAACTCAAATTCTTATTAATCTAATCTCTTAGAAAGTACAGAAGTCAATCAAAATTGTTTAGTACATGTCCAAAACAATCTTCACAGAGAATATTGAGATGTAATTTAGTATATTTATTTTTGAAAATTGATTTATTATGAGTAATCATCAATTGAGAGTTATCTTTTCTGAGATGCAAATTAATGTATATATATTAAAAGATCGTCATACCTGTTGCGGAAGCCAAATGTATATAGTGTGAATAAGTCACAACTACTATACCAAAAATTATGACAGCCACCAAATAATAAATAAGACAATAAAGCAACAATAAAGGGAACACCAGAATTTACGAGGTTCGGCTAATTTTGCCTACTCCTCGGACACAACCAATATTTTATTCCACTCCAAAAATACAAGTGAAATAATACTAAAGAGAGAAGATACAAATGCCTTAAACAGATGAGAAGGCAAATGAGAGGTGTGTTTAAATCCTAAACATTAGGCCTTCTTTTATAGGGGGAAAATCCCCCCAACCCTTCTTTTCCCACCGGTGTGGGACAAAAGGTTTTGCCAAATTCAACAAATCTCCACCTTGGCAAAATTCCACATCTTCAATTTTCTCTCAATAACAAATTTTGATTGTGTCTTCATCTTCAATCTTCAGTTTTCAACAATGTTGATCAAATCCAAACAATGTTGAAACTTGACCGCAGTCACCACCTTTGTCAGCATATCAGCAGGATTCTCCGTAGTATGAATTTTCTTCACTGTGACTCCACCTTCTTCTATGATTTCTCGTACGAAATGATACCGAACATCAATGTGCTTCGTCCTTGCATGATAAACTTGGTTCTTCGCTAATTGAATAGCACTTTGACTATCACAAAAAATTGTGATACCTTTTTGTTCAACACCAAGCTCCTTTAGCAATCCTTGAAGCCAAATTGCCTCTTTCACAGCCTCTGTAATAGCCATGTACTCTGCCTCTGTTGTAGACAAAGCAACTGTTGACTGCAAAGTAGACTTCCAACTAACTGGTGCCTTTGCAAAAGTAAACACATAACCAGTAGTTGATCTTCGTTTGTCCAGATCACCCGCAAAATCTGAGTCACAATATCCAACTACAGACTGATTGTCTTCCTGCTCAAAAACTAACCCGACATCTACAGTATTATGAATATACCGTAGAATCCACTTCACAGCTTGCCAATGCTCCTTCCCTGGATTGTGCATATATCTGCTAATAACTCCAACAGCTTGTGAAATGTCAGGCCTTGTGCAAACCATTGCATACATCAAGCTACCAACAGCATTTGCGTATGGTACCTTTGACATATACTCTCGTTCAGCTTCATCCATTGGCGACATAGTAGTACTTAGCTTAAAATGGGAAGCAAGTGGAGTACTAACTGGCTTAGTCTTGTCATCTATGCCAAAACGTTGAAGTACTCTCTTCAAATATTCCTTTTGAGATAAACAGAGTTTCTTTGAACGTCTATCTCTAATTATCTCCATGCCAAGAATTTTCTTTGCCTCACCCAAATCCTTCATCTCGAACTCCTTCTTCAGTTGAATCTTCAACTTATCAATTTCTTCCGAATTCTTGGAAGCTATCAACATATCATCAACATATAGGAGAAGATATACAAAGGAACCATCTTTAAGCTTGTGCAAATACACACAATGATCGTATTTGCTTCTCTTGTACCCTTGCCGCAACATAAACTCGTCAAATCGCTTGTACCATTGTCTAGAAGATTGTTTCAATCCGTACAACGATTTTTCAAGTTTGCACACCATATTTTCTTTTCCAGCAACTTTGAATCCTTCTGGCTGAGTCATGTAGATTTCCTCCTCCAAGTTTCCATGTAAAAACGCAGTTTTTACATCCATCTGAACTAGTTCCAAATCCAATTGTGCTACCAAAGCCAACATAATTCTAATGGAGGAATGTTTTACAACTGGAGAAAACACTTCATTGTAATCAATTCCCTCCTTTTGAGCATATCCTTTGGCCACCAATCTTGCTTTGTAGCGAACATCTAATTGGTTAGGAAATCCTTCTTTCTTTGCAAATACCCATTTGCACCCAATTGCTTTCTTTCCCTTCGGGAGATTGGCCAATCTCCATGTATGATTCTGATGAAGGGACTGTATTTCATCATTCATGGCAATCCTCCACTTATCTTCTTCTGAACTTTGGACAACGTCTTTATAAGTGGTAGGAACATCATCAGCTACAATTGAGGTTGCACAAGCAACCGTCTCTATACGAACAGGTTTCGTTATTGTTCTTTTTGGCCTGCTGGTTGCTATTGATTCAAGTTGTTGTTGAGGTTCCTGAGTTGGAATCTCCTCTACTGGCTCTCCTTCCAGAGGGTAATCTTCATTTGTTTCCTCCTCTGCTTCTTGTGTAGGAAAAATAAATTTTCCCTCAAACTCCACCTGCTTAGAAGCACCTTTATTTTGTTTGGTATCTTCTGTTACCTTATTTACCATAGCAGATTCATCAAAGGTAACATCCCTGCTGAATATTACTTTCTTTGTCATAGGACACCATAAGCGATATCCTTTGACTCCAGAAGTAATTCCCATAAAAATAGCCTTCTTTGCCCTTGGATCCAATTTTGACTCTGTCACATGATAATATGCAGTTGAGCCAAACACGTGCAAAGAGTCATAATCTACAGCAGGTTTTCCATACCATTTTTCAAATGGTGTCTTGCCATCAATAGCAGTAGATGGTAAGCGATTAATGAGGTGGCATGCATATGTAACTGCCTCAGCCCAAAATTCTTTGCCCAAGCCAGCATTGGACAACATACACCGTACCTTCTCCAGCAAGGTCCGGTTCATACGTTCTGCCACTCTATTCTGTTGTGGTGTATGTCTAACAGTGAAGTGTCGGACGATGCCATCATTTTTACAGACCTTATTGAAATGATCATTTTTGTATTCACCTCCATTGTCTGTGTGAATACACTTGATCCTCTTGCTTGTTTGATTCTCCACCATCGTCTTCCATTTGAGAAAAATTCTCAACACTTCATCTTTGCTCTTTATTGTATACACCCATACTCTTCGGGAAAAATCATCAACAAAGGTTACAAAATAGTGCTTCCCACCCAATGAAGGTGTTTCGGAAGGACCCCAAACATCAGAGTGTACATAATCCAAAATGCCTTTAGTATTATGGATTGATGTACCAAATGTAACCCTTGTCTATTTCCCTTTAACACAATGCTCACAAAATTCCAAGTTGCAAGCCTTGACTCCTTTTAACAATCCTTGATCTGATAGAGTTTTCAAGGATTTTCCTCCAGCATGTCCCAAGCGCATGTGTCATAGCTTGGTTGCTTCTGCCTCTTTGTCGTCACTGGATGTCACTGTCGCTGTCCCAATAACTGTACTGCCACGATAGCGGTACATATTATTATTCTTTCGATTAGCCTTCATTACCACTAGTGCACCGGAGCATACTCTCATCACTCCATTTTCTGCAATGATTTTGAACCCTTTTGATTCTAGGGCTCCCACAGAGATGAGATTCTTCTTCAAATCCGGTACATATCGAACATCTGTTAATGTTCTGATCATTCCATCATGGTTCCTTAATCGTATTGAACCAATTCCATATGAGGTAAGAGGGTTGTTGTCCGCTGTGAGGATGACTCCATATTCTCCTTCTTGAAAATCTACGAACCAGTCCTTGTTGGGACACATATGATAGCTACAAGCCGAGTCCATCAACCATATGTCTGATGATGTTGATGACTCTGTTGTAACTAATGAGAAGTCTGAATCATCACAATCAGCTACATTTGAATCCATAATGGCCTTTCCATTGTTATGTTTGGCCTTATTCTTCAACTTCGGACAGTCTTTCTTCCAGTGCCCCTTTTCTCGACAAAAGGCACATTCATCTTTGCTGGGTCTGGATCTTGACTTGGATCTTCCCTTCTTTGTCCTCGTTTGATTTTGAGGACGACCCCTCACAAATAGTGCTTCTCCTTCTCCGCCCTTCTGTTTTTCTCGCTTTCTTTGTTCATAGCTGTACAAAGCCGAACAAACTTCTCTGAGAGAAACTTCGTCATTTCCATGGAGTAGAGTAGTTTCAAGGTGCTCGTACTCATCAGGAAGTGACGCCAACAACATCAAGGCCAAGTCACCATCATCATAAGTTGTATCCATATTTTGCAAATCTGTGACCAACTTATTGAAACTGGTGATATGTTCATTCATCGTGGTACCAGGAACATAGGTGAAGTGAAACAGTCTCTTCTTCATGTACAATTTATTTTGACTGTTTTTCTTCAAAAATTTATCCTCCAGTGCTTTCCATAATTTACTTGCAGAAGTTTCCTTTGTGTATGGATATTTCTGCTCTCTAGCAAGGTAGGATCGAATGGTACCGCAAGCAACACGGTTGATAATTCTCCAATCTTCTTCTCCAATAACATCTGGTTTCTTTTCTTCAATGGCCAGATCTAGCCCTTGTTGAAAAAGGACATCTAGAACCTCGCCTTGCCACATCCCAAAATGTCCGGACCCGTCAAATATTTCTACCGCAAATTTCGCATTTGACACAATTCTTGTCATAAGCGAAGATGCCAATGATGACGTATTGTTGACACTTGATGTAGATTCTTCTTGTTTATTGTCTCCCATCTTTGACACAAATATTATTTAATAGCTGACGACACAAATCAAGATTATTTCCTTTCTGGTGTGGAAGATCAGACTAAGCTGCAACCACAGAGCATACTCAGACAGAACCTTGACTCAGTTACCAAGATAAATCTTTTCTGATGTGGAAGATCAGACTATGCTGCAACCACAGAGCATACTTAGACAGTACCTTGGCTCTGATACCAATTGTTGTGGAAGCCAAATGTATATAGTGTGAATAAGTCACAACTACTATACCAAAAATTATGACAGCCACCAAATAATAAATAAGACAATAAAGCAACAATAAAGGGAACACCAGAATTTACGAGGTTCGGTTAATTTTGCCTACTCCTCGGACACAACCAATATTTTATTCTACTCCAAAAATACAAGTGAAATAATATTAAAGAGAGAAGATACAAATGTCTTAAACAGATGAGAAGGCAAATGAGAGGTGTGTTTAAATCCTAAACATTAGGCCTTCTTTTATAAGGGAAAAATCCCCTCAACCCTTCTTTTCCCACCGATGTAGGACAAAAGGTTTTGCCAAATTCAACAATACCTACCAAATCAATATATCCCATATTCTTTTTTTTTAATAAATAATTCAATTTTGAAGGATATAAAAGTCTGTCAATATTTGAATTAGAAGGACACTTGGAAAAAACAAACTAATGTCCTAATCATAATAATTTACCTGTATATTTTTAATCCTATATAAATTCATCGATTATTTTGGTATAAAGAAAAAAAATAAAATTCTATTTAAAGACTACCTCTTATTTTGAAGCTAAAATAAAATAGATCGCTAATTATATGTTCTACAAATTTAAACTTACTCTAATTTTTTGTGTTTGTTAAGTACTTTCATGCATTTAAACAAGGAGTTAGAATGTCACGGTTATATTACGTTAGGTCGTGGTTTAGGAAATTCTTCTTCTTGTTTTCTAATGATAGGTGGCTTTAAGAAGTTCTATTATTAGTTGGTAACAAATTCTTATATTTTAGGCACTATAACTTATTCACGTTAATTATTTTATGGTTTAAAAATTTTCTTGTGTTAGTTGGTTTCAAAGTCCTATATCTTAGGCACTAATGTTACAATTTTATCCCATATTTTATTTTTATTTTTTTGAAGGAATAATTCAATTTTGAAAGATAT
Source organism: Nicotiana sylvestris (assembly GCF_000393655.2). NCBI lineage: Eukaryota > Viridiplantae > Streptophyta > Magnoliopsida > Solanales > Solanaceae > Nicotiana > Nicotiana sylvestris. The sequence continues at coordinate 45,248,608 of NC_091058.1, forward strand.
AAAAGTCAGTTAATATTTCAGGGATATTTTTGTCGTTCAATATTTAGTGGTTCGTGGTTTGCACGAGATTTTTAAGTCAATTATTTATGAAATAATTCCAAATTAAATCTTTTTAAAAATATTATATACAAACAAATTATTTTCATGCAAACGATGCGGGGAAAATATGAAATGTAATGATTCAACCAATTGCGAATCTTTTATCTGTTTTATATTGTCAGTCGAGGATTCCAAACATAAATACTATGTGAATGCTTTTATAGGTATATGTGCTTTGTCGTCTACTAAATACGCTCTGAAAAAATCAATGAGCATGGTTTGATTGACATTGTCCGAATCAAAAATTTATTATTTGATTATTTAATAAAAGAACAATCAAGTAGATTGTTAGTAAAATTATTTTACTTAATCATTTGTGCAGGATATGTAGCCGAAGGCCGTAGGCAAGCATATGTTTGGTCTTTATGTAATGAAGAAAATAAATTATATTGCTCCCATCTAAGGCTACTAATCTCAAAATTATTTAAACTACGACAAGAGTGCATTACTTTGTTGTTTAAAAACACACCATTAGTTGATATTATTCCTTCTAATTTTCTCAACCATAATCTTCGGTTGATGCCACAAATTACACCTTCTCCATTAATTAATATATTCACATCTTCCTCTTTAAGTCTCCTCCTATTACAACAATAAAAGAAATTAGTTAAGGAACATACTATCAAGTTAAAAAAGAAGAGAACAAACATTATAGTCCCGCTAACTTATAATTCGGTTATATTAAAGTTCCTTTGGATGGAAGTTGTAGAGACCGCATTCTCACTATTTTGAATGTCGTTTAATTCAATCTTTCCATCAATATCCCTTCCAACAAACAAATAAAAATCTTACTTAGTAACCCATAAAGATATGGACGAATTATCACCCAACATGCACGAAATTAAAAATTCAACTTCTTAATTGTCATTAGCTTTCTTTTGGCGTTAGAGTCAAATCTAGTCTATAAGATATGATACTAAAAGAGACTGAAAATTACCTCAAAACAAATCCACGTATAGTTGTTTTATGTTGCAACGGAGTGAACACAACACAATAAAATTGTTTATATAAAGGCAACTATATAAACAAGAGTATTAATTTTCATACGTGGGATTGTTTCAACTATAAAAACTCTTAAGAGCATGTGAGATTCTACGATTGCTCTGTGTAATTGTCCAGGTAGAATTAGTATTGTATTAGAACTTTACATTCAATTACTATTTTTTTTTTAAGTCCATTATTAGTTGGTATCAGATTCCTAAATATTAGGTAAATTAGTAGTAGATATTACTATTTTATCCAATATGGAATTTTTTAACAAAATATTTAAGGGTATAAAAGTCGATTAACATTTTAAGGATATTTTTGTCATTCAACATTTAGCGTAAAATATTCGTGCTTTTATAATAATATAGATAGATAGATAGATATTGTTTATGGATGGATAAACATGTATTTATTTTTTAAAGAAGATATAAGATTGTTTACTATAGGAAGGCTACTTTTGCCATTTTATTTGTTTCCATGTAATAGTAATACCCGTAATCTTATTACACGTAATGTCCCCATAAAATAATTTGTATATTTTCACATAACTTATGTGAGTATTACTTATTAAGAGAAAAAAATAAACCAGAAATTATATTAAAACTTTTATGTTTTATGTCATCTTTATACTAATAGCCGGACCGATTTATCGTTTAATTTTTCTAGCCGGTATACATAAATTATACATTAATTTTACATGGTTATACATATATGGTACATGAAATGTACATATATTATTATTTACAAACTATTTTTAGTTTAAATGGTTAGATAGACGACCATTTAGGTTAATTGTGATATTAACGCCAGTAGCCGGCTGAATTCACCGTTTATTTTTTCAAATGATATATATAGACTACACAGTAATTATACATAAATTATATATGGAACGGTTATTTTAGTTTAAGTGGTTAGTTGACCGCTATTTAGGTTTTGATTTCTTCCAATGCAATCAACCAATCGTCACATTGTGCAAGTTTGCTTGGCAAATTGAACTTCCATATCTTCCCTTTCCAATGGGAGTAAATAGCAAGATCTGATCCAGTTCAGCATAACCCATGGGCCTCGAAATCACGAGCTAGTAGGGGCATTTGCATCTATACCCGTTTTTTGTGTCACGTTTTAACTTGTGACCGCTTTGCAAAAAAATTGCAAGCGTACCCATTTTTTCGCATAACTTTAGCATACGGGACTGAAGTAGTAAAGGCAATCACGCAAAACTTCAGCATTCTAGTAGTCGGGCCTGAAGTTCAGCTCTAGAGTTGAAGTTTTTGTTTGTAAGCTTCAGCTCTAGAGCTGAAGTTTTTGTTTTGTAACTGTCAAACTTCAGCTCTAGAGCTGAAGTTTTTGTTTGTAACTGGCTTTTTGTTTGTAAGCTTCAGCCCTAGAGCTGAAGTTTTTGTTTTGTAACTGTCGAACTTCAGCTCTAGAGCTGAAGTTTTTGTTTTATTTGTAACTGGCTTTTTGTTTGTAAGCTTCAGCTCTAGAGTTGAAGTTTTTGTTTGTAACTGTCAAACTTCAGCTCTATACCTGAAATTTTTGTTTTGTAACTGTCGAACTTCAGCTCTAGAGCTGAAGTTATTTGGATGCTAGCTTTAGAATAGGATCTACTCAAATAAGGTGGGGATCCATCCATCAAACAACTTGCTAGTTTGTTAAAATCTTTGGGGTAAAATCTCAGCACTGGGCTCAAGAATTTTTATGTGCTAACATACTCAATTTAGCTTTACAAGAAATAACTTTCACCTTAATAATATTTATCAAAACAACCCCAAAAAAGAAGTAAATAAATGCAAATTAATCATCCCTGATTGCGAGAACAAATAATGAGCTCCGTAATACGATTAAAATGCAAAGACGTCGTCACTTAACAATGGTATCTTGATAGTTTCCACTCACAAAAGGAACTATGAAAAATGATTTCTTTTTTAATCATATAAAGGTACAAAAGAAAGTTTTAACTTCTATGCACCAACAGTTTAAAAGAAATTTTACCTAAAAAATAATCTGCACCAACAGCAGAAGAAGAAAGAAGAAGAAAATGAAGGAGGAGAAGGAGGAGGAGAAAGGGGCTGAAGTTATTTAAAAAATGAGTACAAACTAAAACAATTTAAAAAAATGAGTATATGTTAAACGGGGGCGACCAAATAGGACGCCCCGTGCAATTTTTACGCATTCTTGAGATACAAAACAAAATCCAAATACATGGGCCTTTTGGACTGACTTGGCCCATCGGTAACTGGGCTATCTTAGTCCAATTTACACCATAAAGACAGAATTGGGTTGAGCTCTCAACTAGCTATAATTTTAGGATCTTTATACAAATAGCCTATCATATTTATTGTTTATTTTTTTAGTCATATACATAGTTTATACATTAATTATACACATATAATACATAAAATTATGTATATATTATACCTTCACTGATTATTTTTGATTTAAGCGGTTGGATGAGCGGTTATTTAGGTTAATTCTTCCATAATTTTCAAGATGTTGATTCAATTCCAAACTTGGGAAGTCGATATCCAACCCAACTCCAACTCGCTTGAAACTATAGGAGTTCTACACAGAAAACGTAATATAACATTTTTAATATTTACACCAAATAGATGAATATAAGACGTGTCATGCATTTAAACTTTTACATGTAACCATAAGTCCATAATTAAGTATTATATATTCTCACTTTAATTAGTGGTTTTTTTGCTTAGTTGTTTCTCATGTTATTTATGGATTCCTGCCTTAAATTCTGATTCTTCAAATGCTAAATAACAAACTCAAAAGAGAACCTGTTGAAGCAGTGTCAAATGATTCTTCACCATTCACAAATTTCAAGGAAAACATGACTGGCTTAGAACAGTCTGGAGCCAGCTGGCCTATAGCAAAGACAATTCCAACAAAGAGGACACAGAAACCAGAAATCCAGCTACATTGGGTATGCCAATTAAAAAAAACACATGTGATGCATCTTTTAAGGTATATCAATTAATTTACTTGGTCAAATATGTGTTGATAACCTAATGTGCCGCTGGGTAAGTCTAACCACCACATTATCAGTAAATATATTCATAAAAACTCATACAAGTTTCCTACTAGAATATTATTCTAAGAAGTTGTCGATGAGAGACATGCAAACATTAAGAACTATTCATGCAATATCCTTCTCATTATCATTTCTTTTCTACAATATGTTGTGTAGAAGGCCGTTGTTTGATTTAAAAGATATTGAAATATTTTTGAATAAATTAATCAAAAAAATGAAGGGGTACATCTTAGCTAAGTATAATAATTTCTAGAACAAAAGGTATACAAGGTGAATACAGAGGGTAATATTTCTTGACCTTATCAAGATGAATGATCGAACAATAATGATATTAATCGTTTATGTAAGCAAGTGTTACAACGAGTGTTCTTAGTTTGAAAAGCAGAAGAAGGAGTGCCTCTTACAAGGTTGTTTTACGATATATATAAGGAACAAACCCCTTATAAGCCCTAAAAGACAAATCATAGAGAATATTTGAAAGAATATTCCTAAAGCCCCCTGATGGACCTACACTACTGTAAAAGTCTTACAGTCTCTTGTTCGCTTGTCCGTCGTCCCCTGCAGGACGTCGAGCAACGAGGATCTCGTCGCTTGTCGTATTCATCAACGGTCGTGGTCGTCCAAATTTGGACCCATACAGTTAGTTCCTCCGCTTGTCGAGGTTGCAACTTGGTGCGTCCTCGATAAGCGGACACCACTCGCTCTTATGGAGAAATTTGGTCTTACGAAGCGTTACGGCTTGGCAAATAATGGGAGGTCAGTGTGCTCAACAAGACACCAGATAGTGTATTTTATCGGGAAATGATGTCATCTCCACGTGCGTCATCATTATGCGTGTTTTCGAGATAGGGGTTGAGGACTTGTCACTTCGATTTCGGTGCCACTCTGTAACCTTCCGCTTCGATTCTGGCTCCACTCAATCTTATAAATAGGTGGAGGGTTTGTTTTTTCAAAAACTCTTGGCCATTTCATTTCTGGTTATCCTTTCTCAGCCTTCCCGAGTTTGTTCTAACAACTTTCTGCTTCTTCTTCTCCCATTCTTCGTTCACAACATTCTCTGCTATTTTAACACCTTTTCCATTGAAGAAATGCCTAGAACACATCGATCTCATGAGGCAGTTTCTGAGGCTGCCTCGTTGTCCGTGGCGCTCCCCTCTAGCGGTGAGGATATGACGGTGGAAGAGGGGGATAGTTTTCCCACCGTGGAGGAGTTTCTGCCGAGACACCCCATGTCTCGAAGCGACTTCCTCAAGGATCCTCCTCCTACTCCTACCCCCGTGCTTTCTGAAACGGAGCAACTTCATATTGATGCTCTCCGTACAAAGTATAGCATCCCCGCTCATGTTGATATGGTTCCAGCGGGAAGGGATTTCGTGGAAGTTCATAGGCCTGAGTACTGCGGTTTTTACGAGTATCCCTTCGCTATCGGTCATTCTTTCCCCCTCCTTCCGTTAGCGGAAGAGTTCTGTAGATTCTATCAAGTTTGCCCGACGTAACTTTCACCATACACGCTTAAGATACTTCTATTGTTGACGAAGTATGCGAATTTGGCGGGGTGCGAGGTTACCGTCCACCACCTCTTGCATCTGTTCTCACCCAGCTTTCATAGGGGAACTATGGTAAATTTGAGGCACCGTGGAACAAAAGGGCTAGTGGTTGGGACCGTCGACCGAGCAAGTCGCAAGTTTTGGCATAAGTACTTCTTTGTCAAAACTGAATACATTGTTTCTGACCCCGCTAGGTTCCCGGAGCGGTGGAATGAGAATCGTAAGTGTCGCCACATGTTTTATAGGGTTTGTTTGTTTCTCGTTTGCAGCTGTGGGGCGTCCACCCCGCCCTATTGTGGGTATATGAGATTGGGTAGCCCATTTTTTACCCCATGCAGCGGAGATCCGAGATTGGCCTGCCTTCGTGAAACGTTATGGACCGAGAGTTTCATCTGGTAAATGTCTTCCCCTATATCACTTCGTTGGTCATACACCATTATCTATTGATACGACTCTTCGTGATGACAGGTCGAGGAGCTTCTAGGCGGAGGCCCCCAGTCCCTGCATTCCGATAGGTTGTCGCTGCTGTAAAAATGCAGTTTACTTTGACTGAATCCGTTCGAGGGGTCGTACTCAGCTAATTCAAATGGAAGCTCCCTCTCAAGATATGGTCGTGAGGGAAGAGGCCTCTTCCATATCGACCCCTCACCTTTTGGACGAATCCTCTAACGGGGATGAGTCGCTATTGAGAAAAAGGAGGAGAGTGGAGCTTAGGAAGGATATGGCCGTAGACACTGGTAGAAGGAGGATGGGTGCATCGCAGATGGCACCCGTGCCTACATTTATGGCCGACGCCATCTTAGCGGGGAGGTCTCCCCAAACGGAAGGGGTTTACCCAAGAGGCGACTCTGTACGCTCCGCTAAGGGTGGCACGTCATCCAATGTTGAAGGGGGCCTGCGCGTCGAGGGCGAAGGCTCAGGTTCAGATGACGACCCAGAAGACGTTCGTGAGTTTTTAGAGTGCCATACTCATGTGGAGGTCAGAGTGAAGGTTCTGATCGGCATATAGTTGTCATAGGGGATTATAACTTGTTGTCGAACTATGATCAGGTGGCATCTGCTTTAGACCCTTTATGTGCTGCCCTCGAGAGCGAGGTGCTTAGAGCGATGAGCGACATGGAGTTGTCTTGGAATGTCGGCGGCATGGCCTTATGGGTAGATGTCTTTCTTTTCCTTTTTGTCGTTGGGTTTGCATTGTTATTGTCGACTTGTCTTTTTATTTTTACTTCTTTCTTATTGTGCCAGACCCTTATCATGGAGACCGAGTGCGAGTGCCGGGAAAGGAAGAGGACGGCCATCTACAGGAATATGTCTTCCAAATATCAAAAATATCACACTAAGCATCGTGCGATAGCCGACATCTATAATCATGACCCTGATTTTCAATTGTTCTGTGAGGGGCTTAAACAGACGGAGGATCAACTAGCGCATAAGGTCAAGGAGCTGAGGGAGCGAGATGAGGACCTTATGAAGCCCGCTCCTGCAACAGTGAACTTGAGGCATCCCTTAAGGTGAAGGAAGATGAGCTCAAGTTAAGTAGAGGGGTGATGGTCGAGAATGCCGACTTGCAAGCAAAGGTGGCCAGTTTGACTGCTGAATTGGGTACGAAGGCAGTGGAGATTGATGGGCTTAAGGGTGAGCTTAGTGTCAGTACCGATAAGCTGGCGACTGCTATTTCTGAAATAGAGGCCTTGGAAAATACCCTCCGTGTCTGTAGGTCAGAGCTGACCAAGGAGAAGGAGGCATCAAAGCTTAAGGTAGCGGGGCTTGAGGGGCGTGTTAAGGAGTTGGAGGCGAAGCTATCCACATTGACCGGACAAGTGGCGTCATTGAGAACAGAGGACGCGAGTCGACGCTCGCAACCTTCTACGTCTCGTGCCTCGGCCGACCTTGTCGTGCCTCATCGTTTATACGAGTTATGGGTTCATGCTGAGGCCCGGCTCGATGTGTACAAGGCTTTTCTTGCTGACAGGAGGGTATCTGAAGTAGAACTTCAGAGTGTGCGTGCAGAAGCTCGTGCGGATCGTGAGGCATGCGGATACGACCCTCTTACGCCTGACAGGGATGATATCAACTCTGATGATGCGAACCGTATTACCTCTGACTCTTGGTATGAATATGCGTATCCTACCGGGGATGATGCATAATTTTTGGTTTGTACTTACTTGTTGCTTCATGATTTTTGTAAGGGCATGCTTGAGCCCGTTGTAAAGATAGGTGCTAATAATATTTTGTTGTAATAAGCAAATTGTTTTGTCGATTTGGTGATGATCTTTGTAATATTTATGATATCCCGGGTACTTGTCGAATTGTTAAGCCGATTTTGCTTCGGATGAGGTCGGACCCTTTTCTTTTGGCGATGGCCTTAGCCTTTGGGATGCTACTCTCGATCTGGAATCGAGGTAGTATCTCATTGTAGTTCGAGGGAAGTCGAACTCATGCTTTCGTTAATGGCCTTAGACATTGGGATGTTACATTCAAATTGGCGTCGAAGTAGGATCCCGTTGTAGTTCGAGTTAAGCCAAACTCGTTTTTTGATGATGGCCTTAGCCATTGGGATGTTACCTTCGAACTGGTGGCAAAGTAGGATCCCGTCGTAGTTCGAGTGAAGTCAAACTCATTTTTTGTCGATGGCCTTAGCCATTGGGATGTTACCTTCGAACTGGCATCGAAGTAGGATATGTCATAGTTCGAGTGAAATTGAACTCGATTTTCATCGATGGCCTTAGCCATTCGGATATTACCTTCGAACTGACGAAAAAGTAGGATCCCGTCATAGTTCGAGTAAATACGAACTCGTTTTTCGTCGATGGTCTTAGCCATTAGGATGTTACCTTCGAGCTGGCGTCGAAGTAGGATCTTGTCATAGTTTGAGTGAAGTCGAACTCATTTTTCGTCGATGGCCTTAGCAATTGGGATGTTACCTTTGAACTGGCATCGAAGTAGGATCTGTTGTAGTTTGAGTGAAATCGAACTCATTTTTTGTCGATGGCCTTAGCCATTGGGATGCTACCTTCGAACTAGCGTCAAAGTAGGATTCGTCGTAGTTCGAGTGAAATCAAACTCGTTTTTTGCCGATGGCCTTAGCCATTGGGATGTTACCTTCGAACTGGCATCGAAGTAGGATCCTGTCATAGTTCGAGTGAAGTTGAACTCATTTTTCGTCGATGGCCTTAGCCATTGGGATATTACCTTCGAACTGGCATCGAAGTAGGATCCGTCGTAGTTCGAGTGAAATCGAACTCGTTTTTCGTCAATGGTCTTATCCATTGGCATGTTACCTTTGAACTGGCATCGAAGTAGGATCCTGTCGTAGTTCGAGTGAAGTCGAACTCATTTTTCGTCGATGGCCTTAGCCATTGGGATGTTACCTTCGAACTAGCGTCGAAGTAGGATCTCGTCGTAGTTAGAGTGAAGTCGAACTCGTTTTTCGTCGATGGCCTTAGCCATTGGGATGTTACCTTTGAATTAGCGTCAAAGTAGGATCCTGTCGTAGTTCGAGTGATATCGAACATATATTTCTGTTGATGACCTTGGCCATTGGGATGTTACCTTCGAACTGGCGTCGAAGTAGGATCCTGTCGTAGTTCGAGTGAAGTCGAACTCGTTTTTCGTCGATGGCCTTAGCCATTGGGATGTTACCTTTGAATTGGCGTCGAAGTAGGATCCCGTCGTAGTTCGAGTGATGTCGAACATATATTTTTGTCGATGACCTTGGCCATTGGTATTTTCATTCATACATTGGAGGTTTGATTATATTCTTGTAGGAGATACATGTTGACTTTGTACATACAATGGAGATTTGTCTATCTATACCCAGTCCCTTCATTCCTCGGCCTGGAGATTACATCGACGGGCGGGGTGATGAACAATACTTCGGACCTCGATACGTCCCCTTTGCCGCCTCATTGAAAACCTCACCGATAAAACTCGATTGGGACACAACCCGGATAAGGGAAAAGGAGTACAACTTAGGTGGCGCCTCTTTTCAGAAGTGTAAGTATTTGAGATGGGTGACAGTCCAATTATTTTGGAGTAGTTTTCCTTCCATTGTCTCTAACTGGAATGCTCCTTTGTTTGCCGCCGCCATGATTTTGTATGGCCCGTCCTAGTTTGTTCCCAGTTTTCCCTCATTAGGGTCTTTTGCTATTGCAGTTTTAGCTTTGAGAACGTAGTCTCCGACCTTGAGTGGTCGTACTTTGGCCTTCTTGTTATAGTACCTTTCTGCTTGTTGCTTTTGGGCTACCATTCTTACGTGAGACATATCTCTTCGTTCTTCGACATTATCTAGGTCTTGTAGCCTACTTTCGTCGTTACTTGTCTCGCTTTCGTTGGAGTATCTCAGACTAGGCTCTCTGACTTCAACGGGTATAACCGTATTAGTCCCATAGACTAGTGAATATGGTGTTTCGCCTGTGCTAGTTTTTGGCGTGGTACGGTATGCCTATAGTACTTCTGGCAGCAGTTCAGGCCATAGCCCCTTGGCATCGTCGAGCTTCATTTTCTATATATTAAATATCATTTTATTGGAGGACTCGGGTTGGCCGTTACCGGCGGGATGATATGGCGTGGAGAGTATTCGCTTGATGTGCCATTTTTCGAAAAACTCGTTTGTTTTCTTTCCAATGAACTGGGGTCCATTGTCACAGCTAATTTCTTTAGGGATGACGAAGCGACATATTATATTTTTCCATATGAACGCGATAGCTTCTTTCAATGTATTTGAGTGTATGCACCTGCTTCCACCCATTTAGACAAATGGAAGCGTACCTTAGCTCGTCATGCTATGAGGGGTCCGACAATATCCATCCACCACTTTATGAATGGCCATGGCGAAGTGACGGAATGCAGGAGTTCTCCTGCTTGGTGTATCATAGGGGCGTATTTTTGGCACTATTCACACTTCCTAACGTAATCTGAGACCTCTTTTTTTATGGTAGGCCACTAATATCCTACGCGTATGAGGCATCTGATGAGGGCACGGTTTCCTGTATGAGCACTGCAGTGCCCCTCGTGTACTTCTTCTAGTACTCGCCTTATTTGATTTAGCCCAAGACATTTGGCTAGAGGGCCACTGAATGTCCTTCTGTAAAGGTCGTAGTTTACGAGATTGTATCTGGCCGCCTGTATTCGAAGTTTTTTGGCTTCTTTCTTATCTTGTGGGAGCATCCCTTCCTGCAAATATGTTACGATACGGTTGTGCTAGCCCCGAGTTAGGTTTATAAAATGTACCTCGACCTTGTCTATTGCGGAATGGAGAAGGGTGACCACGTTTTCCTTGTTGATATTTCTGGTGGCTGCTGCTGGCTTGGCGAGACCGTCCGCTTCGATATTCTGTGCCCTAGGTATCTAGTCGAGGCGGCATTCGTCGAATTCCGATAGCAGTTTGTGGATTTCTGATTGGTACTTTTGTAGTCTCTGTTCTTTGATTTGGAAAGTCCTAGTGACTTGGTTCACCACGAGTTGAGAGTCGCAATAGAGGACGATTCGCCAAGCGCCATATTTGAGGGCTAATTTCAATCCAGCAATCACAGCTTCATACTTGGCCTCGTTATTAGTCATTTCGGGGCATCATATGGACTGGCGAATTACTTCACCGGTAGGAATCTCGAGGACGAGTCCTAGTCCCAATCCCGATGCATTAGATGCACAGTGGGTGTAGAGGACCTAGAGGTCGGAATGTACAGCAGCGCGGAGTGCCTTCTGCTCTACTTCAGGTAATACTTCCGCACTGAAATTAGCGACGAAATCGACAAGCACCTGCGACTTTATAGCAGTTCGCGGTTTGTATGTTATATCGTGCTCGCTTTATTCTATAGCCCATTTGGCCAACCTACCCGATAGCTCGGGTTTGTGTAGGATGCCCTTGAGGGGGAAGGTTGTCACCACCTTTATGGGGCGACATTGAAAATATGGTCTAAGCTTTCATGAAGCTACGACTAATGCCAGAGCTAGTTTCTTAAGGTGGGGGTACCTTGTTTCGGCATCAATTAAGGTTTTGCTGATATAATAAATCGGAGATTGCGTACCTTTGTTTTCGCGGGCCAAAACTGCACTTACTACGACTTCGGATACTGCTAGGTACACAAGGAGGCATTTGCCTGGGTTTGCCTTGATGAGTAGTGGAGGCGAGGACAAATACGCTTTCAGTTTTCTCAAGGCGTCGACGCATTCTAAATTCCACTGTAGCCCGTGGTCCTTCCTTGGTACATTGAAAAATTTATGGCATTTGTCTGACGATCGTGAGATGAACCTCAATAGGGCGGCTATTCGTCCTGTCAATTTTTGTACCTGCATCTTGCTGGTCAATATCTCCGGTATTCCTTCGATGACCCTGATCTGATCTGGGTTGTCCTCGATACCCCTTTATGATACTAAAAAGCCAAAGAACTTTCCTGAGGTTACGCCAAAGGCGCATTTTTTGGGATTCAGCTTCATTCCGTATTGCCTCAATATTTCGAAGGCTTCCTTCAGATGACCAATGTGATCCTCCTTGCTTTTCGACTTCACTAGCATGTCGTCGATGTAGACCTCCATAGTCTTTCCGAGTTTTTCCTTGAACATCTTGGTGACTAGCCTTTGATATGTCGCCCCTACGTTCTTGAGTCCGAACGGCATGACTCTGTAGCAGTACATTCCTTGGTTGGTGATGAAGGTGGCTTTTTCTTGGTCTTCTTCTGCCATTAGAATTTGGTTGTAACTATAATAAGCGTCTAAGAAACTTAACAGTTCTTGTCCCGTCGTTGCATCGATGAGCTAGTCGATATGTGGTAATGGAAAGGAGTCTTTTGGGCATGCTTTGTTCAGGTCGGTAAAGTCGACACATATCTGCCATTTCTCATTCTTCTTTTTTACTATGACCACATTGGCGACCCACTGAGGATACTTTGATTCTCGGAAGGAACCATTAGTGAGCAACTTATCAACTTCTTCTCTGACTGCCTCATTGATTGCGGTATTGAACTTTCTCCTCATTTGTCATACCGGTGGGTAAAGAGGGTCGACATTCAGCCTCTGTGTGGTGATGTACCTTAGGATTCCCGACATATCTGAATGGAAAAAAGAAAATAAATCGGCATTGTTAGTTAATTGTGTCTGATATAAGCTTTTTTCGTGTTGTCAGTGTTATCCAATTGAACGGGATCGAGGTCTTCTACGGTTGCTTTGCATGCTTCTACGACATCCGGGTCTTTGATGGCCTCTATTTGTACGTCGTGTTTGGTTCCCGATATGGCTGATTGTTATGCTTCTGCACAGCCCCCTTTAGTTGTTGGGTGTGTGTGCAATCTTGGGCGATTCAGTAGCACTCTTGGGCGGTGGGCTACTCGCCTCAGATGCTGAATATTCCCCATGGGGTAGGAACTTTGATTACTTGATAGAAACTTGACGGGACGACTCGCATGGCGTGTATCCATGGACGCCCTATAATGGCGTTGTAGGTTGTTTCCTGGTTCATGAAGTGAAACGTCGTTTCCAGAGTGACTCTTTCTACCAGAACGGGTAACACTATCTCTCCAGAGATTCGTTCGACTGCATTATTAAAATATGTTAGTGTTATGCAGCGTGGTACTATCTTATCCTCGAGTCTCATCTGTATGAGGACTTGAGGATGAATAATACACGCGCCGCTTCCGTCATCCACCATTATTCTTTTTACAACGGTATTTGCGATACATAAAGTTATAACCAAAGCATCATAGTGAGGGAAAGACAAACCGTTGGTATCTGACTTATCAAATATGATACTATCTTCGAGGTCGTCATACCATTCGTGAATGACTGTACGCTTGAGTTTGTGTGTGGTGGTTAATTTCACATGGTTGATTACCATATCATCGCTGCTACCAATGTCATTTGTATGGTACGAGCTGGTAAATGTGGTTTTGGGGGTCCTTGAGGTTGATCGCATCCTCGAGCGAAGTTAACCCGTCCTCGATCACTCAGTAGTTCTTTCAGATATCCCTAATTTAGCATTCTTACCACTTCCTATCGTAGACCTATGCAGTCTTCGGTCTTGTGCCCTCTTTTCTGGTGGAATTCACACAGAACATTCTATCTCCAGGTGCTCGAATCTGACTTCATCTTTTGCGGCCATTGCACCTTTGTGCCGAGCTGTTCTAGTGCATACACTATTTCTGAAGGAGAAACACAAAAGTTATGAGTAGATAACAATGGAGGCATACCTCTTTAGTTTCGATGTGGCACGGTGTGTCGAGGCGAGGCGTCTGCATGTCGTAGAGGAGGTGGGATAGATGTCCGGATGGAGGGTTGATGCCTTTCTCGATTGAAACGGGATAGTTGGTCCCTTCGATCATCGTTACGACGATCTCTCCTTGTTTTGGTTTGGACCGATGTTAGCCGTTGGATCAGACCATTTAGGTAATCCTCGTCTGCCCTTACTTTGGTGCAATAGGCATTATGGATTTCTTCCCACGTGGTGGGAGGGTACTTCATGAGTCTACTTAGCAGCTTTTTGGTTACTTTTGACCCGTTTCTATTTAACCCATTTTGGAAGGTTGTTACCGCCATCCCTTCTAATACTTTTGGTAGGCTCATTCTTACCATGTTGAATCGGGCTAGGAAATCCCGAAGCTATTCGCATGTCGCCTGCCTGACAATGAAGATGTCATTTACCCTAGCCTCTGCCTTTTTTGCTCCCGCGTGAGCGGTGACAAATTTATCTGCCATTTCTTCGAACGTTGATATTGATCGTGGTGGTAGTTGGGAATACCATGTCAACGCTCCCCCTGTCAGAGTTTCGTCGAACTTTTTCAGCAGCACTGATGGCACCTGTTCTTTCGACAGATTGTTGCCTTTTACTGCAGTGACGTAGTGGATTATGTGATCTTTCGGGTCCATGGTACCATCATATATTTTCAAGTATGGCGGCAATTTGAAGGTTTTCAGAATAGAGTGGGGAGTCGCCCCTTCACTGTATGGTTGTTCGACGAATCAACCTACGTCACGTTTTGGCAGCAGCTTCGGAGCACCCGGTATTTTATCGATCCTTTCCTGATGCTCATTCATCTGATCGTGGAGCATTTTGTTCTCATTTTCCATCTCTTCCATTTTCTTTAATATGGACGCAAGTGCATCGTTACTTGCATCAATGATAGTATGAGTGTTACTTGTGCGTGGAGTTTCTGGCTCATCGACAGTAGTTGTTATTTCTGCGGGTATTGTGCCTCCGGTATCCCTTTGAACGGGTTTGTCGAGTATGCTACTTAAGATGTTTGTCAACCACTCTTCTAGCAGCCTTTTCACAACTGGTGGTGCTTCTCCTGCTGCGGATGTTGAGGTTTCCCTCTCGCGCGAGACAGTCACGCTTTCGTGCGGGAGGGGGGTTGAGGCATCTCCCTCAGGTGTAACGCTTGGCGTTACATTTTCATTGTCTTTCCTGCCGGCTTCGTTGATGGAATCCAGAAGGTTGTTCGTGACACCTACTATTGCCTTTAATCTTGCTTCTCCCCTTCCTTCCATTGTTGGTCTTTTCGAGGCTATGAAGAGGTGATTATCCCTTTCAAGGATCTAGACGAAACTAAAATCTCAGCTATAGAAATCCCCACAGACGACGCCAAATTGTTTGACTCAAAAGATATTGAAACCTTTTTGAATAAATCAATCAAAGAAAATGAAGGGGTACATCTTAGCTAAGTATAATAATCTCTAGAACAAAAGGTATACAAGGTGAATACAGAGGGTAATATTTCTTGACCTTATCAAGATGAATGATCGAACAATAATGATATTAATCGTTTATGTAAGCAAGTGTTACAACGAGTGTTCTTAGTTTGAAAAGCAGAAGTAGGAGAGCCTCTTACAAGGTTGTTTTTACGCTATATATAAGAGACAAACCCCTTTTAAGCCCTAAAAGACAAATCATAGAGAATATTCGAAAGAATATTCCTAAAGCCTCCCGATGGACCTACACTACTGTAAAAATCGTACAGTCTCTTGTTCGCTTGTTCGTCGTTCCCTGCAGGACGTCGAGCTACAAAGATCTCGTTGCTTGTCGTATTCATCAACGGTCGTGGTCGTCCAAATTTGGACCCATACAGTTTATATCTATGTTTCAACAAAAAAAATGCACTCTATTATATAAAATCTAGGAACCATACTTAAGAATTCAAGCATTTTAACATATGAGCAATTATCTATGAAAAAGGCTTAATTGGCGGGTTTTTATATTATTCAAATCGTTGCAGCATAATCTTCAAAAGCATCCAATTCACAAGTATCAAGGAGTAAGTTATAATTTGACTAAAGATAACTGGCTAGAAACAGTCTGGTGCCAGCCAACATCAAGGCCGTACAATTACAACAAAAAGACACAGAAAACAATAACCCCAGCTGCTGAGGATATGCCACTTAGAAAAAACAGGTGATGCATCTGCTTCTGCAGCTAACTAATTTACTAGTTCAAAATATACGTTAATAACCTAATGTACTATTAAAGGATATGTCTGTCAGACAGAGTAAATATATTTAAGAAAATTAAGTTAGTTTGGTCTTTGTAAGTACGTATTTCTACATCTATCAGTTTAATGAAAAAAGTAAAAAGTTAAAACAATAAGTTCCCACTAGAATATTATTCTGAAGGAATTGTCGATTGGATGAACGTGGACAGCTCAAGCTAAATAGCTAGTAATAAATACTACGTAATAGTTAATCCGTAAGTTGGGTTTATATGCTTTCTACTAAAAAAAACATTTACTAGCATCAACGATAACAACAATCTAGTAAAATTTTATAAGTGAGGTTTGAAAAGGGTAGAACGTACGCAGACCTTATCGTAGGGGTCAAAATCGAATTAAAGAAACTGTCAATATGGACAGTTTGGCAGAGGTCGATCAGTGATCAATAGGACAAGTCGTTGAGTGGTTCATCAGGCGAGGTCGAGCAACACAGATAGAAGTAACGGCTAGTATAGCTTTGGAACCTTCATAGGGAATATTCAATATTATTTGTTCCTTTTTAGGTTTTTTTTGGAACTATCTCATATAAATAGTATGAGAGATAAGGCAAAAGGCATGTAAGATACCATATAATAAGAATACATTTGAAAAAGTAAGCTCGCAAGATAAATACAAAAATAACTTTATGAAGAGATTCGATCTTTTTGGCTCATTCATTGTCATTTCCACCAGATTCGAGAAAGTGCCTAATATTCCCTTATATTCTTGTCATTCATCATTGTGAGGAAGGAATTTCTTCTTTTACATTTAGTGTCATTTATTGTATTTATTGCTTATCATTATCCTCTTTCTACTAGTAACCATAATATTTAATGTGTGTTGCATTAAATCTATTTTCACACGGTCCTCACGTTATTCGCATAAACCTGTTTTAGATTCAAGGTTATTATCTTTAACTAGGATTAACCCATTATCTTTTTTACTTAATTAATTTAATAAACGGTTTCATACTTTTTGGTCAAATACTTATCCCTACTTCGGAGGGATAGAGAGACTGTTTCTGAGAGACCTTCAGCTCAAAAAGACGATTACGTGTACTAGCATCAACCAGGAAAAAGTAGTGATATCTTGTGTTTCAAAAGAATTAGAGTTTAACTTATTGTTCTTATAGATAACACAGGTCACCATTTGCAAGTTTAATCAAACGAAGAAATGCAGTGGATAGCTAGAGAGAGGAAGAGCCAATTTTGTTGTAAGCTTGACATCTGAATGCCGCGGGCCGGACAGAATACAATCTACATTGAAGTCCAATTTGTTTTTTCGTTTCCAATGCATAAATCTATTGCGTTTGATTTGAAGGGTACCAAAATTTTGAGATTTGGATGACTTTTCAAAAATATTTAGAAAAAAGAGCAACAAAACAATTAATAACTCTTCTCGAATTGACTCGACTAATCCAGATTAATGCCCTGTAAGTCATTAAGGCGTTTATAAAATGCTCCTTCGCCCGAAGTTCTCCATTCTCATAAGTCGAACTGGAATCTCTTATATTAAGGGTGAGAGATCCAGACATTTAGTACATATCTTGGTGATAACAAAATAACTCTCACCAATGTTGCACTCTACCTTGACCACTTTAACTAAAATGAGATTAGAGTGAACTAGTCGTAATATGTATTCTTTCCATTTTATTATAAGTGTTGATTTTTGACTGAATGCGAAATTTAAGAATAATATTTTTTAACCACAGAGCATACTTAGACAGTACCTTGGCTCTGATACCAATTGTTGCGGAAGCCAAATGTATATAGTGTGAATAAGTCACAACTACTATACCAAAAATTATGACAGCCACCAAATAATAAATAAGACAATAAAACAACAATAAAGGGAACACCAGAATTTACGAGGTTCGGCTAATTTTGCCTACTCCTCGGACACAACCAATATTTTATTTCACTCCAAAAATACAAGTGAAATAATACTAAAGAGAGAAGATACAAATGCCTTAAACAGATGAGAAGGCAAATGAGAGGTGTGTTTCAATCCTAAACATTAGGCCTTCTTTTATAGGGGAAAAATCCCCCCCAAACTTAACTCCCAACCAATGTGGGACTTTGGCATTTTGCCAAACTTCAACAAATCTCCACCTTGGCAAAATTCCACATTTTCAATTCTCTCTCAATAACAAATTTTGGTTGTGTCTTCATCTTCAATCTTCAGTGTTCAACAATGTTGATCAAATCCAAACAATGTTGAAACTTGACCGCAGTCACCACCTTTGTCAGCATATCAGCAGGATTCTCTGTAGTATGAATTTTCTTCACCGTGACTCCACCTTCTTCTATGATTTCTCGTACGAAATGATACCGAACATCAATGTGCTTCGTCCTTGCATGATAAACTTGGTTCTTCGCTAATTGAATAGCACTTTGACTATCACAAAAAATTGTGATACCTTTTTGTTCAACACCAAGCTCCTTTAGCAATCCTTGAAGCCAAATTGCCTCCTTCACAGCCTCTGTAATAGCCATGTACTCTGCCTCTGTTGTAGACAAAGCAACTGTTGACTGCAAAGTAGACTTCCAACTAACTGGTGCCTTTGCAAAAGTAAACACATAACCAGTAGTTGATCTTCGTTTGTCCAGATCACCCGCAAAATCTGAGTCACAATATCCAACTACAGACTGATTGTCTTCCTGCTCAAAAACTAACCCGACATCTACAGTATTATGAATATACCGTAGAATCCACTTCACAGCTTGCCAATGCTCCTTCCCTGGATTGTGCATATATCTGCTAATAACTCCAACAGCTTGTGAAATGTCAGGCCTTGTGCAAACCATTGCATACATCAAGCTACCAACAACATTTGCGTATGGTACCTTTGACATATACTCTCGTTCAGCTTCATCCATTGGCGACATAGTAGTACTTAGCTTAAAATGGGGAGCAAGTGGAGTACTAACTGGCTTAGTCTTGTCATCTATGCCAAAACGTTGTAGTACTCTCTTCAAATATTCTTTCTGAGATAAACAGAGTTTCTTTGAACGTCTATCTCTAATTATCTCCATGCCAAGAATTTTCTTTGCCTCACCCAGATCCTTCATCTCGAACTCCTTCTTCAGTTGAATCTTCAACTTATCAATTTCTTCCGAATTCTTGGAAGCTATCAACATATCATCAACATATAGGAGAAGATATACAAAGGAACCATCTTTAAGCTTGTGCAAATACACACAATGATCGTATTTGCTTCTCTTGTACCCTTGCCGCAACATAAACTCGTCAAATCGCTTGTACCATTGTCTAGAAGATTGTTTCAATCCGTACAACGATTTTTCAAGTTTGCACACCATATTTTCTTTTCCAGCAACTTTGAATCCTTCTGGCTGAGTCATGTAGATTTCCTCATCCAAGTTTCCATGTAAAAACGCAGTTTTTACATCCATCTGAACTAGTTCCAAATCCAACTGTGCTACCAAAGCCAACATAATTCTAATGGAGGAATGTTTTACAACTGGAGAAAACACTTCATTGTAATCAATTCCCTCCTTTTGAGCATATCCTTTGGCCACCAATCTTGCTTTGTAGCGAACATCTTCTTGGTTAGGAAATCCTTCTTTCTTTGCAAATACCCATTTGCACCCAATTGCTTTCTTTCCCTTCGGGAGATTGGCCAATCTCCATGTATGATTCTGATGAAGGGACTGTATTTCATCATTCATGGCAATCCTCCACTTATCTTCTTCTGAACTTTGGACTGTATCTTTATAAGTGGTAGGAACATCATCAACTACAATTGAGGCGACACAAGTAACCGTCTTTATAAGACGAACATGTTTTGTTATTGTCTTTTTTGGTCTGCTAGTTGCTATTGATTCAAGTTGTTGTTGAGGTTCCTAAGTTGGAATCTCCCTCTCCACTTGCTCTTCTTCCAGAGGATAATCTTCATTTGTTTCATCCTCTGCTTTTTGTGTAGGAAAAATAAATTTTCCCTCATACTCCACCTGCTTAGAAGAACCCTCATTTTGTTTGGTATCTTCTGTTACCTTATTTACCATAGCAGATTCATCAAAGGTAACATCCCTACTGAATATTACTTTCTTTGTCATAGAACACCATAAGCGATATCCTTTGACTCCAGAAGTAATCCCCATAAAAATAGTCTTCTTTGCCCTTGGATCCAATTTTGACTCTGTCACATGATAATATGCAATTGAGCCAAACACGTGCAAAGAGTCATAACCTACAGCATACTTTCCATACCATTTTTCAAATGGTGTCTTGTCGTCAATAGCAGCAGATGGTAGACGATTAATATGGTGGCATACATATGTAACTACCTCAACCCAAAATTCTTTGCCCAAGCCAGCATTGGACAACATACACCGTACCTTCTCCAGCAAGGTCCGGTTTATACGTTCTGCCACTCCATTCTGTTGTGGTGTATGTCTGACAGTGAAGTGTCGCACGATGCCATCATTTTTACAAAGACCTTATTAAAATGATCATTTTTGTATTCACCTCCATTGTCTGTGCGAATACACTTGATCCTCCTGCATGTTTGATTCTCCACCTTCATTTTCCATTTGAGAAAAATTCCCAACACTTCATCTTTGCTCTTCATTGTATACACCCACACTCTTCGGGAAAAATCATCAACAAAGGTTACAAAATAGTGCTTCCCACTCAATGAAGGTGTTTTGGAAGGACCCCAAACATTAGAGTGTACATAATCGAAAATGCTTTTAGTATTATGGATCGTTGTACCAAATTTAACCCTTGTATGTTTCCCTTTGACACAATGCTCGCAAAACTCCAAGTTGAAATCCTTTACTCCTTTTAACAATCCTTGATCTGATAAAGTTTTCAAGGATTTTCCTCCAGCATGTCCCAAGCGCATGTGTCATAGCCTGGTTGCTTCTGCCTTTTTTCGTCACTGGATGTTACTGTCGCTGTCCCAATAACTGTAGTACCGCGATAACGGTACATGTTATTGTTCTTCCGATTGGACTTCATTACCACTAGTGCACCAGAGCATACTCTCATCACTCCATTTTCTGCAATGATTTTGAACCCTTTTGATTCTAGGGCTCCCGCAGAGATGAGATTTTTCTTCAAACCAGGTACATATCGAACATTTGTTAATGTTCTGATCATTCCATCATGGTTCCTTAATCGTATTGAACCAATGCCATATGAGGTAAGAGGGTTGTTATCCGCCGTGGGGACGACTCCATATTCTCCTTCTTGAAAATCCACGAACCAATCCCTGTTGGGACACATATGATAACTACAAGCCGAGTCCATCAACCATATGTCTGATAATGTTGATGGCTATATTGTAACTAATGAGAAGTCTAAATCATCACCATCAGCTACATTTGAATCCATAATGGCCTTTCCATTGTTATGCTTGGCCTTATTCTTCAACTTCGGGCAGTCTTTCTTCCAGTGCACCTTTTCTCGACAAAAGGCACATTCATCTTTGCTTGGTCTAGATCTTGACTTGGATCTTCCTTTCTTTGTCCTCGTTTGATTTTGAGGACGACCCCTCACAACCAGTGTTTCTCCTTCTCTACCCTTCTGTTTTTCTCCCTTTCTTTGTTCATAGCTGTACAAAGCCGAACAAACTTCTTTGAGAGAAATTTCGTCATTTTCATGGAGTAGAGTAGTTTCAAGGTGCTCGTACTCATCAGGAAGTGACCCCAACAACATCAAGTCCAAGTCACCATCATCAAGAGTTGCATCCATATTTTGCAAATCTGTGACCAACTTATTGAAACTGGTGATATGTTCATTCATTGTGGTACCAGGAACATAGGTGAATCGAAACAGTCTCTTCTTCATGTACAATTTATTTTGACTGTTTTTCTTAAAAAATTTATCCTCCAGTGCTTTTCATAATTTACTTGCAGAAGTTTCCTTTGTGTATGGATATTTCTGCTCTCTAGCAAGGTAGGATCGAATAATACCGCAATCAATACGGTTGATAATTCTCCAATCTTCTTCTCCTAACATCTGGTCTCTTTTCTTCAATATCAAAATCTAGCCCTTGTTGAAAAAGGACATTTAGAACCTCGCCTTGCCACATCCCAAAATGTCGCGACCCGTCAAAAATTTCTACCGCAAATTTCGCATTTGCACAATTCTTGTCATAAGCGAAGATGCCAATGATGATGTATTGTTGACACTTGATGTAGATTCTTCTTGTTTACTATCTCACATCTTTGACACAAATATTATTTAATTGCTGACGATACAAATCAAGATTATTTCCTTTTTGATGTGGAAGATCAGACTAAGCTGCAACCACAGAGCATACTCAGACAGAACCTTGACTCAGTTACCAAGGTACATATTTTCTGATGTGGAAGATCAGACTATGCTGCAACCACAGAGCATACTTAGACAGTACCTTGGCTCTGATACCAATTGTTGCGGAAACCAAATGTATATAGTGTGAATGAGTCACAACTACTATATCAAAAATTTATGACAGCCATCAAATAATAAATAAGACGATAAAGTAACAATAAAAGGAACACCAAAATTTACGAGGTTCGGCCAATTTTGCCTACTTCCTCGGACACAACCAATATTTTATTTCACTCCAAAAATACAAGTGAAATAATACTAAAGAGAGAAGATACAAATGCCTTAAGAAGATAAGAAGGCAAATGAGAGGTGTGTTTAAATCCTAAACATTAGGCCTCTTTTTATAGGGAAAAAATCCCAACCAAATAGGTCACCCACCCGATGTAAGACTTTTAACATTTTAAAAAGGACCTACCCAAAAAAATGGTGATTTGGGAAGATATAGTCCATGAAAGATTCACCGGTGATAATAAGTTAGAAGATTTTTGGTACAGTGTGGAAGTTTCTTTAAAGTTGCTCAAACCGAATTGGATTTGGTGTATGATAAGATGCATTGGGAATATGCCACAAAGAATTGTGCAAAAGGAACAGTTACTATCCCAATAGAAAATTGGAAGTACATCCTAAAGTACATTAGGCATATCCCCTTTTAGTTTTAGAACAAAACCTACACATTATTATTATTATTATATCAAGAATAACAAATGTTTAGAGATGGGTTCAAATGCTCCTAGTTCTTTAAACCTTGATAAGTACTATGTATTGAGTTTATTTTGATGTATTTATAAGAATCATTATTTTAAAACAAAGGGTAATTCATAATAATATAACCATAAATGAAAATGTTTAAACCTAACAAGCGCAATTAGAGACACTATTATTTTGGTGAAGGTTCGTCACAAGAATATTGGACAATGGCCTTTTCGTTTTTGAACCAAACTACGCAAAGGAAAAAGAAAAGAGAAAAAAAAAATTAATCACATGAGCAAGTTGAAGCAATATAATGTCCAAAAAAAAGGGAAAAAGAAAAAAAGCAACAACCACCAATTACCGCCTATTTAAAAATACGCACATGCTAAAGTCATTGGCATTTAAAGAATATTCCAACGAATTTTAAGAAAAATTAATAAAACAATGTATACCCTAAGATCTAAAGAGTCTCATTTTTTCAAATTCAGCATTAATTGCACTGTCGAGATTATCCAGCTTCGCCTACCTCCTTCAAAAAAAAAAAAAACATGCTAAAACATTTTAAACTCATGACACTCTTTGCAATTGGTTAAAAAAAGGTGCCGAAAAAGGAATATTAGGAAATGAATGTTGTACGAAAAGTTTGAATAGACAAATAATAAATTAATATCATAAAGAAATTGCTAATTTGAGGAGACAAATTTGACCAAAACACTACCCCATTGAAAGTTTGAAATTAGAGGTGAGAAGGGTGACCTAAATACCACAAAAGATGTGGAATTATTAACGAAAAGAAGAAATGACAAACTTTGACCAAATGACGGAGCCCACTAACATTAGGTAATACTATTTGTTACTATATGATAAATTTTGGGGGGGATTGTTCCACAAATACGGATAGTTTTGTCTCCACAACTCAAACCACCAATACATAGTATTTGGTAAAGACAACTCGAAAATGACCCCTTAGTCCTTATGACTTATCCACCCAACTCTTTCCCTTTGGTCGCTTTTGAATTCCAAACCTAATCCATGCCGTATCTTCCTATTCTATTCCCAAAATATCCCTCTATTTTTGGCTTTCTTCTTCTTTTCTAAAAAACCTTTTTGCACTCGTGAGTGCCTTAGAAGGGGCGCTCGTTGTTTGATTTCTCAAAAAGAAAAAAAATAATTCACCTTAATTAAAAATATCAGATTCGAATCACAAATTCAGATTAATTAAGGTCCCAATACAACTATAAAAGTATTAAACACCGCGCGAAAAGAAAAGAAAGATGAAGTAACATATATATATAATTTCCTTTTCTATGGAAGAAAATAATCCTTTATCGTTACAGTACTAAGTTACAATCATTTTTCCTCCTCTCACTTGAAGATCCTGCAGTAGTATATTCGGTAATTTCCAGTGGAATAAATTCAAGCAAAAAAAATACCTCAATAAAGATAAAGAAAAGAACGAATTACAACAAAATCATAAACTTTATCAAATAAAGCTAAATATTTTAATTTATAGAAATCAATATTAATATATTTTCTTAAAACTGATTTGATTTAATTTTTTATCTTATACAATAAACATCCTTAAGTAGTGATAGAGAAAACAGAAAAGGGCAAAATAGAACTTTGACGAACCCAAACCAGGTATATGTGACATTAATACGCCCACCATTCCACCAAACTCCCTGACCAGAAACCTTATCCCAACCTCCCCCCCCCCCCCCCCAAACCCTAAACTCTAATCCTTACCCATCTCCAAATACAAGGACACGAGAAAGTTGCAGCCCACGTGTAGCCAAGTAGACATGCTGGCGTCACGGATGACGCAGCTCATTTGCCAGGTCATCAGCCGTTTCATTTCTCACGCCTTATCCGCCAACTACACCCTGGATATGCCACGTGGGATAAGCTCCTGTCCCCACCCCTTAATCCTTAAATTCTTATTCCTATGCTTCGCATTCCCACAGTAATTATCAGCTGTATCTATCCATAGACAGCCACGTGTAAAGTGATTAATCCTCACCTTACGTGGCCTTGATTTTTATTTATTCACAAGTCCATTGTAATAGCGCGTGACAAGAAAGACAACTAGCCTGCCATTTGTTCTGGCAAAGAAGGAAAAAGAAAGAAAAAAGCCAGTTGGCATATGTACGCGTCTGCTGGCCGACCTTATCCTCTTTTTAATTTTTGCCATATAAAAATGTTTTTTATTTTTGGTTTATAGTTTAATGAAAAGTAATTGAAATGGACATTGATAGAAAGAAAGATCAATGAAGTGTGAATAGATAGAGAGAGAGACTAAACCCTAGATTTCTTTCTGACTGACAGCAGAGAGTATTTTGCTATTTTGACCAACAAAGAGTTTTGTTATAGTACATGAATATTTTCGATCAGTATTGACAAAGGTTAGTGCTTAAAGTTTTCATTTTTGAACATTTAGTAAAATTAATATTGTTATTGTTGTGTATGTACTAATTATGTGAAAAGAAAAAAAAATTGTTTTTTCAACTGTGAATATTGCTAATGGAGTTGTTAAACACCACATGCATGTATGGTGATTATTAGGTACTAGTTGGATTTGATCTTGTTTCGTTTAAAATTTGAGTTTTTTTCTCTATATTTAGCATATGTGATTCTGTTTTAATGCTTGGATCCTATTCCAGTTTGATGTTTTTGTTTCAACTGTTTTTTTTCCTTCAGTTTAATGAGTTTATTTTGATTCTTCGATGAAATCTATTTTTCAGATCCTCTTGAATTTTACTTGGGTGTGATTCATACTGAAGAAGTTGTTTTGATGTGTGTGGTTTAGATTTTTTGGAACAGAAAAAATAAGGTACTGTTTGTTCTGTGTTGTGGAATTGAGGATTTAGTGGAGGAGTTTCTGCAAATAAAGGGTTGTGAAGATGTTGTCCAAATCGTATACCAACTTGCTAGATCTAGCATCTGGGAATTTCCCAGTGATGGGCCGCGAGAAAAGGCGGCTGCCACGGGTTATGACAGTTGCTGGAGTTATTTCTGAGCTTGATGATGATCAAGCTAACAGTGTTACATCAGATGTTCCATCATCTATTATTGTAGATCGAATAATTATAGTGGCTAATCAGCTCCCTGTAAAAGCTAAGCGTAGGCCAGATAATAAAGGATGGAGTTTTAGTTGGGATGATGATTCATTGTTGTTGCACATAAAAGACGGGTTGCCAGATGATATGGAAGTTCTCTATGTTGGTTGTTTAAGGGTTGAGGTTGATTCAAGCGAACAGGACGATGTTTCGCAGTTACTGTTGGATAGGTTTAAATCTGTTCCGGCTTTTCTCCCACCAGACATTTTATCTAAATATTATCATGGTTTTTGCAAACAGCATTTATGGCCACTTTTCCATTATATGCTTCCATACTCTGCAAGTCATGGCAGTCGATTTGATCGGTCATGGTGGGAGGCATATGTTGCAGCAAACAAGATATTTTCCCAAAAGGTGATTGAGGTGATAAATCCAGATGATGATTTTGTCTGGATCCATGATTATCATTTAATGGTTTTACCTACATTCTTGCGTAGGCGTTTCAATAGGTTGCGAATGGGTTTTTTCCTGCATAGCCCTTTTCCTTCATCAGAGATATATAGGACTCTTCCGGTAAGAGAAGAAATTCTCAAGGCTCTATTGAATGCCGACCTGATTGGTTTCCATACATTCGATTATGCGCGGCATTTCCTGTCCTGTTGTAGTCGCATGTTGGGATTAGAGTATCAGTCAAAGAGGGGTTACATCGGGCTTGAATACTACGGACGGACTGTGGGGATCAAGATTATGCCAGTTGGGATTCACATGGGGCAGATTGAGACCGTGCTTCAACTAGCAGATAGAGAGTGGAGAGTCGGAGAGCTTAAGCAGCAGTTTGAAGGTAAAACTGTTTTACTTGGTGTTGATGATATGGACATTTTCAAAGGTGTCAATTTGAAACTTCTTGCCTTGGAAGAAATGTTAAAACAGCATCCGAAGTGGCAGGGAAGGGCAGTGCTGGTACAGATTGCTAATCCGGCTCGAGGAAAAGGAAAAGATCTTGAGGAAATACAAGAAGAAATACAAACAAGTATCAAAAGAATCAATGACAAGTTTAGACAGCCTGGTTATGAACCCATCGTGTTCATTGATCGCTCAGTTTCTCTTAGTGAACGGACTGCCTATTACACTGTAGCCGAGTGTGTAGTTGTTACAGCAGTAAGAGATGGCATGAACCTTACTCCATATGAATACATTGTGAGCAGGCAGGGCATCCCTGGTTCAGACTGCACTGCAGAGTCAAATGGTCAGAAAAAGAGCATGTTGGTAGTGTCCGAGTTCATTGGATGTTCTCCTTCACTAAGTGGTGCTATACGTGTTAACCCATGGAATGTGGAAGCAACTGCAGAAGCACTAAATGAAGCAATTTCAATGGCTGATGCTGAGAAGGTGTTGCGCCATGAAAAGCATTATAAATATGTAAGCACACACGACGTAGCCTATTGGTCAAGAAGCTTTTTCCAGGATCTGGAGAGAACTTGCAAAGACCATTTTAGAAGACGTTGCTGGGGTATTGGTCTGAGCTTTGGTTTTAGAGTTGTTGCACTTGATCCCAATTTCAGGAAGCTGTCCATGGATAATATTGTTTCTTCTTACTCAAAAGCCAAAAATAGAGCAATATTGTTGGATTATGATGGCACTCTAATGCCTCAAACATCCATCAATAAGGTCCCTAGTCCTGAAGTTATTTCAATTATTAATACACTTTGTGGTGATGAAAGAAATACTGTGTTTCTCGTGAGCGGACGAGGAAGGGATAGTTTAGGCCGGTGGTTTTCTCCGTGTGAGAAACTCGGCATTGCTGCAGAGCATGGATACTTCTTAAGGTATTCTTTAAACAAGTTTATTCTCATTTTGTGTCTATTTGTCATATCCGCATGTCGGTATGTACTTATTGTCTTTATCCACCAGGTGGTCTGCAGATAAAGAATGGGAAGTCTGTGGGCAGAACAGTGATTTCCAGTGGATGCAGATTGCTGAACCTGTTATGAAGCAGTATACAGAAGCCACAGATGGCTCTTACATTGAAACAAAGGAGAGTGCTCTGGTTTGGCATCATCGGGATGCAGATCTTGGTTTTGGGTCTTGCCAAGCAAAAGAGATGTTAGACCATCTTGAAAGTGTGCTTGCAAATGAGCCTGTTGCTGTGAAGAGTGGGCAATTCATTGTTGAAGTTAAGCCTCAGGTGTGTCATCTCTTAACCTTTTCGTTCGTCACTAGTTTTTCCAATGAACATTATTCAACATCACCAGTTACTCCATTCATCCGTTGCATCTGCTTTAATTTCCAATATATATACTTAGTTATCCATCTAGACATGCTTTATAGTTTGTTTTTTGTGCGGTATGCTATATACTGAGTAGCAATATTTTCTTTTAAAGAAAGGCTGGGATGGGGGCATGGTCAGAGTGTTTATTAAGTGTGTGTGCTGATTCTAGATGTATGTGGACATTTTTTTTGAGAAGGATGTGGACATTAAAAGCTGCTTCATTCAAATATTCTCAAAATTTGTTAATCTATTATATTTCATGGAAGTAGTTAGGGGTGACGGTTGAAAATTTCCCGTTTTCAGGTAATGTTTAAACTATAAAGCTTTCCTAGCAAAGGTGCTTAGAACTTTTACTTTGTCATATCATATTAATTGCATCCTGTGTCGTGACTGAAGGGCTTTCCTATTGGAGTCTAAATAAAGAGCTTCCAAATGAATCTTAAATTACTTTTTCTTTATCAGGTAAGATAACAATGAATTTTTAATTACTGTAGCCTTTCTTTTGTTTTATCATATTTATTACGTGTATGCTGTCATAAAAGAGGAAAGCATACTGAGATTAATCTAAAGCAAAAATTAATAACAAGATACAAGTATCTTTTACTTTTCCCTTTTTCAGCAAGCTTATGCCTCCAGGCATTAACAATAGGAGGAAATAGCTTCTAAGTTCTACCGCCATCGGGGAAACTTGTCATTTGCATCAGTTTGTTTAAGCTAAGATGTTCTTGATACTTTCTCTAACCAAGAATGATGACTGTCAACCAAGAAAGAGTAATTGTTAGTTTTAACAAAAAGACGATAATCACTTGGCTGGTCATCTTAAAGTACCCTATTTACTTGGTTTAGAGCAGAAGAAACTTGACACCTCATTGCTCTTTTTGGTTCTGTTTGTCATCTTAGCCCCAGCTATGAGAATTACCAATTAAAATGAAGCAATTTGTTCGAGGTTTCTGAATTTTCCGCAGTCGTTCTTGAAGTTGGTTTCCTTCTTGAGCCGTGGGTATTTCAGAAACAGCTTCTCTACCTCCCTAGGGTAGGCTAAGGGTTGCGTACACACCACCCTCCCTAGACCCCCCTTGTGGGACTCAACTGGGTTTTTTGTTGTTTGTTTGTAGTTGCTCTTGAAGTTGGTTTGATTCATAATTTCTGATGGATTATTACAAGCAATTGCAGGAAATAACATTTTATTTTTAGAAATATGCCTCAGTTAAATCTAGGAAGTAATTCCAGCATAATGCGAAATAGGTAGGGGAATATACACACACACACACAGGTAGGGGAATACGTTACCTTCTCATTTTCTTAATAACAAAAATAGAGATGACAACATTCCTAATCCATGTACTTTTCAACATATATTGTTGAGAAGGATGTCCCGTATAATTTGCTAATCTACCTGTTTCATCATATCCATGCTCATTGTAGCTAACCTCTGCTGCTGTCTGTAGCTTTATCTAAACCTCAATTTTTGCAACATTCCAGGGAGTCAGTAAAGGTCTAGTTGCAGAGAAAATTTTCGCATCAATGGCTGAGAGTGGCCGGCAGGCTGATTTCGTGATGTGCGTAGGTGATGATAGGTCTGATGAGGACATGTTTGAGATTATTGGAAATGCAATGAATAGCGGTATACTTTCTTCAAGCACAGAAGTGTATGCCTGCACAGTGGGACAAAAGCCAAGTAAAGCCAAATATTATCTTGATGACACAACAGAAGTTAGAACCATGCTTCAAGCTCTTGCCGAGGAATCCACTCCTCCGCCCTCATCAGAAATTTAACAGGAACCTCTGTTTGAAGTATATCCTTCGCTGCTTTCTTTCTGAGTGCACTTCACATTGAATCCGCCCTTTGAAGTTGTCCAAAAGAAACATCATTAGAGCTTGTACTGACGTGTGACGCGTATTACTCTCAGAGAATCAATGGAGAGGTATTATACAGAATTCTTTATCAGATGGCCAGTCCGTAGGAGACCATCGATTTATGGGGTGAGAGTTAACAGATCCCAAATGTTTCAAAGACAGAAGCACTGCTGGCCAAGTGGATACATAAGAGTGAAGTTGACTCTGAAAGGAGAGCAATGTCAAATGGTAATATTCATGGCCTTCATAACATATATATTTGTGGCCCTTGTTGAATACATACCTGATTCAAGAAGGCCACACACCTAAGTTTCTTGCCTTGCATGTGGCAAGATGGAGTATGGTTGTCAAAGACTCATAACTTGGATTATTAGATCAACTGTAAACAGGCATTTATTTAATCCTTCTTTTTCTATTTAGGAGTGAGAATATTGTCTTCTGGATACACCAATTTGTTCGATTCTCATAATTGTAAATGCTATAGAAAAATTTACCCTTTTTCTTACTATGCACCGCACGTGATAACAAAAACTTGTGCTTGTTAATAGTGACATCAATTACAGTGTTTCTGGTCTTTCAGTTGCGAGTTTGCAGAAGAACAAAAATATCTGATTCAGTTGTAGACTGCTGCCCTTTTTTCTGGTTAGAAACTTCATGGCGGTTAATTTAGTAAGGCCTTTAAATGCATGTACAAGAGATAGTATAAAAAAGTAATGGGCCTGTAATTATAGCATTCAGCATGCACGGAATGTAATCATTCTAATGGTTATAAAATAAAGACTCTAAAGTAAAGACAAGTATAGAGAAAAACTGATATATTATTCGAATTCAAACTGATGTACATAATGAACTGAAATTTCTTTCTATATATAGACGAAAGCAAGCTGCTGTGTAAGCTGCTACTATACCAAATATAGATAATCTTTTACTGAGAGCAATCTTTATCCATAACGGAAGATTGAATGGATAAGCTCATTGTACCCAGTATAGATAATCTTCTACTAGGGGTAATGAATATCCATAACGGAGTATTAAAAGGATAAGCTCATTGTACCCGGTATGGATAATCTTCTACCAGGATAATATTTATCCATAACGGAGTATCAAAAGGATAAGCTTATTATATCCAGTATAGATAATCTTCTACCAGGGTTAATGTTTATCTATAACCGGGTACCGAAGTGATAAACTTCTTCAGTAAGCTTATTTCCAATAGAGTACTAAATAGATAAACATATTTACGACGGAGTCCCATATGGATAAGCTTCTTCAGGAAGCTTATTCACAACGGAGTACTAAATGAACATCCATAATATAATATATTTATAACACTCCCCCTTAGATGTTCATTAAAAGATAATGTGCCTCATTAAAACCTTACTAGGAAAAACCACGTGGGAAAAATCCTAGTGAAGGAAAAAGAGTACACATATTTAGTAATATGCATTGCTATGTGCCTCATTAAAAACCTTATAAGGAAAACCTCATGGGGAAAAAACCTTAGTAAGGAAAAAAGAGTGCATCGCGTATTTTACTCCCCCTGATAAAAACATTGTTTTAATTATTTGAGTCAACGCATTCCAATCTTGTATGCCATCTTCTCAAAAGTTGAAGTTGGCAAAGATTTAGTGAATAAATCTACTGAATTATTACTTGAACGGATTTGTTGCACATCAATGTCACCATTTTCTGAAGATCGTGTGTGTAGAATAATTTTGGTGAAATGTGCTTCGTTCTATCTCCTTTTATGAATCCTCCCTTCAATTGGGATATGCATGCAACATTGTCTTCGTATAAAATTGTGGGTCTTTTCTCACATCCCAACCACATTTTTCTCGAATAAAATGAATTATTGATCTCAAACATACGCATTCCCTACTTGCTTCATGAATAGCTATTATCTCAGCGTGATTTGAAGAAGTTGCAACAATAGATTGCTTTGTGGAGCGCCATGATATGACAGTACCTCCATATGTAAATACGTACCCGGTTTGAGATTGAGCTTTATGGGGATCAGATAAATAACCTGCATCTGCATAACCAACAAGATCTGCACTATCTTTGTTAGCATAAAACAAACCCATATCAAGAGTTCCCTTTAAATATCGCAATATATGCTTAATCCCGTTCCAATGTCTCCGTGTAGGAGAAAAACTATATCTTGCTAGTAAATTAACAGAAAATGCTATGTCAGGCTTTGTAGTATTAGCAAGATACATTAGTGCACCAATTGCACTGTGATAGGGTACTTCGGGACCAAGGAGTTCCTCATCCTCTCCTGGAGGTCGAAACAAATCCTTATTCACTTCAAGTTATCGAACAACCATTGGTGTACTCAATGGGTGCGCTTTGTCCATGTAAAAGCGTTTTAAGACCCTTTCTGTATAGGCAGATTGATGGATAAAGATCCCGTCTGCTAAATGTTCAATTTGCAGACCAAGACAAAGTTTTGTCTTTCCAAGATCTTTCATCTCAAATTCTTTCTTAAGATATTCAATTGCCTTTTGGAGCTCTTCTGGAGTTCCAACAAGATTTATGTCATCAACATAAACAACAAGTATAACAAATTCTGATGCCATTTTCTTTATAAAAATACATGGACAAATAACATCATTTATGTAACCTTCTTTCAGCAAATATTCACTAAGGCGATTATACCACATGCGCCCAGATTGCTTTAAACCGTACAAAGATCTTTGTAATCTGATTGAATACATTTCCTGAGATTTTGCTTCAGGCATTTTAAATCCTTCAGGGATTTTCATATAAATTTCATTATCAAGTGAACCGTACAGATAAGCTGTAACTACATCCATTAGATGTATTTCAAGCTTTTCATGTAGTGCTAAACTGATGAGATATCGAAATGTTATGGCATCCATAACAGGTGAATATGTTTCATCAAAATCGACTCCAGGTCGTTGTGAGAATCCTTGTGCAACAAGGCGAGCTTTGTATCTTTCAACTTCATTTTTATCATTCCTTTTTCGCACAAAAACCCATTTATGACCAACTGGTTTTATACCAGCAGGTGTTTGGACTACTGGTCCAAAGACCTCTCTTTTAGCAAGTGACTTCAATTCCGATTGAATTGCCTCTTGCCATTTTGGCCAATCAGATCTTTGTCGACATTCTTCGACAGATCGAGGTTCAAGATCCTCACTATCTTGCATAATATTAAGTGCAACATTATATGCAAAAATATTATCCACCACTATTTCAGATCGATTTAAATTAATCCCATCACCGATCGAACTTATTAAAAGTTCCTCACTCACATGAGCTTCGGGTTCATTGATTTCTTCAAGAATCTCAGAACTAATCAGATCTTGGGTCTCTTCAGGAGATCCCTTCATAGTATCGTTTTGATCATTTGTCAATTTTCTTTTTCGAGGATTTCGATCCTTAGAACCCAAAGGCCTACCACGCTTCAGGCGTGCTTTAGGTTCATTAGCTCTCATGCTAGTAGATGGTCCTACTGGGATATCAATTTGGATAGGTACATTCTCTGCTGGGATATGTGACTTAGTTATCCTTTTCAAATCAGTAAATGCGTCTGACATTTGATTTGCTATATTCTGTAAATGGATGATCTTCTGGACCTCCTGATTACATATAGGGGTACGGGGATCAAAGTGAGATAATGATGAAACTTTCCACATAATTTCTCTTTTAATTTCCTTTTTCTCTCCCCATAATTATGGGAAATTTATTTTATCAAACCGACAATCCGCAAATCGAGCAATAAATAAATCTCCTGTCAATGGTTCAAGATAACAAATAATATAGGGTGATTCAAACCCAACATATCTTCCTATCCTTCTCTGTGGTCCCATCTTACTGCGCTGTGGTGGTGCTACTGGCACATATACAGCACATCCGAAAATTCGTAGATGGGCAATATTTGGTTCCTGACCAAAAACTAATTGTGACGGAGAATATTTATTATAATATGTCGGTCTGAGACAGATAAGTGATGCTGCATTCAAGATAGTATGGCCCCAAACAGTAGTGGGCAATGTTATTTTCATAAGCAGTGGTCTTGTTATCAATTGCAGACGTTTAATAAATGACTCTGCAAGGCCATTTTGAGTATGAACATAAGCTACAAGATGTTCAACTTTTATCCCAACTGATAGATAATAATCATCAAAAGCTTGAGATGAGAATTCTCCAGCACTATCAAGGCGAATAGCCTTTATAGGATAATCTGGGAATTGTGCCCTTAATCGAATTATTTGGGCTAATAGCTTTGCGAGATGATAGTAGGTACACATGAGACCATCTTGAAGATGCATATATTAAGACCATAAAATATCTAAACAACCTACTTGGTGGGTGAATAGGTCCACATATATCCCCATGTATACGCTCTAAAAAGGCAGGGAATTCAATGCCAACCTTCATTGGTGATGGTCTAGTGATCATTTTGCCTTGATAACAAGTATCACAAGAAAATTCGTCATTTGTAAGAATCTTCAGGTTCTTTAATGGATGCCCACTCGAATTTTCAGTAATTCGTCTCATCATTATTGATCCAGGATGGCCCAAACGGCCATGCCAAAGCACAAAAGTATTTGAATCCGTAAACTTCTGGTTTACGATAGAGTGTGCTTCAACTATACTAATTTTGAATAGTATAATCGAGAAGATAAAGTTGGTAACTTTTCTACAATGCATTTCTGGAAAGAAATATTCTTTGTAATAAAGATATTCCCTGTTCATTTCATCTATTGTCTCAACATGATACCCATTTTGGCGGATATCTATAAAACTCAACAAGTTTCTTCGAGACTTGGAGGAGAACAATCCATTGTCTATAATAAGTTTTGTTCCCTTAGACAGAAATATAATGGCTCTTTCGGAGCCTTCAATCAAGTTGAAACATTTACTTTTTCCTTATGCAAATAAGAAAAGTATTTCTGATCCTTGAATATGGCATGAGTTGTTCCACTATCAATAATACAAATATCTTCATGATTTGTCTTTGATCCAAACATAATTTGAGGATTATCCATATTCTTCAAAATAACATAAATAAAATATATTATAGTAAGCATCATTATCAAAGCATAACTTTTATTTATGTAAAACAATTACATAACCATACTATCTATTACAAACAACAAAAATTAAAATATTTACATTTCTACAGATTCACTACCGATTACATGACTTGTTTTTCCTTCTGGGAGTGCAAAGTAATCAGCTACATCCAAATGCATAAAGTCTAAATTATCTTCAGAAATAAAATTTAATTCAGCATTTTTTTCTGTCTTCTTCAGGGAGGCTTGATAAAGCTCAACCAGGTGCTTTGACGTACGACAGGTACGTGACCCACATCTATAGCATGCATTTTCTGCATTTGGTGCTTGCACCGCTTCATGCTTTTGTTCCTTCCCTTTCCACTGCTGGTGGTGAGGAGGCTTCTTTAGTGCATTATTATTACCATGATTGGGGTTTCTTCCCCGATCACGGCTATGACCATGACTGGGGCCACGACCTCTTCCACGTTTAGCTTGGTGGAAGTTCGTCTCATTCACTTCAGGGAATGGATAAGAACCAGTAGGTCGACTTTCATGGGTTTTATTAATAGCCCATTATGTTGCTCGGCTATAAGAAGATGTGAGATAAGTTCAGAATACTTTTTAAATCCCGTCTCTCGATATTGCTGCAGGAGCATATTCGAGGCATAAAAAGTGGTGAAAGTTTTCTACAATATATCATGATCGGTAATATTATCACCACATAAATTCAATTGGGAAATAATTCTGAACATAGCAGAATTATACTCACTAATAGATTTAAAATCTTGTAGCCCTAGATGAGTCCAATCATATCGTGCTTGTGAAAGAACGACCATCTTCAAGTGGTCATATCTATCTTTCAAATTATTCCACAGTATTCCTGGATCTTTAACAGTAAGATACTCCATTTTCAGGCCCTCATCAAAGTGATGACATAAGAATATCATTGCTTTGGCGCGGTCTTGGTTTGATGCCTGATTTTTGTCTTTGATGGTGTCTGCCAGACCCATCGCATCAAGATGAATTTCAACATCAAACACCCAAGACATGTAGCTTTTGGTCGATATATCCAGGGCCACAAATTCAAGTTTAGAAAGATTTGACATTATTTAGGAAAAGAAAGTTCGTACCTCTAATACTTTCAAAGTATTTGCTCGAGATGGCAGAGTCTCGTGCTGATAACGTGTTATAAAATAAAGACTGTAAAGTAAAGACAAGTATAGAGAGAAACTGATATATTATTTGAATTCAAACTGATGTACATAATGAACTGAAATTTCTTTTATTTATAGAAGAAAGAAAGCTGCTGTGTAAGCTACTACTGCAAGCTACTGTGTAAGCTGCTATTGCAAGCTGCTACTGTACCAGATATGGATAATCTTCTATTGAGAGCAATGTTTATCCATAACGGAGTACTGAATGGATAAGCTCATTGTACCCAGTATAGATAATCTTCTACTATGGGTAATGATTATCCATAACGGAGTACTGAAAGGATAAGCTCATTGTACCCGGTATGGATAATCTTCTACCGGGATAATATTTATCCATAACGGAGTATCAAAAGGATAAGCTTATTATATCCAGTATAGATAATCTTCTACCATGGGTAATGTTTATCCATAATCGGGTACCGAAGTGATAAGCTTCTTCAGGAAGCTTATTTCTAATAGAGTACTAAATAGATAAACATAT
This sequence comes from Nicotiana sylvestris, assembly GCF_000393655.2. NCBI lineage: Eukaryota > Viridiplantae > Streptophyta > Magnoliopsida > Solanales > Solanaceae > Nicotiana > Nicotiana sylvestris. The sequence continues at coordinate 45,285,677 of NC_091058.1, forward strand.
TTATGACGGAGTCCCATATGGATAAGTTTCTTCAGGAAGCTTATTCACAACAGAATACTAAATGAACATCCATAATATAATATATTTATAACACTAATAGATTTTTTTATAATCATGATTTTTTGTCTATTCAACTAGACAACTACTAATCTACATCTCATTCCATTTTTTCTGAAATGCACAAAAATTATAGCAACTACTCGGTTGAGTCTTCAATAGAAATTGTTAGTATTATTTCTTTTAAGTAGATCCTTGCTGACCTACGCAAATCTGGTTGAGCCACCATGGGAATCTTAAATTCTATTTTTTCCTATTTTAGGAAACGGTGCGCGTTCAATAAAGGAATTTGATTTATATTTGCCTTCGTTAGATGAAAGTTCTTAAACGAAGAACATTACCGAAAACCAAGAAATAGTAATCGTTACTTTAATGTTGGGGTGACAAAATGATTAAAAGAAATTAGTTAATCATTCATATTATCCACTAAAAAATGGGTTGGATAATGAACTTTTTAAAAAAGGGTCAAATATGAATAAGAAACATGTTATTCATTTAGAAAATGGATGACCAATGAGTAACTAATGGATAACCAATGAATCTAACTTTTATGTTTGTAAAGCCTCGAATTGGGGGTTTCTCAAGTTAGGGAGACTAAAAATTCTCCAAAAGTGATCATATGCTAGAAGTCATGGATATATGATTACTCATATTATCCATTAGTTAGTTCTTTTTTTATCCGTATTAAATATGAATCGAGTCAGAAAATTTATCCGTTTTTATTGCCCGTTTTCGATCCGAACCATATCCGATCCGACCTGCCCGTTTGTCACTCCTACTTTAATGTATGAATGATAACACCTAAATTAGGGCACCTGAAAAGTCAGTTTAATTCACGTAAAAAGTTTAATTCCTGATACACAAGAATGTTGACACCATGTCGCACTTTATCATAGGGCGTTCTAAAAGGAGGGTACTGGGATATTAAGGGTTAAGGGTAGGGTAAGGATAAGGGTAAGGGGAGGGTTCCTTAAAAGTACTATTCTTGAGAGTATTTAAAGGTATGAGTTAAGGATATTTAAATGTATAGGTTAAGGATATTTTTTTTTTGGGTACTCTACAAGTATCCCCTATCGGTCCTAAGGACAAAGTACTTAAGGGTGCAGTGCCGGTACTTAGGATAATTTTAAATTAAAAATTAAAAAAATATTTAAATACAAATAAATGTTAATGGATGAAAAAATTCAATACTTTTATTTCAATACTTATAAAAATAAAATTATATAATTTTTTTATAATTTACAAAATTTTTCAATAATTTCTATTAGTTCTTCGCTTGAAATTGATAGCATTTGTTCTTATGAGTCTTTGCTGTCTCCAGTAAATAATATTTCACCACAGTCATCGTTGTCTTATTGAATTATTTCTAGAAGGCCAAAGTTTCTTCGCTTCAAATTTTCAGCAAGTCGTCATCGCAAATATTATTTCTAACACTTTTTCTAGGAAAACCTGAAAAAGTAAGATTATACGTTTCTTGTATGTAATTCCTAAACTAGGACTGAATAGGATTTGTTTCAAAACGAGGACCCCCCTCCCTAGCATTATCCTTAGTAGATCTATTACACATTTTTTTACCAGTTTAGTAGACATTTTTAATAATAAATGATTAAAATTACAACAAATAGCAACACAAGTATAACAAAAATAAATGCGAAAATTAATATGAGTTGGAAAAAATGTACCAAACGCCGACGTTAATTACAATTTGAGATAGCGAGATAGAGAATTAGAGAGATATATGAAAGCTTTTGAATGAAATTTAAAAGAATGAAATGAGGTATTTATAATTTTAAATATGACCAAAGTATTATTGAACAAACTTAGGGGTTAAAAATATAAATTATGGGTAGGGGCATGTTTGGGGGGCTAGAGAGGCAAAAATAGTCATTGGCTAACGGTACAAAAACGACTAGATTTTAAATTTATATAAAAAAACCGTTGGGTACCGATACGGTACCTTAAGGGTACTTATGGTACCGGTACTAAGGGTACTAAATCGGGTACCCTACAAGCACCCTCACTCTTCACCGCAAATCCCTCACCCCTACCCACCTACCAGAACGATATGATTCGGTATCGGTACGGATACGGGCATTACTGTAGGCCTCATTTATTTTTTTAAGATTAAAACATTTGAATTTGAATATCAAGATGTGCATTAAGATTAAGATATCTGACTATTGAATGCATATCTGAATATTAAGATGTGTATTAAAATCTGAATACTAAATAATTAAGACTGCTTGATTTTTAACATCCGAATGTATAAAATTTATCTTTATTTGAGAATTAATAAACATAAAATTCAAATAAAATACTAATTAATCTACTATTTTTGTTACATCTCACATTTTTTGTGCGTTAAAGTTTCGTCTTTAGTTAATTGACGTAGACTCGGGGATGAGATTATCTGGAAGTTGGCATATTTATGCTATTTATAACAAGCAATAAGTAAGTGTCATGAAGGAAAGGGTACACGAATTAAAGAAAATGAGTTTCGTTGAAGGTTGTCGATTTGGGATAAAATATGAGCCGAGCGTTAATACCCGATATTTATGAACTAGTACCATACAAAGTACCATATGACCGTGGTAGTAAGATATATAAAGTATATTTAAAATAAGTAGAATTTTAAGTAATTTGAGATAATTTTTAATTATGCGGGTAAATGATTAATTACCGGGTAACGGGGCATTACCTAATTACCTAATAAGTGACAATGATTAAAGAGAACCCCAACCCACTCTATGTGGCAGCAAGCCACTAAAAATTAGGTGACTCATGGTCGCATTAGAATATGTGGCATCTTAGTGCCTTAATTACAAATACCTCCTACTTTAAAATCTTCAAAGCAAACCTTGAAATTTCATCTCAAAAGTTTCAATACCAAGACCAAAAATGTATTCATTCTTAAAACTCCTATGAAGGCTTTAACACAAGAGGAAAAACATTAGTTATTCTAAAATTTCTGTCTCAAAAGACCTCCAAAATCAGATTTTAGTCATTAAGTAACATGATTATCTTGTAGCAGCATAAATCTTCAATAGTTCAATGAAGATGTTTAGAATTTTAGCAACGTAAAATCTTGTGGTTCTAATGGAGTACGGTGTAACCTTTTTCAAGAAAATCATACAAATTTTTTCCTACTCTAGATATGTTAAGGCTAAGCCCTTCCTTCATTTTGGCATGATCTCGTAATTACATGAGTTTGATAACGAGGTATAAAGAAAAATTCATGTTTCGAAATTTACGTATATTTTTCTAGTCTTGTAAGTGATAATATTCTCCTTATCGGGACTTCGTATTCAATTGAGTATTTTCTTCTTCCAGTCAAGAGAGCAGAGAGTTTATATATACAGTATTAAAGTATTTCATTACCATCGAGCTATAATCAATGGGCGTGCACCTATTGGGCAACCTATGATCAAATGGTAAGTTATATACCGAGCCTACTGTGGCCGAGAGCCTATGAGCGAGCCTACTATATATATATATATATATATATATATATCGAGTCTTATAAGGCCGGACAACTATTTTACTTACCATATTGAGAGAGTTGAGTCGGTATCAGCATATAAGCATATCTTCAGATTTTCTTTGACTCCCACTTGCTTTCAATTATTATTATATATATATATATATATATCAAGCATTATAAGGTCGGACAACTATTTTACTTACCATATTGAGAGAGTTGAGTCAGTATCAGCATATGAGCATATCTTCATATTTTCTTTGACTCCCACTTGCTTTCAATTATTATATTATCAGTTCAGCTTCAGCTTCAGTATATTGTCTTACATACTCGGTACATTATTTCATACCGACATCCCTTTCTAGTGGCACTGTATTTCATGCGTGGAGGTTCAGACAGACAGACGGGTAGACCTCCTCAGTAGGTGTTGCGCTAGTTCAGCTTTATCGGTAAGCTCACTGTCTTTCGGAGTTGTCGGGTCTAGAAGTTTGGTGTACATCTTGTGCATATATGTAGATAGGTTATGGGTAGGTCGGGGTCCTGTTCCGATCACAACACATCTATCAGTAGAGGCTTGTAGGTATATCTTGTCAGTTAGTGCAGTATGTTGGGCTTGTAGGCCCTGTACGTATATTTTATTGGCTTGTCAGTTGTAGTAATTATGACGACCTTGCCGGAACAACTTTATGTTGACATTTAGTCAGCGTTAGTCTCTATTCAGTTTTATATTTTGCATCACACATTATCTTGCAATGTGGCCCATGGCCAAAGTATGACATTACATGTTCAAAGTCTTTTATTCGCAAGTGGTATGCAAGGATAGGTGAGGCACTGGTACCGGTCTCGGCCAAGGCTCGGGGCATGACAAAAGTGGTATCAGAGCAGTTCTGTCCTTGGGAGTTTATAAGTCGTGTCTAGTAGAGTCTTGGTTATAGATGTATGGTGCACCATATTATATAAGCAGGGGACTACAGGGCATTTAGGAGTTGGTTACCCTTCTTTCAAATCTAAATCGTGTTGTAGCACTGAGTTATAGGAAATTTGAGTTAAACTTACATGTTGACGTGGGCATGCACAAATGATGGCAACTAGGAAGACTACGTCTAGCTAAATGAGAGAAACAACAGTAGGTGAGGGGACTAGTAGGGTACCCCCAGTAGATGGGGCCCAATCGGAGGCCCAGGGAGAGATCCCTACCCAGTAATTACCGGCTCCTCCGCTACGTGAGAAGATTCCTAGGGAGACCGTACATCCAGTTCCCCATCCGCTTCCATCAGATCAGGACTTGAGAAGTGTGGTGCATTTGTTGGCATAGTCGGTAGCTACCCAACAACATACTAGGGCATCCACAGGTACAGGACCTTTCGAGGGATCTGGGAGTTCAAGGGTCCGGGAGTTTATTGCTTTGAGTCCCTCAGAGTTCACGGGAACATATTAGAGGGAGGACCCACAGGATTTCATAGACCAGCTTCATAGGATCTTTTGGGTTATGCATGCCACAGATAAAGAGGCAATTGAGCTAGTAGCTTTTCGACTCCGAGATATAGCTATCCGTTGGTACGAGGGATGAGAAAGGTCCAGGGGATGTGATGCACCTCCAGCTATTTGGGAGAATTTTTCAGATGCCTTCCTTGACCCGTACTTACCGCGAGAGATCCGACATGCCCGAGTCGATCAGTTTCTTGACCTCAAGCAGGGCAATATGAGTATTCGAGAGTATAGTCTCCGTTTTGACTCATTGGCCAAATATGCACCATCCATAGTTTCTACTATGCGGGATAGAATCCACAGGTTTATAGCAGGGTTAGCCCCAGAGTTGACCGAGGCATGTGCCACTTCTGCGTTTCAGGATAGTATGGATATCTCCCGAATTCAGGCATTTGCCCAGAATATAAAAAGGGGTAGGCGTCGGCAGCAGGGTACAGAGAGGACTGAGTCAGGCCAGCAGAAGGGGATGAGATTTTCCAGATCTCAGGAGCAGTCTCAGAGTAGTTATAGGCTCCAGTACTTCGAACGGCCATCTAGACCTCCGCCACCTTAGTCACAGGGTTACAGGTATGATCATTATACTCAATCAGGACCAGGTGAAAGCTCCCAGGCGTCAAGTTTGCAGCGATAATGAGGTTCGGGGCAGACATGGCCATTTTCACCGCGGTGTGTCGTCTGTGGTAGAGGTGTCACGACCCAATACCACGTGACCGGCACCCGGTACACTACCCGACCCGAGCAAACCAAACCATGTGATGCACCCAAATCATATGCATGAAAACCGATTTAACTACAGAAGCTCCTTGAAATTTTATACATTTTAAGTTAAATGATAAGATATTTTCCCATTTCAAAATCACACATGACGCCCTTTTATAATAATAATAATGAGCCTAAGTAAATTATACTTTTATGAATGTCGTGTACAATCCCGTTACTATAACCATTCATAACTATCTATAGAGCCTCTCTACCAAAGAATAGAACCAACGGTTGGAGTAATTCCAACAAAAATAAAATAAGGAAGAACATGATAGCTACCACCAAATAAAAGTGGTGCTTCATAATACCTCAGAAAGAGAGTCATCCTGGCCTGACCGCATGCCACGTATCATACATCATGCTGAAACATGTAAAGTAAGCAGGGCCATGGAGGGGGGGCCCCTAAGGGCTGAGTACACCATAACGGTACTCAATAAGTGTCATAGACTCTCTCTAACTTAAGTTCTTGGGACAAACTTTATAAAAAAAATAATGCACCAATATTTGATATAAAACGATAAGAAATTTTATCAATTCATGACCCTTGTTATTTTAAATAACAAGCAAGTGAAATATAACCCACAATACAAACTTTTAAAACATTTACATCAATCCAAGATTTCGGATAAGTCATACAAAAATCATTACATATGCTTTAAGTCATCGAAATCGCTTTCGGCTCCTTAGGCCTAAACATAAGAAAATCATCCTTACCTTTCACTGGGAGTACTATACCATCACCGACATAAGAAAGTCAACTAGGTTATATACCTAGCGGCAAGTATCATATACCTTACTTGCTCATGTCGTCTCATCGTAGTGCCGTACGAATCGACTCAGCCATGCTAATAATAGCACAAAATAGTACTCTCTCGAGGGAGAGCACTCTGCCGTAGTCTATACCACAAAGTGGCCATCTACTCCTACACCGGCACGTGTAGTTTCATGACAACGAACACAATATATCCGAAGTCAATCTCGGTAAACACAAGTAACTCCCAAAACATTTGATACTTCAAAAATAGATTCATAGCATAGTAGCTTCAAAGGATCTATTTTTATCAAATCATAGCATTTATAGTAAATCTAAATCATTTGAACAAAATTTAAATAAACAACCTTTTACATGCTAAAGCCTTTAGCAATTTAATATCAATCTTTAAAAGATATCACAAGGACTATTCTGCACATCAATTTCCAAAAGAAATACTTTCCATGAAAACTTTTCTTTAGCACTCAAATATGTATTGTGAGCACGTGATTTTTGCCCTATGAGAACTACTCCCAAAAATTTAAAATAAAATGGTTTTATGTTGTTTGTAATTTATTTGTATTTTGTCTGCGCATGTTTATTTCTACTTTAAAGGAGAAAAATACAAAAATATGTGTTGCATGTGCATTTAGGATTTAATTATGCATTTTGGAATTAATTGAACCATGTCCTATTTTAAAGAATGAAAATCACAAAAAAACATGAATTTTGGTAGTTTTGTCATTTTTATTGTTTAATTGTGCGATTTTATTTTTCGATCTTGTGTGTTAATTGTTGTTAAGGGTTAATTAATATCTTTTTAAAATAATCTTGGTTTTACAATTCAATTTAGGAATTTTGGTTTTAGGAATTAAAAAGAAAATAGAAGAAAAAGAAGAAAACAAGAGAAAAATCGGACTGGGCCAATTTTAAAAGAGAGTTCAGGCCTAGTCCAAATACCTTTTTTACCCGGTCCAACTAGGCTGGCAATACGACCATCCAAATGACGTCGTTTTTGTCACTCTCAATCTGGGTCGTTGATCTCACTTGATCAACGGTGCAGATTACTCCGCCCTTACCCGTAACCCCATACCCGACCCATTACCCGGATCAACCCCGACCCCAACACTAAACCAAACGACACCGTATTTGATTAGCTCCTTGATCCTAGCCGTTGATCTTAATTGATCTAACGGTCGTGATTAAATCCCTCACATCGTATATATTCCTAAAATCCTACCCAGCCCCCCCAAAGCCATGCCCCCCTTCGCCTTCGTCTCTGACCTAGAGACAGGCCCTAAACACCCGCCGCCTTCAACCACCGTGCACCACCCACCGTAAATCGCCTCACAGCGGTTCCGGTGGTCCAAACGACCCCATCTTTTCACCACTGAATCACCTCGACCTCCCCATTCCGAATCCCTAACCCTTATCCCTCGAATACCAGCCGTGTGCTTCGAATCTTAGATCGAAAATCAGGCCGGAACCCTATCTCGTCTAATAGACTCTAATTTCACACCACAGCTTCCCCAAGACTTCCCCGTTCCAGTCCCACGCTTAGTTTCCTTCGAATCACCCCCGAGCTCCTCGAATCTTAGGTCAAAGGAATCGACCCAAACCCCAATCCGTTCATATGCCACCAAACTCACACCCTGCCACCCCCTGACCTCCCTCGTTCCAAAACCACCCTTAGTCTGTGTCGAATCACCCCGGAAAGTCTCGAATCAAGGATTTCAGAATGGCGATCTGAAGCTAGTTCAGAGACTGAGGTCAAAACGGACCTTAGTCGAATGTGTTCTCGTTCAGGAACACTTGACTAGGGTCCGTCTTAGCCCCAAGTCCAAAAAGCATCGGAGGTTCGAACCCAGGCCCCGTTTAATTGGTAGGTTTTCATTTTTACCTTCTTTTACTATTAGTTTTGGTTCAATAAATTCATCCTCTACTCCTTTCCTATTTTTTGTTTAAATTCGAATGTTTTGTGCTTACTCTGTATTTTGTTTCTTCTTTGTTTTCCTGAATGATTCGAATCAGTCAGTACTAGTAAGTTTTGTATAAACTGTAGCTATTCCCGTAATTGCTCGCTATTACTGTAAGTTCAAAGTATGTCATCTGTGATTGCCCATCATTTTGTATATGAATTAAGTGTTTTCATTTAATGTAGTTACAGTGTTGTCCGTATTTAGGATTAACATGGAATTATGTTTAGTTTATTCCCTGAATCACCATGTCATTCATCTTGTTGCAATGTTATTTTGCTCTGGTTTGAATTCAATTGTTGTTTGAGTTTGCTGAGTCAAATAACAATGTTTGGGGTCTGATATGAATTGAACTTGAGTTCACCAACTTGGAGCTTTAGTTTAGTCAATTGATAGGGTTCTTAACTTAGTTGAATTGGTTATAGCTGATGGATTGGGTACAGACTGAAAGGGGTTGAGATAGGATAATACACAGGGGTTAGGGGGGTATTTTGGGAATGAAAAGGTTCGAAAAAGGTTTAAGATAAATGGGCTGACAGTAGGGTACTAAAGTACCATTAAACTAATGCAATTGTTTAGTGCTAATGAGGAACAAAACATAATGGTGGAAGAGGGTTTAAAGGGAATGAATTAAGAAATAAGTGCCCATGCCTATTTGAACTTAAATAAAGAAAAGACAAGTGTAGTGGGGAACAAAATATATATTAGTGGAATTGAAAAGGGGATGATGGGCAGAATTGGTTAAAAATTCTGCCCAAAGTTCTTGTGAGAGTTGGGAGGGGGGCAGGCCTGCTTTGGGGGTTATATATAGAGTTATTTTTAGACAGAAGGGGGGGGGGGATTTTCTTTTTGAAAATCTGGAGAGGGACCTGAAGAGAGGAAAAAGTAAATCTGAGAGGAATATTTTTGAGTCTTGAATTAGTTCTAAGAGAGAGTTTAAGATAAAAGATACTGTTCCATTGAGTTCTAGGCAGAATTTAGATTCCAAGCATTGGTTCTTGCCCCTTTTGATTGTTGAATTTATTTGGCGGTTTATTGATTCTGCTTCTGAACTTATCCGAGCTCAGTTTGTTCTGTCTTGGGTGTTTGTATTGCTATTGGTTGACAAACTCATTCTGGGTTGTGGTTGAGTGTTATTCTGCTTTTTTTAAAACCTGGTTTTGGAGTTGTTCTGAATCCCATTGCTGCTGTATTGTCTGTTGCTTGCCTGCTGCTGACTTCTCCTTCTTCTTGTCCTGTTTTCCAACCCAGGTACATGCTGAATTTCCACATCATGTAGAGTTTGGTTGAAATAACAAGGAAATGGAAACCTAACTTCATTGGAAAACTTCAGTAGCTACTATATCTTCCTTATAATTGAATGTAATGGTTTGCATTGTAACTAGGACTGTTTGTTTAAGTAATTTGGAATGGCTGAATCTACAGCTTGTAATAAACTGCCTTTGAACTGCTTCGAACCCATTCAAGTTTGTGATTATCTACTGCAATTCAGTATAATGAGTGTATGTGTAGTTTAGTGGTCATTTATGTTCAAAAAGAAAAGTTGGAAACAGTTGGATTTGAAATCGAGTTTGATGTCCAGTTGAGCATGTATTGTATTGCAGTAACTCATATCATGCAAATTAGTTCATAATATATAGGTGTTAACTAGCATTGGTAGAAGTGTATGACCAATAGGCTAATTCTTGAAGGCTTGATACACAATCTTGTTGTCGAACTCAAAGCTACCTCTTAATTTGCTCTTTCACCTTTAGTAAAAAACGGATCAGTAGTTAAGTAGTTGAAATAATCAAACCATGTTATGTTCATTTGAGTAAAAGGACGCAGTAATTCCGACGGGTACTCGATTTGATTCCGCTGAAGCTGCGTCGGTCTAGTGGTCAGCCTAATTCCAAGCCACCTGAGCTTTAGCGCTTTAATAAATGGCCCGGGTTTTACATTATTTGTATACTAGCATGGGCCTCGGCTGAAGACTACGTCAGCCCGACTTTTGGTTGTGCCGATTCACATTTCTTCGGGTTTATCCACGAGCCCTGAGACATTTTGGTTTGCAAGTATTGTTTTAGGCCCTTGACAAAATCGATTAAGATTTTTCCATGTTTTAGAGACAAATTAATTAGAAAATCTTAGTTGCTTTAAGCGTACCCTTTTAAATAAAAAAGGAGCCGAGCCTCGCCAAATAAAATGCACAAGCTGTGGGGCCCTCAATAAAGGGATATCATGAATACATAGAATTCGGAATGGGTCGTTTAGCAAATTGCACGGCCTTCCCCAAAGTAATAACGCGTTAGTCACTGTTAGGCGCGTACTTTAATAACATTACCTTCTTAAACCCGGGTGCACATTTATGTGACCCAAATCCAAATCTCAACGAAGTCGAAATATGTCGACAATCACGGGTACATTGATTGTGACGTGGTTCGAGATGCATTTCCATGACGTTGCAATTCTTTTTTTTAATAATGAATGAGACGAGCCTCGACAAACGAAATACATAAGTTGCGGGGCCCCCATTAAGTATTTGTAAAATTCCTTAGACTTCGGGATGAGCCTTTTAGCAAAAGTTCACGGCCTTCCCCAAAATGATGATACACTAGTCGCTTTAGGTGCGCCTTTAATAATTTACTTTCTTAAACTCGGGTGCACATTTATGTGACCCAAATCCAAATCTCAACGGAGTCGAAATGTGTCGATAACCACGGGTACATTGATATGACGGGGTTCGAGATACATTTTCACAACGTTGTAATTCTCTGTTAAAATAATAATGATAATAATAAAAGCGGTTAAAAGTTAAAATTTGCACATAGGATTCAACATGTATTAAAATCATATAAATAAGCCGAATATGACAATTGAGCGACCGTGCTAGAACCACGGAACTCGGGAATGCCTAACACCTTCTCCCGGGTTAACAAAATTCCTTACTTAGATTTCTGGTTCGCGGACTGTAATACAAAGTAAATCTTTTCCTCGATTCGGGATTCAACCGGTGACTTGGAACACCATAAATCTCCTAAGTGGCGACTCTGAATTAAATAATAAATCCCATTTTGATTGTCCTTTAATTGGAAAAACTCCCTCCGCGCCCCTTTGCGGTGGCGCGGGAGAAAAAGGAGGTGTGACATGTATACTCTTGTCAATACATAAGTTTTCATAAAAACTTATAACATTTACCTTCAGTGTCATTTAGCCAACAAGATTTAAAATAAAATTTGTACAAAACGGCATGACACTACATATGCAATATAATATTTTAGTACATGGAGACATCCGTACTTGTTTGTCCCCAGAAGCATGAAAGCACATTTGCAAACAACTTAAGTATTAACTTGAAACATACTTTTAGAGAAAGTCCCTCAATAAGAACAAGTTTTAATGAACTTACCTCGCTTTCGCTTTATTAACATTCACAAGCTTTCAATCCTCTTCCATCATTCCAATATTGATTAAAAAACTCAACATCACCAACAAATCGATATCCTAATTACATTAAAATATGGCCTAAGATATTAACCAATATCCATATATGGCTCATAAATTGGCTACAAGCCTCCAACAACTCAAATCGCCAAATAAATTTACAAGCTAGACCATTCAACTTCATCCTTATATTTTAATATCCATTCGAAGTCATTAATGATACTGCATCAATTTTCCAATGCCACCAAGTTACTATTCATCATCTTCCATAATCAAAACTTGCACAATATACAATTCGGATGATTACTTAGTTGATCACTTTCATCTTTTGCTAACAAATAATTCCACAGGTTCACTGTATTCAATCAATTTCATCGCCAAGATTCACCATTCATCTTCTCTCATATTTTCTCAAAAGTACTATTCATGCCATGAACTAGAGTTTTATAATCCAATCTTTCAACCAATAAAACTTGTAACAAATATTTCAAATACTTCTAACTGCTCATAGTAAACGAGTTTGAAGCATTGAAATTACCTCTAGTAGATCAATCTTGAAAAATCACAACTTTGGTGTTTTTTGTTTTCTTGAGTATTTGATGATGAAATCTAGAATTTGGATGTTAAAATGATGTTACCACTCATTTATATTGAGTAAGATCAACCCAAAACATCATTAACAACTTACCTCGGTTGATTGGACTTGATTTGAGCTCAAAATCGTTCATTCACCTCAAGAACCCTAACCCCTAAATACTCAAAATACTCCCCTCCCCCGACCTTGTATTTATATGCCCAGATATCTGGGTTGCGGATGCGGCCTCGGATGCTTCGCATCCCAGTTCATTCCTCTTCGATGCTCGGATGCGGACCTGGATGCTATGGCAGCACTTCGCTGCCAGCCCCTCTTTTCGGACGCGGCCTCGGATGCTTCGCATCCGCACACTCTTCCCCCAACCTTTGGTAATTTGGTCATAACTTCTTGTAGGAATATCTAAATGACAAACAGTTTGATGTGTTAGAAACTAGACTCAAAAACCTTTCATTTGATAGGTTGTCCATCATATAAATCTTTATACATATGTAGATATGCTCGTCCAAAGTTAGGTCTTGTGCATACTTATTTGGAACTTTAGTCTACCATGTAATTTCCAACTTGACTGGGACTTAGGGCTATCCTTAGACCACATATCACTTATAATATACATCGTACACTTATTATCATATTCAATTAATATCCATCATATTAATAGTCCTCGTCTGCACACAAAATAATATAATTAGCATACATCAACTTTCTTAATAGCACTTAAGTACTTCGAAATTTTCCAGGGTGCTACATTCTCCCCCACTTAAGAATATTCGTCCTCGAATCTTTTACAGGTCACTTCTAAGAATAGAGTTACCATTCATTTACCTCCAACCATTATGCATAGACACTTATGACTACATAAGTCTTATACTTTCTTTCCAAAATCTCAACTTACTCATGACCCTGAAAATTTGGCTATCTTTACAAATTCTTAAAATTTTCGGCAGAGTTTCCCCTATAACTAGGACTATCCAAAAACTTTAACCTTTCCAGAACAAGCCCCACATGGGCATCAATAACAATATCGCTCAACAACCACCAATACACAATATAATGTACCATTTTGACCCCACTCGACCGTACATATACCATAAGTAAATCAAATGTAAATCTTTAATTTTTTTAACTAGTGACATATATGAATACCATTCAATATAAATAATAGCTACTACACATAGCTCCCATATCATTATTATACCTGCATGCATTTTCTTTAGTCATGCATACGTCAAGCTGTACCTGAAAAGTATCTTCAAATAAACTAAAAATCTCTCTATGATTGGACGTCCTTAATAATTTTTTTTATATAACGTAGAATGGCACATTTTCATGCTGCCTAAATTCTCAGCTTCCTCAAAGCTATGGCTCATGCTTGGTGAGAGCTGTAGACATATGATTTTTGACCCTCCCCGAGAATTCACCCATTTTAGCGTAAAATATTTAGTTTAGGCCTAATATCGATATTTCAATTAGTTTTGACTCTTTTACTTTATTTTATCAAAAAATGAAAATTACAAAAATATTTTCTCTTTTTAGTTGCTTTTAGTTTATTACTTTTTGTAAAACTAAAAAAATACAAAAAATAGTACCTTATTTTTTTTAGTATGATATTTGAAAAATACCAAAAAAATAGGTTTTTTAACGGTTAGTCTTATTTTAATAGTTATTTTATTTAAGTAGGATTAATTAGTAAATAAGGTGGTATTTTAGTCTTATTCACGGAGAAAGAATAAAATTTGGGCTCAAACGACTCATTTTTAAGCCTAATTCTCGGACCTAGCCCATAACAACTCAAGCCCAATACCTCTAAAACCCTAGAAAAAAGCTTAAAAAACAATCCTTGCCTAGAATAACAATCAGCCATTTTTTTGGACATAAGAAAAAAAGACTACACAAAGAAAGCAAACCTAGATCCCAGCAAAGAGAGACCCTACCCCCTTGTATTTCGTCTTCCACACACCACCCGAAACGACCATTAGAACAAAAACACACACCCTATATCAACAACTAATACACACAGCAAGAGGGCGCCGCCTCCTCTTTTGCTTGAAATACCAGCGTGCAATCACCCATGTGAAAGGCCAAAGCTTCAGCCGCTGGACCTCACCGCCACTTCCCCCATCTCTTTGAACCTAGCTAAAGATGGAAGCTCGCCGGAAATACCATGAAATCCGGCGAAACTCCATGAAGACTAGCAACCCTCTCTCTTTATGAACGTTGCTCGATTTGTTTTTATCGTTGCAAGGAAAATCATATCTGTATAGATCTGGCCGTTTTAGTGTTTTCCGGCGACCACCATTGAAACCGGCGAACACACACACTCTCTGCTACCATTCTACCCTCTCACATCTACCGCTACCATAATTTGCTGGAAATACAGCAAAAACAGTGACAGAAACGTGAGAGGTTTCCGGTCATCGAGCCGTTGAGGTCGTCATCGAGGTTCCCAGTCCAAGTCCTTGTTGCCGATTTTCCGTTGAAGTCATATGTACAATTTCATTTGGAGGGAATGTTCATTGATTCTGAACTAGAAGGAAAATCAATCTGTTTTGAGGCCCGTTTCTATCCCATTCCTTCGTTTATTGACTTTATCTTATCGGATGTTTGTGTGTTAGATTTGTGTGAATTTCAGGTGGAAAGCTGATTGTTTAAGGCATCATTGTTTCTGTTACATCACATTTTCGAAAAATTGTGAGCTTAGTTGATATGTGTTTGACACAAAAAGAAAGATGCAGAAATATAATGGTTAAAGCAAATGTCAGATTGATTAGATAATTGGGGATTCCAGCAATATGTGGGTCTTCATACACTTACATTAACGTTGTGCTTGCCATACGCGGTGTTCTTTGAAACTGGTGCTTCTCTTCTATTCGAATTTTTTCCTGCTATTTTGTGTGTTGGTTTCGAGCTTTCCGGTGTTGATTCGAGTCCCCGTCTGCGGTTCGTTACATTTTTTAGTTCACAACAGTGAGACAATCAATTTTCCGGCTGTATTGAGGTGGTGTTCTTTGAAGCTGGTGCTTCTCTTCTATTCGAATATTGGTTTCGAGCTTTCTGGTGCTGATTTGAGTCCCCGTCTGCGGTTTGTTACATTTTTGAGTTCACAATAGTGAAACAATCAATTTTCTGGCTATATTGAGGTCTAATTCTTTCATTCTTTGTTCTTTTTATTCAAGCTTAATGTTAATCGTTTGTTTGGTGATTGGATTTTGTGATTTGTTTAATTGGTGACTATGATTTTGAAAGTTGTTCATGTAGTTATCTGCTCGCATGCTACTCGAATTGGTTATAGTTGAACATGATTTTGTCAGTATAGAAATTGGGTTGCTATTCTTCAACTGAGCTACGTCAAATTAGACTAAAGGGGCTCGGGTGTGCATTTCATGTGACCCGACTTTAATTTTCAATAATGTTTAATAAATTAAACATGTCGTAAACCGCGGGCGCATTTCATGTAGTGTGTTTTACTATGTGTTTTCAAAAATAAATAAGTGTATAGCGATCATGATTTTTTTTCTAGAAAACATTAAAAACATTTAGAAAGTTAAAAAATGCACGTAGGTTTAAAATGTATAATTAATCAGATAATTAGGCCAATTATTAATAGTTGAGCGATCGTGTTAAAACCACGGAACTCGGGAATTCCTAACACCTTCTTCCGGGTTAACATAATCTCTTACTCGGATTTCTGTGTTCGCAGACCTTAAATAAGAGTCAACTTCCTCGATTCGGGATTTTAAACCGGTGACTTGGGATACCATAAATTATCCCAAGTGGTGATTCTGATTTTAATACAAATAATCTCATTTCGATTGTCACTTAAATTGGAAAAACTCCCTTAATACCCATTTTCGAGGGTAGGAAAAATGAGGTGTGACAGCTTTGACGACTCTGCTGGGGAAAAGAACCCAAAACTTCTAGTTCAGGGTTCAGAATTTAAGCTTGGAATAACCGTTATAGTAAGCCTTTATTTATTATCTGATTTTTATATGTTTGAGCCTAATGTGCTAATTGCCGCTTTTTACCACTTTGATATTGTTTGGACTGTATATAAATTGTTACGAAACCCTCCTCTCTTTGAGTCTTCTAAATCATCTGGGAAGTGTGCATTTCGTGTGACTTCTTTTCTGTTAGAGTCATATTCCAATTTTAGAACGAGGTTCGAACAAGTTGCAAAATCGGTGAAACTTCTGTATTCCCGGTACGCTGCCTCCCCCTCTCGGCTCGAGCTGTCCGCTCGGGTAAGCCAGGTCTAGAACAAATAAACCCAGGTTTTTATGCCTAGAATAACATAGCCTCATGCCGTATCCCTAGTAGAACGCTTGTTTGCATCACGTGCATCTAACTTTAGGGACTCAACATAGGGGTTGGGTCCATCTAGGACAGTTGTACCCAAAAAATAAAAGATCATCCTGATGCATTCTATGTGCTACATGTTGCAATCTTCAAGGGTAAAAAGGGTCATTTGGCAGACCAATGATAGTTGATGGCAAATGAAAAAGAAAGAAAGAGGGTGAACTGTAAAATAAAGCAAGTAGGGCCCAGTTATGTTTTCTGTCACATTTTTGTTAAGAAAAAGAAAAGAAAACATGAAAATTTCAAAAAAAAAAGATTTTGCACTTTTTAATCATTTTCCGAAAATCAAAAAATAAAATAAAAAAGTTTACATGTTTCATCATTTTCAAAAAAAAAACAGAGAAAAAATATATTTTCTCTAAATTAGTTTTTTTTAATATTTCTTGCCTGTATCCAATTTGCCCGAACTACGCATACCTGATTCTCGTCTTTCGGGACGTGATACGTATGCAATCCACATAGGGTACGGTCTTCCTAGTGAGTTTTAGGTTCTTGGCTTCGCGGGGTCGTAGCCAAATCTTGCATGTTTAGCCACTTTTAGCCACATAGGTTAATTTTAGAAAAATAGTCACAATCATGTCTTGCATGTGTCCAATAGGAAGGGTTATTATCTCACATAGCGTTCTAAGTCTTTAACTTATTTGGTCTTAATTTTCTCATACAGGTGTGAGTCTACTTACCGGAGTTTGAGCATGACAGACACCCCGGGACCATCTAGTCAGGACCGCTCATTCAGGAGATGCTTAAGGAGATTTTTTTTTTTATGTTTTGAGTCTGTTTTTCATTTTATGTCGTCTTTTACTTTCTAGTTTTGTACATTAATGTCGAGTCTTTTGTTATTATACTTTCTACTTTGTATTTAAAAAATGTGTTATAAATAAAAAAAATAATTTTGCATTTTTATATTTCTGTTAGAAGTTTTCTTTAGAATACTTATTCTAGAAATAAAATAAATTTTTTTTTGAGGTGGTTTTCTTTTAGGAAATTAATATCTATAACTCAAAATAAAAAATTACTTTTATATTTTCTTTAGTATAATAAGACTAAAAATTCAAAAAAAAAAAAAAGATAATTTTCTTTTAGTACATCTTTAAAAGTTTTCTTTAAGATATTAATTCCAAAAATTCCAAAAAGATTTTCTTTTGAGGTTCTTCTTTAGGAAACTAATGAAAAATGAATAGAAAAAAAATTCTTTTTATTTTTACTATAACTTTAGGACATTCTACATAGAATAAAAAACAAAAACAACATACTTTATCTTTGGTTTATCTTCAGAGTTTCTCCCTTAGGTAAACAAAACTGAAATCCAAAATCATTTTTATCATTTTTATTTCTTAGTTCGAAATCTTTCTTTCAAGATATCACATGAAAATTCAAAATATTTTTTTTTGGTTCATCCTTTAAATTTTCTTCCTAAAAAATAAAAGAAGAATTAAAAATATTTTTCTCTTTTAGGGTTTTATTCCTTAATAATTTACCATAAAGTATTTGTTTCAAAAAGAAAAAAAGAGAGAAAAAAATACATGCTCGTTATGCTTGAGTTTATAATAGGTTATGGAACATTCAGTCTAGAAAATTCAAAAAAAATGATTTTCTTATTTTGTTTCTCTTTTCTCATCAGAGTAGTCATTAAGGTAAAAAGAAAAGAGAACATTAGTTTGTTTACTTTATTTGCGATCTTCCCAAACTACGCAAAGATCTGATTCATGCGGCATCATGATACGTAGGCAACCTACATAGGGTTCGATCGAATTGTTTTTGAAAAAAAGAAAAAAAAAGAAATTATGGGATGCGAGAAATGAGAGGAAAGAAAAGAGCGATAATTAGAAAAAAAAGAAGGAAAATGAGCAAGCCAAGAAGTGCTAGAAAAGAAAAGAAAAGAGAAGATTCAAATGGACAAAATTGGGATGATGCCAACTGACCTTGTGATCCTCGAAGGCATTCTAAAACCGTTAATTATTGCTAGGTGTATTGCACACAATGTGATATTTTATGCCCTAATGCTAACATGATGACTCCATTTTGTTCCATTTGTTATCTTCATTGAGCAGAAGGATAGTTGGTTTGTGAGTTTTAAGTAACTCATCCATACAATACAAGGTCAGAGAGCAAGGTAGCCATGACTATTAAAGACTTGGACACAAGGGTTATTGATCCGTCTAAGGGAGTTGTTGAATTAGAATCTGAGTTGAAAGAAAAGATCTTAAGGTTGAAAGGACAGATGGTCAAAATATACCAAGCCTGGATTAGTGGGCGTCCTCCACCATCAGTTCCCACTAACTACACTGAAAGCCTTGTCACCATTCCGCCATTGTCACAAGTCCAGGATATCTCCCCACAAACTTTTCACACTCCACCCCCCAGAACCACCTCATATCCCGCTCCTTTGACCACTTATGTTTTTGTAGCTCATCCACCTGCTACCTTTCCTCTATCCTCTAGCGAGACTGTGTTCAAAATCCCCGATGCCCAATGCTATGCTCCAAAACTAATTTTCAAGGTCTCGGGTCCATACTCTTATGCTACTCATTTTGAGCCTCCCGGTTAGACTGCAAAGCCTACTAAGACAGTGGAGCAAGATGAGATATCCAGAAAGCTGAAAGGGTTTAAGATACCAAAGTTTAATTTGTATGACGGACATGGAGATCCCGTGGCCCATCTAAGGGTTATTGCAACAAAATGAGAGATATTGGCAGGAAAGGTGAGCTGTTGATGGCGCATTCCAGTAAGAGCCTGAATAGGGCAGCTTTGGAATGGTATACTCGTCAAGATGTCAGTAAGTGGCATACATGGGGTGACATGGCTCAAGATTTTGTTCGGCACCATCAGTACAATGAAGACATTATCCCAGACTACTCTTCCCTATCTCAGATGGAAAAGAAACCCAAGAAAAGTTTTAGGGAATTTTGGTTCAGATGGAGCGAACAAGTTGCTCGAGACAGTCCTCCCATTGATAGAAAAGATGTTGCTGAGTCCCGCCAACGACAGGATCCAGTGGGCATTCCTGCTAAATGCTTTCAGCCTCAATACTGACCCCATGAATATCCCCGAGCTCCACATAATCCACCCCAGTATTATCCTCCGAACAACGTCCGACCACCTGTCTAACCACCGGGTCACTCCAACAGGCGAGCACGAGCACCGCAAAAGCTTCACCAGCCTCCACAAAATTTTCAAGTGCCCTATAACCCACATTCAAGCCAAGGGTGTAGAAGGGAACAAAGGCTGAAAGATAATTTTACACCAATAGGAGGGTCATATGCAAGCTTGTTGGAGAAATTAAAGAATTACGACATGATTGCACCTATTCCTCTAAATTATATAGACCCACGTGCGAGAAGTTTTGACCCTGCTAAAAGGTGTGAATACCATTCCAACGCCCAGGGGCACAATGTTGAAGATTGTCTTGCTTTGAAAAGGGAAATAGAAAGAATGATTCAAGAAGGAATAATTGTGGTCCAAGGCAAATGTCACACATAATCCTCTACAGGTACATGACAATGCACAAATTGTTGGGATGGTTTGCAATGATGACGGGTTGGTCAAAGGAGGCAATGAGCCACTTGGTGAAGATAATGTGATTGAAGTTGGTAAAGGTCCTAGTGATATTGATGGGGAACTCAATGGCTAAGATGCTGAGCTTAGTAATTGAAAAGACGCTCCTCTCTTGGCTAGCCAGGGAGGAGTCTTGGTGGTTCATTTTGTTGTTATTTCTGTTGTCCGGGTTGTTTCAGGGTTGTAATCCGGATATTGTCTTGTGACTCAAACCCTTCTATCCTTTTATTTGCCTAGTTCATTTAGTCGTAGTACCCCATTTAGTGTTATTTAGGTTTTTCCAGGGTCGTAACCCCAATGTGTTTTATTTGTTTTGTTGTTCAAACCCTTTCACCGTCTGTCTAATGCAATTCTCTGTTTTCTGTTATTTCTAGTCATTTTTGTTTAGTTCTCTTTTCCTTTTATAGTTCTTTTCTTGATGGCTCTAGTGACATGACATGCACGCATAATTCTGGGTCTGGACTTAAAAGTTAGTTTAATCATGAAGCAATAAAACAATTTTGAAGATGTTAAGGACATTTAAAGGAAATAAGTAAAGGCATTTTGAGATCATTTGAAGCCCGAACTGTGTGAAACTGGGGCAGATAATTTGGAAAGTTAGCATGATGACAAGAATTCGTTAAAGGAGAGTGCATCTTAGATAATTTGAAGTGAGCAGTTTTGAGTTCAAGTGCACCTCAAGTAATAAGATAAAGACAAGGGAGTTTTCTCTGAACTGACGGAGGGTATCCATTGTGAAGAAGAAATTACCTAATGAGAGTTATGTACTTGACAAGGCACTGAAAAAATGGAAAGCATATCAATGAAATCAATGTCAAAGCTGTAAAAGAAATGTTGTGTGTGCTCTTCCTTTTTCACCTCAAGTTGCATGTGTTGTATTTGGCATTTTCAGGGATTGGGAGGCCCTCCTTCAGCTACCCAAACACTTATACCATTTGATACCCTTTTGACCCTTTACGGATTTCTTTGACCTTCCCTCTTTTGGAATCAAATTAGAGTCATACGAAAAAAAATAAGGAAATACTTCATGTCCCTATAGGTTTATTTTAGAAAGTTCTTTCCAAAAGATAAGTTCAAAAAAAAAGAAGAGAAAATAAGAGATAAAGAGAAAAAAAGAAGAAGAAAAGAATAAAAGAGTGAAAAAGGAAAAAGGAAAAAAAAGAAAAAGAAAAAGAAAAAGAAAAAGAAAAAGAAAAAGGCAAATAGTAACAAAAGTAGTCTTGTAAACTACGGTCGACCTGATTCTTGTCACCACAAGATAGGTAGGCAACCTTACGGTTCGGTCACACTAAATAAAATATTTCATAAATCCCACAAAGTCAAGAGTGGGGCAGTCTTTCTTAAAAATTCCATCTCAAAAAGAAAAGAAAAAAAAGGGTTTCAAATTCCCTTATTTTAGAAATTTGGGCAAAGTTTTTAGAATGAATTTCAAAAGTTGTAAATAAATTAACCCCGTTATCTTAGTTATTTTGAGCTTTTATCCTTTCTTTCTAACCCTGTCCAAAAGCCGCATTACAGTCCAAAAAAGACCTCCTAGATGATCTTTGAGAGTGCTGAGTTAGCCATGCCAAGAGTATATGATATTTTTACAATGGTTAATGCCTTGTCATCTGCAAAATAAGAGGAAATAATAAGAAAAGAACAAAATGAGAGAGTCTTATAGGTTAAAACCTTCACATGCACCATAAGGTGATTGTAAGTTGAGAGAAAGAGGAAAATGAGAGAGGCTTGATGGTAAAAACCCTCCGGGCACTACAAGTCGAATAAGGACCATGAATCAGATGGGATAATTGGGGCATTGAAGCCCAGCTTCATGGTTTAGGGGTATAACAAGAGTTGAACATCAGACTTGCTTGACAGATTAGGCCAATTAATCCAAAGGTGTATGTCATGGTCATTAGAGTTGGTATCCACATCTGATAAGTTTCTACTTTGTAGTTTTCTTGTTAGGAATCATCTCTTTCCATTGTTCTTTACTCTGTTCCTTTTGTCTTGTTTACCTCCTCTTCTTGAGTCTGTTTGGTCAGAACAAGTGAGAAATGATTTCAAAATTTTCCACCAGCTTTCCAATTGCACAAAATGGGATCTAGCTAGCACATCAAAGTAACATAAGTCAGGAAAGAACATCATGCACACTGAGTTGGTAACAATCAACGTGCTTTGGGATTCATGTGAAATACAAAGGTTCAATATATGTCAATTCATGAACAATGCACCAGATAGAGGGTGTTGGGTTTGAACGAATCAAAGGTATTTTTTGTGATAAGGTTGACAGAGAAAGTAGTTAACCAATAACAAGCAAGGTCTTCCAAGTGAAAATCAAAGTTATCATGGCAAGTGAAGGAACAATAGAACTCAAGGCCAAGGCCAGTGGCCTACGTCAGGAAAGAACAGCAAGCGCATTGAGTTGGTAAAAATCAACGTGTTTTGGGATTCATGTGAAATACAAAGGTTCCGTAAATGTCAATTCATGAGCAAAATGCAACAGATAGAGGATGTTGGGTTTGAACGGATCAAAGGTATGTTCTGTGATAAGGGTGACAGAGAAAGTGGTTACTCAATAAACAAGCAAGGTCTTTCAAGTTGAAATCAAAGTTATCATGGGAAGTGAAGGAGCAATAGCACTCAAAGTCAAGGCCTCAAACCGACCACCATGTTTAAACTCACAATTTTTCTTTGTTTGAAGAAGGGACGAATACTATGTCCAAATCAAAGCTTGGAAGCTTGAATTTTTCAAGTGTCATGTGCAAATTTTGTCAACACAAAGGCGGTTTGAGAAAGGGAAAGGAAATTTGTTCGATCTGCAGGAACTCTCCATGAGGAAAGCATGGTTCAGGGGCAAGAAATTTTGTTCATTCTGCAGAGATCCTCCAGGAAGAGAGTATGGCTCAGGTAAGTTCATTCTCGGTTGTTCAGGACCCTCCTGGATAATGGAATTTAGTTTTAAGTGTTCAGGACCCTCATGGATAATGGAATATAGTTTTAAGTTGTCAGGACCTTCCTGGATAATGAGATTTAATTGTAAGTTTTCAAGGCCTTCATGGATAACAAGATTTAGCGTAAGTTATACCTTTAGGAAATATAATTTAGCTTTAAAGTTGTCACTCTTAAGATGAGATTTAATTTAAAATTTTTAGGGCCCTCCTGGATAATGAGATTTAGCTTTTAAATTCTTAGAGCTCTTTTGGGTAACATGATTAGATTAACACTTACAGATGTGCCTAGATACCAAACTGGGACAGAAATGTTTCTTTTGTTTTGTATATTTTTTTTTGTAATGGCAGGCGCCCACCTGGAGAACAAGGGAATACAGGTTAAGTTTCGGCAATCAGGCGCCCACCTAGAGAACAAGGGAATACCGTTAAAGTTTTTGGCTATTAGGCGTCCACTTGGAGAACAAGGGAATACAGTTAAAGTTTTGGAAATCAGGGGCCCACCTAGAGAACAAGGGAATATAATTAAAATTTTCGGTAATCAGACGCCCACCTGGAGAACAAGGGAATACAGTTCGAGTTTTTGGCAATCAGGCACCCGCCCGGAGAACAATGGAATACAGTTTGAGTTTTTGGCAATCAAGCACCCGCTTGGAGAATAAAGGAATACAGTTCGAATTTTTGTCAATCAGGTGCCCACCTGGAGAACAAGGGAATACAATTAAAGTTTTTGGCAATCAGGCGCCCACCTAGAGAACAAGGGAATACAATTAAAGTTTTTGGCAATCAAGCGCCCACCTGAAGAACAAGGGAATACAATTCAAGTTTTGGCAATCAGGCGCCCACCTGGAGAATACAGTTCAAGTTTTGGCAATCAGACGTCCACCTGGAGAACAAGGGAATACAGTTCAAGTTTTGGCTATCAGACGCCCACCTGGAGAACAAGGGAATACAGTTCAAGTTTTGGCAATCAGGCGCCCACCTGGAGAACAAGAGAATACAGTTCAAGTTCTTGGCAATCAGGCGCCAACCTGGAGAACTAGGGAATACATTTCAAGTTTTGGCTATCAGGCGCCCACCTGGAGAACAAGGGAATACAGTTCAAGTTTTGGCAATCAGGCGCCCACCTGGAGAACAAGAGAATACAGTTCAAGTTCTTGGCAATCAGGCGCCAACCTGGAGAACTAGGGAATACATTTCAAGTTTTGGCAATCAGGCGCCCACCTGGAGAACAAGGGAATATAGTTCAAGTTTTGGCAATCAGGCGCCCACCTGGAAAACAAGGGAATATAGTTCAAGTTTTGACATCAGGCGCCCACCTGGAAAACAAGGGAATACAGTTCAAGTTTTGGTAATCAGGCGCCCACCTGGAGAGCAAGGGAATACAATTCAAGTCTTGGCAATCGGGCGCCCACTTGGAGAAACAAAGGAATTCATTTCGAGTATTGACAGTTGTCCCCCACCTGGAAAACAAGGGAATCCATTTCAAAGTAGTTAGTAGCAGTCACCCACCTGGAGAACAAGGGAAGTCATTTCAGAATTCAATTCAAGTTGGAAGTAGCAGAAGCTCGCGACAAGAATGCGAGTCAACAGTTTGAGATGATCAGCAGAAGTTAGTCTCAATCCAGAACAAAAAAAGAAAGAAAGAAGTGAATCCAAAATGCAAAAGTAGAGAAAAATGTGAACTGCTCAAGACATGGTTGAAATCACGAGCATTGCATGTCCGATCTTGATCCGAAGAAGAATGAACTAGCACCTGCAGCTAGCAAGCGGCAAGGTTCAAATCTAAAGTTTGAATGAAGAACCATTCAAAACTCAAGATCAAGCTTCAAAAGACTTATAGATAGGAATCTTGTAACTCGTAGTTGACATGCTTAGTTAGTCTTTTTCATTTTTGATTTTGATGTAATAACAAGACCGCGGATCGGAACCTCGACAGAACGGCACCTCGACCGGCTCTAGAGCTCAGTATACTCCATCACCTCATTCACTTCTGTACTACACGTGGTCTGATTCCTTTATAGCCAAGGATATGTAGGCAGCTCAGATATCCGGGCTCGGTCATATTCTCCTTCCTCTTAGTTTTTGGTCTCCCTAAATAAGGGTCGGGTCAAAAACCTGTCTAGTCGTTCTTTGTCTGAAAACTCTTCGCGTTCCCAGTCAAAGAGGGGCAGTTGTAGACATGTGATTTTTGACCCTCCCGAGATTTCACCTATTTTAGCGTAAAATATTTAGTTTAGGCCTAATATCGATATTTCAATTAGTTTTGACTCTTTTACTTTATTTTATCCAAAAATAAAAATTACAAAAATATTTCCTCTTTTTAGTTGCTTTTAATTTATTACTTTTCTAAAACTAAAAAAATACAAACAAATAGTACCTTATTTTTATTTTAGTATGATATTTGAAAAATACCAAAAAAATAGGTTTGTTTTAACGGTTAGTCTTATTTTAATAGTGTGATGACCCGGCCAGTTGTCTCATGAGTTACCGCTCCATTTCCCCCATTTCAACTTCTTTACGCTTTGTTATCCGTGTTTTATGTGATTAAGTTTATTAGTTCGAGTTCGGAGAGGATTTGGTAAGAAATGAGACACTTAGTCTCTTTTAAAAAGGCTTAAGTTGGAAAAGTCAACCGGATGTTGACTTATGTGTTAGAAGGCTCGGAAGTGAATTCCAATGGTTCGGTTAGCTTCGGGAGATGATTTGTGACTTAGGAGCGCGATCGGAATGGGTTTTGGAGTTGTAGAGAAGATTTAGGCTTGAATTGACGAAATTGATATTTTGGCAAATTCCGATTGATATGCGAGATTTTTGATATAGGGGTCGGAATGGAATTCCAAGAGTTGTAGTAGCTTCTTTGTGTCATTTGGGATGTGTGTGCAAACTTTCAGGTCATTCGGACGAGATTTGATAGACCTTTTGATCAAAAGCATAATTTAAGAGTTCTTGGAGTTCTTAGGCCTGAATCCTATGTTAAATTGGTGATTTGATGTTGTTGTGAGCATTCCGAAGTTTTGAGCAAGTTTGAACAATGTCACGAGATGTGTTGGTACAATTGGTTTGAAGTTCCGGGAGTTCCGGGTAGGTTCAGGGATGTTTTAGTGCAAAAATCATAGCTGTAGCAGGTCTATAGGGGTTGCATGCCCCGGAACTCACTCACGCGGACCGCACTGGCTTGCGCGGACCGCGTGAGTTTTGGTGCGGCCAACGGTAGCTGAAACCTGAGGGGTACCTATAAATACGAGGTTTTGGGTTTTATTTAATATTTTGACCTAGAGAGCTCGGATTTTGGCGATTTTTCGAAGGTTTTTCAAGAAATTTATCGGGGTAAGTGATTTTAACTCAGATTTGGCTGGAATACATGAATCTATCACTGAATTCATTGTGAACACCTAATTTTTAACAACATTTAATTTTTTATCACTTCTTTTATGTAAATATTTTAGGGGGTTTTAACCTACTATTATTTTAGCTTTATTACACTTTTTATTATAGGATAAAAATACAAAAAAAATAAAAATTAAAAGGTGAATTATCACTATTAATATTTTTTTTATTTTTTATAAAAAAAATCCGAAAATATTATTTTAAAAAAAAAAGAAAATTTCGGAAATGATTTAAAAAATAAGAAAAAGGGAAGTATTGAATAAAAAAATATAAAAGTAAAAATAGGTGGAATTCTCTTTTAAAAAAGTAAAAGAATGTAGAAAATTAAAAAAATAAAAAGTTTTGTGGAAATTTTAAAAAATTAAAAAGTAAAAGAAGGTTGGAATTAAAAAATAAATATAAAGGTATCTGAAAATTTAAAAAATTTAAAGTAAATGAAAGTAGCATTTTAAAAAAAAAGGAAAAGAAAGTGGTTTGTTTTTTTAAAGAAAAGTTAAATAAAGTGAGATTCTCTTTTAAAAAAATAAAAAATGAAATTTTAAATAAGATAAAAGTAATTAAAGTTGGAATTTTAAAAATAAAAGTAAATAAATGTGGGATTTCTTTTTCTAAAAAAAATAAAAGCAATTTGTAAGTGGGATTTTTTTAATTAAAAAATAATAAAATAATAAAAAAAATCTGAAAAATTTCGAAAATTTTGATATAAATAGAACAGAAAATTTAGGAAGAAGGGGGTTCAAAAAAGAGAAAAAAGAGATAGAGAGAAGAAAAAAAGAGGGGGCGGAGAGAGCGGTATACACTCGATACACACTCTGGATACACTGAATATACAGGGACAGAATTCATTCTGGAGAGAGTAAAAAAGGTAGAACCAAATTTTCTGAAATATTGAGAGCGGAAGAACACCAGAGAGAGTTCAAAGCTAGAATGAGAAAACAAAGAGAGATTTTCGGACTATTTTTCTTCTCCATTTTTACTAGTTTCCTCCGTGTTGCTGGGATTTCTGGATTGAGGTGTTGAAGCTACTGTGTTGGGCTTTCTGCTGCTGTATTTTGCTGTTTGCTGTTGCTGATTGCTTACCCATTTTTCTGTTCTACATACCAGGTACACACATGAACTCACTGATGATGTAACTCTGAGATTAAGCATGAAATAAAGTATTTGGGCAGTTGCTCGCTGGATGAGGCGTCTGTTGTTATTCCATTATAAATGATAGTTGAAATATGTTTTGAGATGATTAACACTCGATGAAATTTGAAGTTGTGTAATGTGTACTTAACGAGGACTATATGGGATCAGTAATCTCACCTTATTCGATTATAGATTTGGTAGTTAAACACTAAATTCATTGGCATAGACTTTCAGGTTAACTGTACACTCTAAATAGTCCAGTATGCTGTAATGTGGTAGCGAATAATGTTAGTTTCCAATTGTTAATTGTTAGTGTTAGTTTAAATGAGTATTGTTAAGCATGAATTTGTTTCCAGTGATCGTAAAGAAGAAAGACAAGTTTAAAAGAGGTTTGTGTCTCGTTGATTCAATTCCGTAGTCCAGCTTGTTCGAAGTATTAATGTGTTTGAGTGTTAATCTAGTAGTAGTGATTTGAATAATACCTTATTTTTAATTGGGCCTTTAGCTGGCTTGTATGAATTGGTTATTTTGTTGTGAACTATATGGGCATATGTGAAGTAATTTGAAATAAGTGTAACAGATCTGGGCTTGCTGTTGGGCCTTACGTGACTGGGCTGCCGATGACCCAGTTTCCAGAGATGTTTGGTTATAGTTTAGGAAAAACACGGGTTGCCCAGCTCAGGGAATCGATCTCCCGATCTGTCCTCCAAAGCCTGGTCAGTTGAGGCGTCTTGGGTCACACAGCTTGGGCCATTTGGGTCTGATATTAAATGGAAGATGGACTGATAATACCCAAGGGATAGGTGGTGGATCTCATTATCTCACAATAATTAATTAGGATTTTATTTTATTTTAGAGACAAATAGAAAATCGTAGTCACTTTTAGGTTGGCTTTTTAATAAAATAAAATGAGACGAGCCTCGCCAAATAAAACGTACAAACGGCGGGGCCCTCAATAAATGGTTATTTTAAATACTTAGACTTCGGGATGGGCCGTTTAGAATAATTCCACGGCCTTCCCCAAAATAATGATATGCTAGTCGCTTTAGGCGCGCCTTTAATAATTTACTTTCTTAAACTCGGGTGCACATTTATGTGACCCAAATCCAAATCTCAACAGAGTTGAAATGTATCAATAACCACGGGTGCATTGATGTGACGTGGTTCGAGATGTATTTTCACGACGTCACAATTCTCGTTAAAAATAATAATAATAAAAGCGGTAAATAGTTAAAATTTGCACATAGGTTCAACATGTATTAAAATCAGATAAATAAGCCGAATATGACAGTTGAGCGACCGTGCTAGAACCACAGAACTCGGGAATGCCTAACACCTTCTTCCAGGTTAACAGAATTCCTTACTTAGATTTCTGGTTCGCGGACTGTAACACAAAGTCAATCCTTTCCTTGATTCGGTATTCAACCGGTGATTTGGGACACCATAAATCTCCCAAGTGACGTCTTTGAAATAAATAAATAAATCCCGTTTCGATTGTCCTTTAATTAGAAAAACTCCCTCTGCGCCCCTTTGTGGTGGCGCGAGTAAAAAGGAGGTGTGACATTCATCATTTAATTCGTGATTTGAGATGGAATTTGGGAATAAAATTGTGAAACCTTTCAAAAATGTAAAATAATGATTTAAAGGACCAAATGGTATCGGAATTGGATAATTTTGGTATGGTTAGACTCGTGAAGGTATGAGGATTCTGAGAATGTAAATTCTACCCGATTCCGAGACGTGGTCCCGGGGCTCGGGTTTTGCTAATTTCGGGATTTTTGATATTTTTTTCAAATGTTTTCGCTTGGGCTTTGTTCCCTTAGCATATTGTGATATATTCGTTCTGATTTTGGATAGATTCGACGCGCGTGGAGGCCAATTCGAGGGGTAAAGGGCGTCGCGAACTAGAGAATTAGCAAGTTCGAGGTGAGTAATGGTTGTAAATGATGTCCTGAGGGTTTGAATCCCCGGATTGCACATCGTAGTGCTATATTGTGGCAAGATACGCGCTGGATGATGAGCGTGGGGTCTTTCACTACTGGGAATTATGACTTGGTCCATCCCGATTGATGACTTTACTGAATATTTGACTGAAATTCATTTGTTATCATCATGATTTGGGTTGATTGCCATATTTGGTCTTCGTGCCAACTATTTGAACCCTTCGGGGATTTTTATCACTGTTTCCTTATTGCTTGACTTATTATTTGAACTCAGTCCTGTTGATATCTACTGTTTTACAAACTCAGCCACTCTTACTTAGATTTGAAACTTAAATGATATTTCTACATCATGTTTTGGGCTGAGAACTACTGTTTTACTAATGCCCAAGGGGCTTATGATGATTTCTGGACTGAGTGAGGCCAATGGCCATATGTGAGGATATGCTGAGTGATATGAGGCCGAGGGCCTGAGATACTATGTACGCCATGCGGTAGCTTGAGTGATGTGAGGAGATGTTGAGTGATGATGCCACGAGGTGGCTTGATATAGCGCTTGGGCTGTAAGGGGACCCTCCGGAGTCTGCACACCCACAGTGAGCGCGGGTACCCATGTGATTTGAAACAGTGGTAACAATGACATTGTTTGATGCAATTTGGTCAGGTAACAATTGCTGACCATTATGCTGAGTGATTGTGAGGTAGCCCGAGGGGCTGATACTGTACTGAGAGTGAGCCCGAGGGGCTGATACTATGCTGAGCGGTTGATACTGTGCCTGAGGGGCGGATTTCTACTTATTAATTACCTGTTAAATTACCTGTTTTACTTGTTTTAAAAAAGAAATATCATTTGATTTCTTCACTGATTTAATGCTTTAAGTGATTTTACTGCTTGATATGGAATTGCTTTGTGCCTTTACGTGTTTTCATACTTTCAGCCATTATTTGTAATTATTACTCACTGAGTCGGAGTACTCACATTACTCCCTGCACCGTGTGTGCAGATTCAGGTATAGCAGAGTCCGTACCTGAGCGCTGATTCCTTCCAGGCTAGGTAGTGATTTGGAGTTACGAGGTAGCTGTTGATGTCCGCAGCCCCTTGTCTCTCTTATCCTCTATCATTTATGTTTTCTTTAGACTGTTGTATCGGATTCCGTACTTTGTAGATCTATAGCAGATTCTATAGTAGCTCATGACCTGTGACACCCCGGTTTGGGCTGTGTCGGGATGGTTCCTGCTGTTATTATCGTTAAATTCCGCAATTTATGAATATTATATTATATGTTACTATTGTTTATGATGATTAACTGTTTAAAAGAGGTGTTCCATTTTGGTCTGGTTGGCCTTGTCTCCGCGAGAAGCGCCATCACGACTGAGTTTGGGGATTGGGTCGTGACAAGTTGGTATCAGAGCCTAGGTTACATAGGTCTCACGAGTCATGAGCAGGTTTAGTAGAGTCTCGCGGATCGGTACAGAGAT
The DNA here is from genome assembly GCF_000393655.2 of Nicotiana sylvestris. Taxonomy (NCBI): domain Eukaryota; kingdom Viridiplantae; phylum Streptophyta; class Magnoliopsida; order Solanales; family Solanaceae; genus Nicotiana; species Nicotiana sylvestris. Next base: position 45,316,988 of record NC_091058.1, read on the forward strand.
GTCTGTATTTATCCTCGAGAGGCTGCAGAACCTTTAGGAAAAATTTCATATTCTTGAAACTCTTGTCGTGCGAACTTGTTGGTCTGAGTACTAAACTTCTGATATTACATTCTCTCACAGATGGTGAGGACGTGAGCTACCGGACAAGGTGGACGACCACCAGTGCCACTCACTAAGGCCACCAGGGGCCGTAGACGCAGTCGTGGACGTGGCAGAGGCAGAGCAGCAAGGGAAACACCTGTTGATGCACCGGCTGCCCTGGATCCGGATCAGGCTCCCTCTATGGATGCTCCAGCAGCACTAGTTCAGGCACCAGTTGTGCCTATCGTGGTTCTGGGTCTTCAGGAGGCCTTGGTACAGATCTTATCAGTTTGCACTAGCCTGGCTCAAGCAGTTTCAGCCACTACAGCAGCAGCTACTTCACAGGCCGGGAGAGGCAATCAGACCCCCGTTGCTCGCACATCTGAGCAAGTAGTGCTGGGATTACAGACACCGGGGGCACCTCCAGCTCAGCCGGTTGCACCAGCTCAAGAGTTTATTGTGCCAGTTATGCTGGATGATGAGCAACGTCATCTTGAGAGATTTGGTAGACTCCAGCCTCCGTCATTCAGTGGTACCGAGGGCGAGGATGCCCAGGGTTTTCTTGATAAGTGTTAGCGGATGCTCCGTACAACAGGGATTCTTGAGACTAGTGGTGTGGTATTTACCACCTTTCAATTTACTGGGGCTGCCTTCACATGGTGGGAGGCGTATGAGAGGAGTAGGCCAGTTGGAGCAGCGCCCCTTACTTGGCAGCAGTTCTCCACTCTCTTCTTGGAGAAGTATGTGTCGCAGTCCCGTAGAGAGGAGCTATGTAGACAGTTTGAGTGGTTGCGACAGGGGGATATGATTGTGTCACAGTATGAGTCGAGGTTTTCTGAGTTGGCTCGTCATGCCATTTGGATGGTTCCGACAGATCGTGAGAGGGTCAGGAGATTTGTTGATGGCCTTAACTATCACCTCCATATTCTTATGACCCGAGAGAGGGTGTTGGGTGCTACGTTCGAGGAGGTGGTCGATATCGCTCGTGAGATTGAGACAGTTTACCGTCAGGATCGAGAGGAGAGGGAGGCCAGGAAGCCTCGAGGATCTGGCAGTTATAGTGGTGCTTCTTCGAGGGGCCAGTTTCAGCATGGTAGAGGTCGTTCTTTCAGGCATACTCAGTCAGCCCGCCCAGAGTATCGCAGGGCATCTTCGGGTCATGGTCATCATGGATCTCAGCAGGGACAGTCATCACTCAGTGCCCTTCCAGCCCAGAGTTTATCTCGTGCCTCATCAGCTCAGGGTTCTTCTATGCCGAGTGCATCAGCTGGTCACTCCGGTGTGAGGGGTTCCCTTCATTCCCCTTATCCAGCACTTGGGAGTTGTTATAAGTGTGGAGAGTTTGGACATGTGTGGAGGCAGTGTCCTCGTCGTATGGCTAGTTCATCTCAGCAGAGGGGTCAGCCCTCGACTACTACTCCAGTTACCTCACCACCCGCCCAGCCAACTAGGGGTGGAGGTCATGCAGCTAGGGGTCGCCCCAGAGGGGGAGGTCGATCAGGGGGCGGTCAGGCCCGTTTCTATGCACTTCCTGGCAGGCCAGATGCTATTGCTTCAAATGCTGTCATTACAGGTATTGTTTCAGTCTGCCACAGAGATGCCTCTGTATTATTTGATCCCGGTTCCACCTTTTCTTATGTGTCATCATACTTTGCTCATTATTTGGGTACGCCCTGTGAGTTTCTTGTTTTACCTGTTCATGTATCTACCCCCGTAGGCGATACTGTTGTTGTAGACCGTGTGTACCAGTCATGTGTGGTGATTATTGGGGGTATGGAGACCCGAGTGGATCTATTGCTATTGAGCATGGTGGATTTTGATGTTATTTTGGGCATGGATTGGCTATCTCCATGTCGTGCTATTCTAGACTGTCATGCTAAGACAGTCACTTTGGCTATGCCGGGTGTACCGCAGATCGAGTGGCGTGGTATGACTGATTATATCCCTAGTAGAGTGATCTCTTTCTTGAAGGCCCAGCGTATGGTTGGGAAGGTTTGCCTTTCATATCTAGCAATTGTGAGGGATGTTGGAGCTGAGACTCCTAGTATTGGTTCTGTCCCAGTTGTAAGGGATTTTCCCGATGTTTTTCCTGCAGACCTGCCGGGCATGCCACCGGACAGGGACATTGACTTTGGTATTGACCTGGTGCCGGGCACTCAGCCACTTTCTATTCCGCCATATCGTATGGCACCAACAGAGTTGAAAGAATTGAAAGAACAGCTTCAGGAACTCCTAAATAAGGGGTTCATTCGGCCTAGTGTGTCCCCTTGGGGTGCACCGGTTTTGTTTGTGAAGAAGAAGGATGGCACGATGAGAATGTGCATTGATTATAGGCAATTGAACAAAGTAACAATCAAGAACAAGTATCCTTTGCCTCGCATTGATGATATATTTGATCAGCTTCAGGAAGCGAGGGTGTTCTCCAAGATTGATCTCCGTTCGGGTTATCACCAGTTGAAGATCAGGGATTTAGATATTCTTAAAACTGCTTTCAGGACCAGATATGGTCATTATGAGTTTCTTGTTATGTCTTTCGGGCTAACCAATGTCCCAGCAACATTCATGTATCTGATGAACAGTGTATTTGGCCTTATCTGGATTCGTTCGTTATTGTATTCATTGATGATATGTTGGTGTACTCGCGTAGTCAGGAGGAGCATGCAGAGCATTTGAGAGTTGTGTTGCAGAGACTGAGGGAGGAGAAACTTTATGCAAAATTCTCCAAGTGTGAGTTTTGGCTCAATTCAGTGGCTTTCTTGGGGCACGTGGTATCCAGCGAGGGTATACAAGTTGATCCGAAGAAGATAGAGGCGGTTCAGAGTTGACCCAGACCGTCCTCAGCCATAGAGAGTTGTAGCTTTCTTGGGTTAGCAGGCTATTATCGCCGGTTTGTTCAGGGATTTTCATCCACTGCATCGCCCTTGACCAAATTGACTCAGAAGGGTGCTCCATTTGTATGGTCGGACGAGTGTGAGGAGAGCTTTCAGAAGCTCAAGACAGCCTTGACCACAGTTCCAGTGTTGGTTTTGCCATCAACTTCAGGTTCATATACTATGTATTGTGATGCTTCAAGAGTTGAGATTGGTTATGTGTTGATGCAGGAGGGTAGAGTTATTGCTTATGCTTCTCAGCAGTTGAAGCCCCATGAGAAGAACTACCCCATTCATGATTTGGAGTTGGCTGCCATAGTTCACGCATTGAAGATTTGGAGGCATTACTTGTATGGCGTATCTTGTGAGGTGCTCACTGATCATCACAGTCTTCAGCATTTGTTCAAGCAAAAGGATCTTAATTTTAGGCAGCGGAGATGGTTGGAGTTGCTTAAGGATTATGATATCACTATATTGTACCATCCGGGAAAGGCCAATGTGGTGGCCGATGCTTTGAGCCGAAAGGCAGTGAGTATGGGGAGTTTGGCATATATTCCAGTTGGGGAGAGACCTCTTGCGGTTGATGTTCAGGCCTTGGCCAATCGGTTCGTGAGGTTGGATATTTCGGAGCCCAGTCGGGTGTTGGCTTGTGTGGTTTCTCGGTCTTCTTTATATGATCGCATCAGAGAGCGCCAGTATGATGATCCGCATTTGCTTGTCCTTAGGGACAGAGTCCAGCATGATGATGCCAGAGATGTGACCGTCGGTGGTGATGGTGTGTTGAGGATGCAGGGCCGGATTTGTGTGCCCAATGTGGATGGGCTTAGAGAGCTAATTCTGGAGGAGGCCCATAGCTCGCGGTATTCCATTCATCCAAGTGCCACGAAGATGTATCAGGATTTGAGGCAGCACTATTGGTGGAGAAGAATGAAGAAAGATATTGTGGGATTTGTAGCTCGGTGTCTTAACTGTCAGCAGGTGAAGTATGAGCATCAGAGACCGGGTGGCTTGTCAGCAGATAGTTATTCCCGAGTGGAAGTAGGAGAGAATCACTATGGACTTTGTGGTTGGACTTCCTCGGACTTTGAAGAAGTTCGATGCTATTTGGGTGATTGTGGATCGGCTGACCAAGTCTGCGCACTTCATTCCTGTGTGTACTACCTATTCTTCAGAGCGGTTGGCAGGGATTTATATCCGGGAGATTGTTCGGTTGCATGGCGTTCCTGTTTCCATCATTTCAGATAGAGGTACTCAGTTTACTTCGCAGTTTTGGAGAGCCGTGCAGAGAGAGTTGGGTACTCAGGTAGAGTTGAGCACAACGTTTCATCCTCAGACGGACGGACACTCCGAACGTACTATTCAGATATTGGAGGACATGTTGCGTGCTTGTGTTATTGACTTTGGAGGTTCATGGGATAAGTTTCTACCACTTGCAGAGTTTGCTTACAACAACAACTACCAGTCGAGTATTCAGATGGCTCCATATGAGGCTTTGTACGGGAGACAGTGTAGATCTCCGGTTGGTTGGTTCGAGCCCGGCGAGGCTAGACTATTGGGGACAGATTTGGTTCAGGATGCCTTAGAGAAGATGAAGGTGATTTAGGAGAGGCTTCCTACAGCGCAGTCGCGTCAGAAGAGTTATGCAAACCGGAAGGTTTGAGATGTGTCCTACATGGTCGGTGAGAAGGTCTTACTAAAGGTTTCGCCCATGAAGGGTGTTATGAGGTTTGGGAAGAAAGGCAAGTTGAGTCCTCGGTTCATTGGGCTTTTTGAGGTACTTCGGAGGATTGGGGAGGTGGCTTATGATCTTGCTTTGCCACCCAGCCTGTCGAGTGTGCATCCGATATTTCATGTTTCTATGCTCCGGAAGTATAGTGGGGATCCGTCTCATGTTTTGGACTACAACACGATTCGGTTGGATGATGATTTGACCTTTGATGTGGAGCCAGTAGCTATTTTGGGTCGCCAGGTTCGGAAGTTGAGGTCAAAGGATATAGCTTCAGTGAAGGTGCAGTGGAGAGGTCGGCCCGTGGAGGAGGCTACCTAGGAGACCGAGCGGGAGATACGGAGCAGATATCCTCATCTGTTTGAGGCTTCAGGTATGTTTCTTGACTCGTTCGAGGACGAACGTTTGTTTAAGTTGGGGAGGAAGTGACGACCCGGCCAATCGTCTCATGAGTTACCGCTCCATTTCCCCTATTTCAGCTTCTTTACGCTTCGTTATCCGTGTTTTATGTGATTGAGTTTATTTGTTCGAGTTCGGAGAGGATTTGGTAAGAAATAAGACACTTAGTCTCTTTTAAGAAGGCTTAAGTTGGAAAAGTCAATTCGATGTTGACTTATGTGTTAGAAGGCTCGGAAGTGAGTTCCGATGGTTCGGTTAGCTTCGGGAGGTGATTTGTGACTCAGGAGCGCGATCAGAATGGGTTTTGGAGTTGTAGAGAAGATTTAGGCTTGAGTTGGCGAAATTGATATTTTGGCAAATTCCGATTGATAGGCGAGATTTTTCATATAGGGGCCGGAATGGAATTCCAAGAGTTGCAGTAGCTTCATTGTGTCATTTGGGATGTGTGCGCAAAATTTCAGGTCATTCGGACGAGATTTGATAGACCTTTTGATCGAAAGCATAATTTAAGAGTTCTTGGAGTTCTTAGGCCTGAATCCTATGTTAAATTGGTGATTTGATGTTGTTGTGAGCGTTCCGAAGTTTTGAGCAAGTTTGAAAGATGTCATGAGATGTGTTGGTACAATTGGTTTGAAGTTCCGGGTAGGTTTCGGTATGTTTTAGTGCAAAAATCATAGCTGTAGCAGGTCTACCCTGCTGCAGCCCCCAGAACTCACTCTCGCGGACCGCATAAAAATGAGTGCGCCCGTGGTGAGTGCTGTGCGGACCGCACAAAAGTAGGCGCGGCCGCGGTAGGCGTCGCGCGGACCCCACAAAAATGGGCGCGACCGCGGTGAAGAACCCTCCCGCTGGTCCTACTTTGGAAGCTCATATCTTTTAATCTACAAGGAATTTTGAGGTGATTCAAAAACGAAAGTTGTAGACCTTCGTGTCTAGTTTCTAGAAAAGTAATTATATTGCAATTTGGACATCTATAGCAAAAGTTATGGCCAAAATACTAAAGCCTATCACTGCAGAAGGAAGCCTGTGCGGCCGCACGTTGCTTTTGCGCGGACCGCACTGGCTTGCGCGGACCGCGGTATCTGACATGAGGGGTACCTATAAATACTAGGTTTTGGGTTTTATTTAATATTTTGACCTAGAGAGCTCGGATTTTGGCAATTTTTCGAAGGTTTTTCAAGAAATTCATTGGGGTAAGTGATTTTAACTCAGATTTGGCTAGAATACATGAATCTATCACTGGATTCATCATTTAATTCGTGATTTGAGATGGAATTTGGGAATAAAATTGTGAAACCTTTCAAAAATGTAAAATGATGATTTGAAGGACCAAATGGTATCAGAATTGGATAATTTTGGTATGATTAGACTCGTGGGGGTATGAGGATTCTGAGAATGTAAATTCTACCCGATTCCGAGATGTGTTCCCGGGGCTTGGGTTTTGCTAATTTCGGGATTTTTGATATTTTTTCGAATGTTTTCGCTTGAGCTCTGTTCCCTTAGCATATTGTGACATATTCGTTCTGATTTTGGATAGATTTGACGCGCATGGAGGCCAATTCGAGGGGCAAAGGGCGTCGCGAGCTAGAGAATTAGCCAGTTCGAGGTGAGTAATGGTTGTAAATGATGTCCTGAGGGTTTGAAATCTCGGATTGCACATCGTAGTGCTATATTGAGGCAAGATACGCGCTGGATGATGAGCGTGGGGTCTTTCACTATTGGGGATTGTGACTTGGTCCATCCCGATTGATGACTTTACTGAATATTTGACTGAAATTCATTTGTTATCATCATGATTTGGGTTGATTGCCATATTTGGGCTTCGTGCCAACTATTTGAACCCTTCGAGGATTTTTATCACTGTTTTCTTACTGCTTGACTTATTATTTGAACTCAGTCCTGTTGATATCTACTGTTTACAAACTCAGCCACTCTTACTCAGATTTGAAACTTAAATGATATTTCTACATCATGTTTTGGGCTGAGAACTACTGTTTTACTAATGCCCAAGTAGCTTATGATGATTTCTGGATTGAGTGAGGCCAAGGACCATATGTGAGGATATGCTGAGTGATATGAGGCCGAGGGCCTGAGATACTATGTACGCCATGCAGTGGCTTGAGTGATGTGAGGAGATGCTGAGTGATGATGCCACGAGGTGGCTTGATATAGCGCTTGGGCCGTAAGGGGCCCCTCCAGAGTCTGCACACCCACAGTGAGCGCGGGTACCCATGTGATTTGAAACAGTGGTAACAATGACACTTTTTGATGCAATTTGGTCAGGTAACAATGGCTGACCATTATGCTGAGTGATTGTGAGGTAGCCCGAGGGGCTGATACTGTACTGAGAGTACGCCCGAGAGGCTGATACTATGCTGAGCGGTTGATACTGTGCCCGAGGGGCAGGTTTCTACTTGTTAATTACCTGTTAAATTACCTGTTTTACTTGTTTTAAAAAAGAATATCATTTGATTTCTTCACTGATTTACTGCTTTAAGTGATTTTACTGCTTGATATGGAATTGCTTTGTGCCTTTACATGTTTTCATACTTTCAGCCATTATTTGTAATTATTACTCACTGAGTCGGAGTACTCACATTACTCCCTGCACCGTGTGTGCAGATTCAGGTATAGCAGAGTCCGCACCTGAGCACTGATTCCTTCCAGGCTAGGCATCGATTTGGAGTTACGAGGTAGCTGTTGACGTCCGCAACCCCTTGTCTCTCTTATCCTCTATCATTTATGTTTTCTTCAGACTGTTGTATCGGATTCCGTACTTTGTAGACCTCTAGCAAATTCTGTAGTAGCTCATGACTTGTGACACCCCGGTTTGGGCTGTATCGGGATGGTTCCTGCTGTTATTATCGTTAAATTCCACAATTTATGAATATTATATTATATGTTACTACTGTTTATGATGATTAACTGTTTAAAAGAGGTGTTCCGTTTTGGTCTGGCTGGCCTTGTCTCTGCGAGAGGCGCCATCACGACCGGGTTCGGGGATTGGGTCGTGACAAATAGTTATTTTATTTAAGTAGGATTAATTATTAAATAAGATTGTATTTTAGTCTTGTTCACGGAGAAAGAATAAAATTTGGGCTCAAACGACCCATTTTTAGGCCTAATTCTCGGACCTAGCCCATAACAACCCAAACCCAATACCTTTAAAACCCTAGAAAAAAAGCTTAAAAAACAATCCTTGCCTAGAATAACAATCAACCATTTTTTTGGACATAAGAAAAAAAGACTACACAAAGAAAGCAAACCTAGATCCCAGCAAAGAGAGACCCTACCCCCTTGTATTTCGTCTTCCACACACCACCCGAAACGACCATTAGAACAAAAACACACACCCTATATCAACAACTAATACACACAGCAAGAGGGCGCCGCCTCCTCTTTTGCTTGAAATTCCAGCGTGCAATCACCCATGTGAAAGGCCAAAGCTTCAGCCGTTGGACCTCACCGCCACTTCCCGCATCTCTTTGAACCTAGCTAAAGATGGAAGCTCGCCGGAAATACCATGAAATCCGGCGAAACTCCATGAAGACTAGCAACCCTCTCTCTTTATGAACATTGCTCGATTTGTTTTTATCGTTGCAAGGAAAATCATATCTGTATAGATCTGGCCGTTTTAGTGTTTTCCGGCGACCACCATTGAAACCGACGAACACACACACTCTCTGCTACCATTCTACCCTCTCACATCTACCGCTACCATAATTGGCTGGAAATACAGAAAAAACAGTGACAGAAACGTGAGAGGTTTCCGGTCATCGAGCCGTTGATGTCGTCATCGAGGTTCCCAGTCCAAGTCCTTGTTGCCGATTTTCCGTTGAAGTCATATGTACAATTTCATTTGGAGGGAATGTTCATTGATTCTGAACTACAAGGAAAATCAATCTGTTTTGAGGCCCGTTTCTATCCCATTCCTTCGTTTATTGACTTTATCTTATCGGATATTTGTGTGTTAGATTTGTGTGAATTTCTGGTGGAAAGCTGATTGTTTAAGGCATCATTGTTTCTGTTACATCACATTTTCGAAAAATTGTGAGCTTAGTTGATATGTGTTTGACACAAAAAGAAAGATGCAGAAATATAATGGTTAAAGCAAATGTCAGATTGATTAGATAATTGGGGATTCCAGCAATATGTGGGTCTTCATACACTTACATTAACGTTGTGCTTGCCATACGCGGTGGTCTCTGAAGCTGGTGATTCTCTTCTATTCGAATTTTTTCCTGCTGTTTTGTATGTTGGTTTCGAGCTTTCCGGTGCTGATTCGAGTCCCGTCTGTGGTTCGTTACATTTTTTAGTTCACAACAGTGTAACAATCAATTTTTCGGCTATATTGAGGCGGTGTTCTTTGAAGCTGGTGCTTCTCTTCTATTCGAATTTTTTCCTGCTGTTTTGTGTGTTGGTTTCGAGCTTTTCGGTGCTAATTCGAGTCGCGGTCTGCAGTTCATTACATTTTTGAGTTCACAACAGTGAAACAATCAATTTTCTGGCTATATTGAGGTTCAATTCTTTCATCTTCTTTTCGTTTTATTCAAGCTTAATGTTAATCGTTTGTTTGGTGATTTGATTTTGTGATTTGTTTAATTGGTGACTATGATTTTGAAAGTTGTTCATGTGGTTATCTGCTCGCATGCTACTCTGAATTGGTTATAGCTGAATATGATTTTGTAAGTATAGAAATTGGGTTGCTATTCTTCAACTGAGCTACATCAAATTAGACTAAAGGGGCTCGGATGTGCATTTCATGTGACCCGACTTTAATTTCCAATAATGTTTAATTTAATAAATTAAACATGCCGTGAACTGCGAGTGCATTTTATACAGTGTGATTTACGATGTGTTTTCAAAAATAAATAAGTGTATAGCGATCATGTATTTTTTCTAAAAAACATTAAAAGCGGTTAGAAAGTTAAAAAATGTATGTAGGTTTAAAATGTGTAATTAATCAGATAATTAGACCAATTATTAATAGTTGAGCGACCGTGCTAAAACCACGGAACTCGAGAATGCCTAACACCTTCTCCTGGGTTAACAGAATCCCTTACTCGGATTTCTATGTTTGCAGACCGTAAATAAGAGTCAACTTCCTCGATTCGGGATTGTAAACCGGTGACTTGGGACACCATAAATTATTCCAAGCGACGACTCTGATTTTAATACAAATAATCCCGTTTAGATTGTCACTTAAATTGGAAAAACTCCCTTAGTATCCCTTTTCGGGGTAGGAAAAAGGAGGTGTGACAAGAGCAAACTTTTATCCATTCCGACTCATAGTCTCGAAATTTTCCTATAACCAATACTTTCAAATTAGTCTGTTGCTCTTTTGAGTCCTGTTTCCAGGAAACGTTTTCCCACTTAGGATTTTTAATATTCTCAAATCATCAAAAGTATTTTGGAATATCCTTTTATTCCTTCCGAAGATTAATAAGATATTTGTTTCAGATTTATCCCTCATATGGTAATTTAATACTCCTGCTTTCGCTCATACCTTTAAATCTCATGCTAGATTCATAACTTGGGAACTATTATTACCTAACAAGTTTACTCTGAAAGCAATTCAACTCACCTCATTCGATTTCATGATACTAGTTTGCCACCTAATCGCGGACATCCGTGTTCTAGTTTTATTTCTTAAGTTTTAACAATTCCTTGACCCCATTAAGTTTCTTGTAATATTTTTCTACCAAAACTTGGGATTTCATTTACTACCATGCGCACTATAGACATGCTACCGTAGCCTGTAAGTTTTCAACAGTCGAGAGTCACTGCTATCACAATGGTACTTGAACCCTTTTAATATTAGTGCTCTTCTTTGAACCCTTTTAATATTAGTGCTCTTCTTTGAACCCATGCATACTGGCATACTTTATTTTATTTTTATTTTTTTTTGTATAGAAGAGTCATTTCTCATTCAGGAATGCGCATTACATTACCCTTCTCTATTTCCTCTTATTCCACTTAATCCCACGTGCAATTTAAAGTACTTCCTTGTTCTCCGCCAGCACTTGAATTTAATTCAAATCGCACATGCCCCCAAAGTTGTAGGAATACATTCGAGTTGCCCATTAAATCTTTGAATATCAGACATAACTTTTAATATTCCTGATGCAGAACATCGTAACTATTACTTATAATGAGTCTTTGAATCCCAACAAAAACTTTATGGTAATTGTACTCATTCTGTCATGAAGTTACCGAATGTTTTCTCTTCATCTTGGCTCTAGTAAATAAAATATCTTATTTCTCAAACCATTATCTTTAAGGTGAATCCTTTTTGTTCCGATGATCCCCCACTTAGGAGTAAACCTAATTCAAACTCTTACTTGCCACTGGAAGTCAATATTAAACTTATATCTCATATAGAACTTTTCATTGACAATCAATTTGTTCACCCACTACAATAGGTTATTTATCCCTCCCAATTAGAAATCTCTATTTTAGCGCTTCAATCTTTCATCGTACATTGACTTTTATTTCATCATTATGCCGATATGCTCATTATTCGGACAATAGGATAGATTGGTTACACTCATAGGAATTTTCTTTGCTCATTTTCGTATCCAAGTATCACGTTGCTACTAGCTGCAATATGTATTGCTAAGGGCCATTATTTTCCTCCCTTACGACATCATTATAGTTACCACTTCACTCTTTCATGTTCACTCTACCGTTGAGATCTCTTATAATATTTCACCCTTCAATCCATGCTATAATATAGTGCTAGCAACTACAACTGCCTTGCCTCTCATCTCACGCTTAAGTGTGTTGAACTGGTGTGAATCCCTTAGGCTAAATCCACATATCATTATATAACTTTATTTTGATGGTATCCCATCAAGTAGGCTAATACTTATGATAAATGCCTCATGTCTACATCATAATGCGAACTCTTTGGCCATAACTCATACCATATATTTACATCAACACGTTTCATATGATAAATATATACTTGCATATTTTTCCATTCTTCATGGTATCATTGACCTTGTCCATACATATCATGTTAGGGATTTATGACATATTATCATGTAGACTTAGAATTCTTGTGACTTCTCAATCTCCAAATCCGTACCATAACCGTTTTCAATTTTTGTTTTGAGCCTTACATCGTACACATTATATGTATAACCTTCCAACAACTTTAACTTTTGTGCCCATGAGCCATTTCAATATTTATTTTTCTTAAATCCTAAGGATCTGTTCACTCACAAGTTAACTGCTCTTTCACTATTGGGCATATACAGAGTTGCTTTGAGATCGTTCTTGGAAATTCTCAGTTTTTCATCATTTCAACAGAATAAAATAAAACATACCTCGATTAGAAAAACTCAAGATTATTATTCCATATCAATTTTTTTTCTTTCTTCCTTCTCTAACAATCTATATTGCTTCTTATAACCTCCAAGATTACGCCTTTTGTGCATCTCATGCCTTAATTTTTTTACACTTACCCATTTAAGTCAGCATACTTTATCCTTCCATGCCTGGGCATGCATAATTAGAGGTTGACTTTTACTTGTATCACATTCATCATCTGGAGGAACTCAAGGTTGTCATGCCCATCTTTTACATATGACATGCTTCATCTATCCTCAACTCTTACTTACACGTGGAACTTTATTTCTTGTGTGTCACTTCTATTACATATGACACAATCATGACGATAACCTATAATGCTCAGAGGAAACCCGATCTCTAGTATAATTAAGGGCCATCTTCCTCATATAATATTATTCCCTTTTTTGGATAATCAAGAAAGTCTTGTTCTTTTTCCTTCGGGAAGGTGTCTTTGGTCATTGTTGACACTGTCTTAACTATGCCATATTCTTTATAAGTCATACTATGTTTACCACAAACTTGACTGATTCACATTGACTTATCAATTAGATCCATATCACCTCTTTATATCTTGTCATGATAGTTTAAGATGCAATATCTTCATTTACATTTTTTTTTGAACTTTGCTTAGCTCGTTAATGGTGATTGTCACACCTCCTTTTTCTACCCCGAGGGGGTATAAAGGAGTTTATTCCAATTTAAGTGACAATTAAAATAGGATTATTTATTCAAATTCAGAGTCGCCACTTTGGATAATTTATGGTGTTCCAAGCCACCGGTGTAAAATCCCGAATCGAGGAAGTTTGACTCTATTTATGGTCTGCAAATACAAAAATCAGGGTAAGGAATTCTATTAACCCGGAAGAAGGTATTAGGCATTCTAGGCTTCCGTGGTTTTAGCACGGTCGTTTTAATCATACCTGGCTTAATTAAATTGTCTAATTACTCATTTTACAACCTATGTGCATTTGCCTCTTTTAATAAAAAGATTATCCTAAAATGAGTCACGCATACGTGTACTCATTTCGTTTGGCGCGTCAAAAATCATGTCATGCGAACGTGTCCACAATTAGTAACACTTTATTATTATTAAGAAAGTTTAGTCGAAGTTGCGCGAACGCATGCTCTGATTTTGTTTTTTTAAGATCGTAATTATGTCACGCGAACGTGTACACAACCACAATGGTATGTTAAACGTGTCTAAAGCAACTATGAGCATTTGTCATTTTTATATCTAGGTTATAAAATTAATACGAGGGTCATGAATGATTAAATTGTGGATGCCACACCTCAAACTATATAAACTAAATTAAATTAGTGGTCTATTAATAACAATTTTATTATTAAGAAAGTTTGATCGAAGTTGCGCGAACGCATACTCCGACTTGGTTTTAGAATCGTAATTATGTAATGGGAACATGTACATAATCACGATAAGAAACAAGAAACACTGTAACAAAACAAGAGGGGAACAACTCATGAATGCTAAAACCAAGCAACAGAAGAAAAGAAAAAAACGGAAAGACCAACCCGAACCAACGTACATGAAATCCAAACAGAATTTTATCGCACTAGAGCTCGGACCTCGACGAAATCTCGAACAGAACTGAGCAAGAAATCCAGATTTTCATGTGTAGATGGCTGGAGATCCCGTTGAAGAAGAAGATGAGGGGTCGTTTCTGTGGCTGCTCTGGTTGTGTTCGTCGTTACTGTTCTAGCAGCTGGTGGAGATAGGAGGCGATGGGGTTTTCCGGCGGGTTAGAGGGATGTGCTGCTTGGGTGTTTTGGGATCAAGAAGAAGAAGAAGGATCAACCCATTGGGAGGGAATCAAGTTGCTGCTTAGGGTTCAAGAGGGGTCTTCGACATTTTTGATTTTTTTGAGGAAGAAAGTGAATGTTCAGGGGGGGGGGTCGTCCGTTTGGTTGAAGAAAAAGCAGAATGGTGGAGGGGTCTCGTTTTCAGGGAAAACAACGGATTGTATGTGTATAGGTCTAGGGTCTTAGAGTCTAGGGTATTGTTTGTTTTATAGGGTTTTTTAGGTTAAGGGATATGAGCCTAGGAATTATGGGCTAGGTCCGATTATTAGGCTTAAAAATAGGTTGTTTGAACCCAAATTTTATTCTTTCTCCGCGAACGAGATTAAAATTACGACCTTATTTACCAATTAATACTACTTAAGTAAAATAACTGTTAAAATAAGACTGACCGTTAAAACAAAATTATTTTTGGTATTTTTAAGATTAAAAATGACTACAAAATATTAATGAAATATTTTTTTTTTGTAATTTTCATTTTCTTGTAATAAAATAAAGTAAAGGAGTCAAAATTAGTTGAAATAGCGATATTAGGCCTAAATTAAATATTTTACGCTAAAATGTAAAAAATCTTGGGGAGGGTCAAAAATCACATATCTACAACTGTCCCTCTTTGACTGGAAATACGAAGTATTTTCAGATAAAGAACAACTAGATAGGTTTTTTGACCCGACCCTTATTTAAAGAGACCAAAAGCTAAAAGAAAAGAGAGTGTGACCGAGCCCTGGTATCTAAGCTACCTACATATCCTTGGCTATAAAGGAATTAGACCACGTGTAGTTCAGAAATGAGTAAGATGATGGAGTATACCGAGGTGAAGAGCCGATCGAGGTGCCATTCCGTCGAGGTTTCAGTTCGCGGTCCTGTTATTACATCAAAATCAACAAAAAAAATGAAAAAGACTAACTAAGCCTGTCAACTATGAGTTACAAGATTCCTATCTATAAGTCTTCTGAAGCTTGAACTTGAGTCTTGAATGGTTCTTCATGCAGACTTTAGATTTGAACCTTGGCGCTTGTTAGCTGCAGGTCCTAGCTCGCTCTTCTTTAGCTTTTCGGATCAAGATCGGACATGAGGTGCTTGTGCCTTCAACCACGTCTTGAGCAGTTCACATTTTTCTCTACTTCTATATTTGGATTCACTTCTTTTTTTTTTCTTTTTCCCTTTTTTTTCTTGATTGAGACTACTTCTGTTGGTCATCGGACTGTTGACCCGCATTCTTGCCACGAACTTCTTTTGTTGCTGACTTGAATTGCATTTTGAAGTGAATTCACTTATTTTCCAGGTGGGTGCCTGATTGCCAAAACTTGAACTGTCTTCCTTTGAAACTTGAACCGTTTTCCCTTGTTCTCCAGGTGGGCGCCCGATTGCTGAAACTTGAATAGCTTTCCTTGAAACCTAAGCTGCTTTCCCTTGTTCTCCAGGTGGGCGCCTGATTGCTGAACTTGAACTGTCTTCCTTCGAAACTTGAGCTATTTTCCCTTGTTCTCCAGGTGGGCGCTTGACTGTTGAAACTCGAACTGCTTTTCCCTGAAACCTGAGCTGCTTTCTTTGAAACTTTAACTGTATTCCCTTATTCTCCAGGTGGGTGCCTGATTGCCAAAAACTAGAACTATATTCCCTTGTTCTCCAGGTGGGTGCCTGATTGCCAAAAGTTTAACTGTATTCCCTTGCTCTCCAGGTGGGCGCCTGATTGCCAAAAGTTTAACTGTATTCCCTTGCTCTCCAGGTGGGCGCCTGCTTGCCGAAACTTTAACTGTATTCCCTTGCTCTCCAGGTGGGCGCCTAATTGCCAAAACTTGAACTGCTTTTCCTCGAAACTTGACCTGTTTTCCCTTGTTCTCCAGGTGGGCACCTGACTGCTGAAACTCGAACTACTTTTCCCTGAAACCTGAGCTGTTTTCTTTGAAACTTGAACTGATTTCCTTGTTCTCCAGGTGGGTGCCTGATTTCCAAAATGTGAACTATATTCCCTTGCTATCCAGGTAGGCGCCTGATTGCCAAAACTTTAACTGTATTCCCTTGATCTCCAGGTGAGTGCCTGATTGCCAAAAGTTTAACTGTATTCCCTTGCTCTCCAGGTGGGCGCCTAATTGCCAAAACTTGAATTTCTTTTCCTCGAAACTTGACCTGTTTTCCCTTGTTCTCCAGGTAGGTGCCCGATTTCCAACACTTGCACTGCTTTTCTTTGAAACTTGACTTGTTTTCCCTTATTCTCCAGGTGGGCGCCTGATTGCTGAACTTGAACCGTCTTCTTTTGAACATTGTTGCTTTCCCTTTGTTCTCCAGGTGGGTGCCTGATTGCTGAACTCGACTTGCTTTCCCTTGTTACTTGAAACTATTTTCCCTTGTTATCCAGGTGGGCACCTGATTACAACAAAACAAACAAAACAGAAGAAATTTTTCTGCCCCAGTTTAATACCGAGAACATCTGTGAGTATTAATCAAATCTTGTTATCAAAAGAGCTATAAGAAATCAAAAACTAAGTCCCATTATACAGGAGGGCCCTGAAAACTTCAAATTGAATCTCATCTTAAGAGTGACAACTTTAAAGCTAAATTATATTTTTTAAAAGTAGAACTTACGCTAAATCTTGTTATTTATGAATGTTTTGAAATTTAACTAGGTCCCATTATCTATGAGGGTCCTGAGAACTTTTAAAATTAAATCCTATTATCCAGGAGGGCCCTATAATTGTTTTAATTAAATCCCATTATCCATGAGGGTCCTGAAAAGCCGTGAATGAAATTACCTGAGCCATGCTCTCTTCCTGGAGGATCTTTGCAGAACGAACAAAATTCCTTGCCCCCGAACCACGCTTTTCCTCATGGAGGGTTCCTGCATATTGAACAAAAAAATTTCCCCCTTCTCAAACCGCCTTTGTGCTGACAAAATTTGGGCATGACACTTGAAAACATTCAAACTTCCCAACTTTGATTTGGACACAATTTTCGTCCCTGTTTCAATCAAAGAAAACTTGTGAGTTTATAAATGTGGTGGTTGGTTTGTGGCCTTGACTTTGAGGGCGATTGTTCCTTCACTTCCCATGATAATTTTGATTTCAACTCAAAAGACCTTGCTTGTTTATTGACTAACCATTTTATCTTTCGCCCTTATCACAGAAAATACCTCTGATTCGTTCAAACCCAACATCCTCTATCTGTTGCATTTTGATCATGAATTGACATTTACCGAATCTTTGTATTTCACATGAATTCCAAAGCACATTGATTGTTACCAACTCAGTGCGCACACTGCTTTTTCCTGACTTATACCACTTTGATGTGCTAGCCAGATCCCGTTTTGTGCAATTGGAAAGTTGGTGGTAAATTTTGAAGTCATTTCTCACTTGTTTTGACCAAACAGACTCGGGTTGAGGAAGTAAACAAGACAAAAGCAACAGAGTAAAGGACAATGGAAAAAGATGATTCCTAACAAGAAAACTACAAAGTAAAAACTTATCAGATATGGATACCAACTCTAATGACCATGACATGTACCTGTGGCCTAATCTGTCAAGCAAGTCTGATGTTCAACTCTCGTTATACCCCTAAATCGTGAAACTGGGCTTCAATGCTCCGATTATCCACTCTGATTCACGATCATTATTCGACTTGTAGTACCCGAAGGGTTTTCACCATCAAGCCTCTCTCATTTTGTTCTTTCTCTCAACTCACCATCGCCTTATGGTGCCTGTGAAGGTTTTCACCAATAAGACTCTCCCATTTTGTTCTTTTCTTCTTATTTCCTCTGATTCTGCAAATGATAAGGCATTAACCATGGTAAAAACATCATATACCCTTGACATGTCTAAACTCATCACTCTCAAAGATTATCCGGGAGGTTTTTTTTGGACTGTAATGTGGCTTTTGGACAGGGGTAGAAAGAAAAGATATCATAAAGGCTCAAAATAATTAAGACAACAGTGTTAATTTATTTACAACATTTGGAATCCATTTCAAAACATTGCCCCAATTTCTAAAACAAGAGAATTTGATTCTAAGAAAAACCACATCACTCTTAACTTCGTGGGATTATGAGATATTTTATTTGGTGCGACCAAACTGTAAGGCTGCCTACGGATCTTGTGGTGAAAAGAATCAGGTCGAACGTAGTCCACAAGACTAATTTTGTTACTATTTTCCTTTTTCTCTTTTATTTTCTGTTTCCTTCTTTTTTATTTTTCTCTTTTTTCCTTTTTTTTCTTTATCTCTAATTCTCTTTTTTTTTGAATTTTCCTTTCGGAATGAACTTTCTAAAATAAACCTATGAGGTCATGAACTCTTTTTTTCTTTTCGTATGACTCTAACTTGATTCCAAAAGAAGGGAGGTCAAAGAAATTAATACAAGCTCAAAAGGGTATCGAATGATATAAGTGTTTGGGTAGCTGAAAGAGGGCCTCCCCATCCTTGAAAATGCCAAGTACAACATATGCAACTTAAAATGAAAAAGGAAGAGCACATACAATATTTCTTTTACAGCTTCGACATTGATATCACTAATATGCTTTCCACTTTTTTTTAGTGCCTTGTCAAGTACAGAATTTTCACTGGGTCATTTCTTCTTCATGAGGGATACCCTCCGTCTGTTTGGAGCAAACTCCCTTGACTTTATCTTGTAAATTGAGGTGTACTTGAACTCAAAACTGCTCACTTCAAATTGTTGGGATGCACTCTCTTGTAACAAATTCTTGTCTCCCTATTAACTTCCCAAATTATCTGCCCCAGTTTCACTCATTTCGGGCTTCAAATGATCTCAAAATGTCCAAATCTGCCCTTATGCCCTCAAATGTCCCTATCATCATCAAAATTGTTTCATTGCTTCATGATTAAACTAACTTTTAGACCGGACCTAGAATTGTGCGTGCATGTCATGTCACTAGAGCCAACATGAAAAGAACTATAAAGGGAGAAGATAACTAAACAAAAAATGACTAGAAAAAACAAAAAACAAAAAATTGCATTAGACAGACGGTGAAAGGGTTAAGACAAGCAAAATAAACTGGAGTACAACCCTGGAACAAACCTAGATAACACTAAATGAGTTACTACGACTACAGGAACTAGGCAAAATAAAAAGGATAGAAGGGTTTGAGGTACAAGACAATATCAGGATTACAACCCTGAAATAACCTAGACAACAGAAATGACAACAAAATGAACCACCAAGACTCCTTCCTGGCTAGCCAAGAAAGAAGCGTCTTTCTGATTACCAAGCTCGGTATCTTAGCCACTGAGTTCTACACCAATATTACCAAGACCATTACCAATTTCAATATCATTAACTTCAGTCAGCAAGTTCCCAAAGGAATTCTCATGCTCCCTGTCATCATGCATCATCCCCACAAAGTGTGTATCGTCATGTGTAGTTAAAAGATTCTGCGCGATATACTGGGTGTCACTGTCCTCGATCATAATTATCCCTTCTTGAATCATTCTTTGTATTTCCTTTTTCAAAGCACGACAATCTTCAATGCTATGACCTTGGATATTAGAGTGGTGCATGCACCGTACATTAGGATCAAATCCTTTTGCATATGGGTCCGACGTATAGCCGAGGAGCGGCTCAATCAGGCCAGAATGTTTTAACTTTTCAAATAAGTTTGTGTAGGATTCTCCGATGGGCGTGAAATTATATTTTTGCCTTTGTTTCCCTCCATGGCCCAGTTTTCTAGGATTCTTGGATGCTCGAAAATGTTGTGAAGGCGCATGGAATTTTGGGATGCTGGTGCTCGCCCTAGGGAGTGACCTAGTGGTTGGACAGATGGCCGGATGTTGTTCGGTGGATAATACTCGGGTGGATTATATGGAGTTTGGGGATGTTTATGGGGTCGGTATTGAGGTTGAAAGTGTTTAGCAGGAGTGCCCACTGGATCCTGTCGTTGGCAGGGCTTAGCAACATCTTTTCTATCAATGGGAGGACTGTCCCGAGCAACTTGTTCGTTCCATCTGAACCAAAATTCCCTAAAACTTTCCTTGGGTTTCTTTCCATCTGAGATATAGAGGATCGATCTGGGACAATGTCTATATTGTACTGAAAGTGTCGCACAAAATCTTGAGTCATGTCATCCCATGTATGCCACTTACCGACATCTTGACGAGTATGCCATTCCAAAGCTTCCCCAGTCAGGCTCTCACTGAAATACGTCATCAACAACTCATCTTTCCCGCCAACACTTCTCATTTCACTGCAATAACCCCTCAGATGGGCTACTGGATTTCCACGCCCATCGTACAAATTAAACTTTGGCATCTTAAACCCTTTCAGCTTTCTGGATACCTCATCTTGCTCCATTGTCTTAGCAGGCTTTGCAGTCTCACCGGGAGGCTCAAAATGAGGAGCATAAGAGTATGGACCCGAGACCTTGAAAATTGGTTCTAGAGTATAGTGTGGGCATCGGGGATTTTTAACACAGTCTTGCTAGAGGATCGAGGAAAGGTAGTAGGTAGGTGAGCTACAAAAAATATGAGTGGTCAAATGAGCGGGATATGAGGTGGTTCCGGGGGGTGGAGTGTGAAAAGGTTGTGGGGAGATATCCTGGACTCGTGACAGTGGCGGAATAGTGACAAGGCTTTCAGTGTGGTTAATGGGAACTGATGGTGGAGGACGCCCACTATTCCAGGCTTGGTATATTTCGGCCATCTGTCCTTTCAACCTTAAGACCTCTTCTTTCAACTCAGATTCTGATTCAACAATTCCCTTAGATGGATCAATAACCCCTATGTCCAAGTCTTTGCTAGCCATGGCTACCTTGCTCTTTGACCTTGTGTTGTATGGATGAGTTACCTAAAAACCACAAACCAACCACCCTTCCGCTCAATGAGGTCATCACGTTAGCGTTAGGGCATTTAACAGCTAAAAATATCACATTGTGTGCAATGCACCTAGCAATAATTAACGGTTCTAGAATGATTTCGAGGGTCACAAGGTCACTTGACATCATTCTAATTTTGTTCATTTCAATCCCCTCTTTTCTTTTCTTTTCTAGCACTTCTTGGCTTGCTCATTTTCCTTCCTTTTTTGTTTCCGATTATCGCTCTTTTCTTTCCTCTAATTTCTCACGTCCCACGACTTCACCCTCTTTTTTTCTTTTAATAATAAAAAAAATTCGATCGAATCCTATGTAGGTTGCCTACGTATTCTCTTTTTCTTTTTCCTTTTTTTATTTACTACCTTGATGAGAAAAGAGAAATAAACGAAGCAAAACTCTTTTTTTTTAAATTTTTTAGACTTAATGTTCTATATCCTATCCTAAACTCAAGCTTAAATGAGCATATATTTTTTTTTCTCTCTCCTTTTTCTTTTTGAAACAAAAACTCTATGGAAAATTATTAAGGGAAAAAAAACCCTAGAAGAGAAATATATTTTTTTCTTTTTTTTTAGGAAGGAAATCTAAAAAATAAACCAAAGAAAAATATTTTGAATTATCATTTGGTATCCTTGAAGCAAGATTTCGAAACGAGAAATTAACAGGATAAAAAATATTTTTTTGGATTTCAGTTTTTGATTACCTAAGAAAGAAACTTTAAATATAAAAAAAGATAAAGTATGTTTTTTTCTTCTATGTACAATATCCTAAAGTTCTGGTGAAAATAAAAGATTTTTTTATCCGTTAACTTCCCAAAGAAGAACCTCAAAAGAAATTCTTTTTGAATTTTTTGAAATTAATATCTTAAAAAAAACTTTTAAAAAGGTACTAAAGTAAATTCTTTTTTTTTTTTGAATTTTTAGTCTTAATGTACTAAAAGGAAATATAAAAGCAATTTTTTATTTTGAGTTCTATATATTAATTTCCTAAAGGAAAACTACCTCAAAAGGAAAAATATAAAGGCATTTTTGATTTTGTTGAGGAAAAAAGTAAATGTTCAGGGGGTGGGGAGTTCGTCCGTTTGGTTGAAGAAGAAGCAGAACGGTGGAGGGGTCTCGTTTTCAGGGAAAACGGTAGATTGTATGTGTATAGGTCTAGGGTCTTAGAGTCTAGGGTCTTGTTTGTTTTATAGGGTTTTTTAGGTTAGGGGGTATGAGCCTAGGAATTATGGGCTTGGAAATTATGGGCTAGGTCCGAAAATTAGGCTTAAAAATGGGTTGTTTGAACCCAAATTTTATTCTTTCTCCGCGAACAAGACTAAAAATACGACCTTATTTACCAATTAATCCTACTTAAGTAAAATAACTTAAAATAAGACTGACCGTTAAAACAAAACTATTTTTGGTATTTTTCAAGATTAAAAATGACTACAAAATATTAATGAAATTATTTTTTTGTAATTTTTATTTTCTTGTAATAAAATAAATTAAAAGAGTCAAAATTAGTTGAAATAGCGATATTAGGCCTAAATTAAATATTTTACGCTAAAATATGAAACTTTTTGGAGAGGGTCAAAAATCACATGTCTACAGTGATTAACATAGTAAACAATCGTTTAAAAAATTTGACCAACAACCATGAATTGAAATCCAGGGTCTAACATAGGTGCCTTTACTCGCATCTATTAGTAGATGTAACGATCCGGCCATTTATCTCATGAGTTACCGCTCCATTTCCCCCATTTCTGCTTCTTTATACTTTGTTTATCCGTGTTATGTGGTATCGGGTTGTTCAGATAGAATCCGGAATGATTTTGATAAGGTTTGAGACACTTAGTCTCTTTGGAGTGAGTTTAGGTTGAAAAAGTCAATCGGATGTTGATTTGTATGTTAGAGGACTCAGATGTGAGTTCTGATGGTTCGGCTAGCTTCGGGAGGTGATTTTCGACTTAGGGGTATGATCAGAATGAGTTTTGGAGGTTCGGAGCAGATTTAGGCTTGAATTGGCAAAGTTAATATTTTGGCGATTTCCGGTTGGTAGGCGAGAGTTTGATATAGGGGTCGGAATGGAATTCCGAGAGTTGTAGTAGTTTCGTTATTTCATTTGGGATGTGTGTGCAAAATTTCAGGTCGTTCAGACATGGTTTGGTTGGATTTTTTTATCAAAAGCGTAATTTAGAAGATTTTGAAATTCTTAGGCTTGAATCCGATGCGAATTTGGTGTTTCGATGTTGTTTTAAGCATTCCGAAAGTTGGAACAAGTTTGAATGAGGTTATGGCACATGTTGGTATGTTTGGTTGGGGTCCCGGGGGCCTCGGGTGAGTTTCGGGTGGTCAATCGGACCATTTCATGCTTTGGAGAGTTGCAGATTTTGGAGCTTCAGCTGTTGCAGAGTTTTCCTCTTCGCGATCGCGTAGGGGGTTTCGCGATCGCGTAGAGCTTTTGAGGGGGCAACCCAGTTTGTTCTTCGCGTTCGAGAAGGTTGAGTTGCAATCGTATAAGGTGGAGAAGTTGTTGATCGCGAACGCGTAGTAAAGGTCGTGTTTGCGTAGAGTTAAGTGGACTAGGGGTTTTGACTGAGAGTTTGTTCTTTGCGAACGGGGTCCCATGTCCGCGATCGCATAGTGTTGGAAGCCTGAGCATCGCGTTCGCGTGAGTGTTTACGCGTTCGCGTGAGTAAAAGTTGGGTCTTAAGAAAATGTGCTTCGCGATCACGAAGGAAGTCCCGCGATCGCGATGAAGGAATTCAGGCCTGGGCAGAAGGTTTAAATAGTCATCTTGTTCGCGATTTTGGGGTTTATTTCTTTCATTGTTGATCGTTTTTGGAGCTTTTTGAAGGGGATTATGGAGGGATTCAAGGGGAATCACTTGGAGGTAAGATTCTTGGACTTAAAACTCGATTCTTATGTGAATTCCACCTAAATAATCATGGAATAAGCCTAATATTGAAGAATTGGGGCTTGAAATTGGAGACCTAGAAATTGGGATTTTGATAGGCTCAAATTACACTTTAATAAATAGTGTAAGGCGGTCGGTGTCAAATATAATAACCCAACAAGGTTGGGGTCGAATCTCACAGGGACTATGTGTGAAAAGGTTACTCGAATAGTGTGTTGCTCGACTAAAGTCGTAATCCTATCTAGTTAATGGTAACAAGAGTATGAATTTGAGTTTGGTTTGAAGTAATAGCAAATTGTAATGTTGAGAATGTAAATAATTTGATTAAAGGAACCAAGGTTGTTTCCCCTTTTATGAAGTGTAATGCTATCGGTATTAATATGATATATTTCTAATGGAAGGTCCTCTTAATATGCAAATGATGTCTAAATGATTACCCAATATTTTCCAATAGTTGGGTAGTATTTTCTCTTTATGATTTTTCCAAACATAAAAGAGTTGCAATTAAGAACAATCAATATATGCCAAATAAAACCCACTTATTCCTAAGTGATTCTATTAAACAAGGTTTAAAGCCTTGAGTCTTTGATACTTACTTCTACCAAATTCTAACCCACTTTCCCAAGCAAAGCAAAAATTTAATGGCATTTGTTAATGTTTGCAACCACCAACAATAAATAAAGAATGAGAAGTAAATAAATATCAACCAACCATTATATATATATATTCAATGTTAAACACCCATTAACATAACACTCATTTAGGGTCCACAATCTTAGTATTTAAAGTTAGCTACACATGCTAAAATACAAAAGGAAAAGAGTATTTAATGTCATAAAGCTTACAATGTGAAAGATTCTTGACCCAAAAGCTTCCAAAAAAGAGAAATATTAATGCTTTGTATTGTAGCTTCAAAATCAGACAAGATGAGCCCACAAAACCCCAATAAATCTATTTATAGAGGGCCAAAATTTGGGACAGAAAACGGACAAAAATGCCCTTTTAGGTCAAATATGCGACCGCATTTCTATCGCAAAACAGACATGCGGCCCGCATTCTCGTCAAGCCCATCGCACTTCAGAACCCTAGTTTCCAGGCCTCCACCGCATTCATGGTTTGTGGTCCGCATTGTGGGAATACGACCGCATTTTGCGTCGCATTTGCTTCCTTCAGCAGCCTTCATGTTTAGTCTGCGGTCCATTATGCGGCTCGCCAACACGTTATGTGATCGCAGACTGGACCGCATTTTTGACGTTGAACTTTGACCAGAAGACTGTTTTGGTTTGCAATCTCAGTGTGACATCTGCGGCTCACATATGGGTCTTTAAGCCTTACATACTGCAAAAACACTAAAATAACATAAGTACACAAGGAAATTGCATTTAAAACAAGCTAAAATCTAAGCAATTAGTATCAAATGTGCCGAAATTATCTGGCACATCGACACCCCCAACTTAAACTCTTGCTTGTCCTCAAGCAACTAAGACAACACTATCCTATTCTAGACTCCATCTACAAGACATGAAACGGTAGTGACCATAAACGGTGTTTGTTGTTAGTATTTCAAGCATGCATCTTCGAGTGTTTTACCTTTCCTGAACCATCAATATATACAAGGAAAACTAATCAACTTGTGAACTTTGAGCCTCAAACAATGTGACAAAATGCTACCCTCAGCCGAGTGCACTTGCATTTGACTCAAAAATTCAACTTTTGTTCAACCTCACAGTTCATGTACTCTCACTAGAAAGAAAGTCTCAAAATCACAATATTTACAATGACAACAAAAAGGGATGAATTCACAAATACACTCACTCTCAGAAAGAGTTTCAAGTGTTACAACATACCATACCATAGGCTTGCCCTTATTTTAATTCATTGCTTTATTCTAAGAACGCTCAGTTGGAGATCCCATAAAGAATTCTTAAGCTTGTAATGTAGGTTTAGGGAAGGGTCGGATAAGTATTTGGGTACAAATGACTATACCCTCCTTGAACACTAATCACATTTTTCTTTCTTGTGCTCTTTGCTTCTTTTAAACCACAAAGCCTTTATTCGTATCAACTTTTCCACCATTTGGCCACCTCAACTACCTCTTTTATTCTCTTCAAGGCTAATTATGTATAAACACTTACACTCTTATACTCTTTTTTTTACTTTGTTTTAGGAGATTGAGTAGTTCAATATTTTGAGGTACACTTTTCTACACTCATTGCACCACCTTGCCAATTTTTGTCTTGACACACACCCCCAACTTAGGCTTTTAGACTCATTCTTAATGCTCAAGGAGGGACGGGTTCAAAAGAAAGAATTATTTCACAAAAAAAAAGAAGGTTTGTAATGAGGTAGCCAAAGAAAAGGTTAAAAGCTCAAATGGGGTGACTAGTGACACTATCTGTACAATGAGTGGCTTGAAAGACTAACTAGTTTTCCAAAAATCACAAAGACTGCCTAAGGTCATTTCTCCAACCAAATGTAATTATTATAAGCATCGAAAAACTAACCGGGCAAGTTCTAGATGGCAGAAGCAAATACAAGAATTATTTACACGAAGAACTCACACACGTGGCACACGAACTGTTTGGCTCACATAGTTTGAAGCCCTCGAGTCAACACTTGGAAACTCAAAGCTTTTATCATATATACATGTATAACTCTAGGTAGACATAGAGTCACAGAGCGAGTGTCAAGTTCACAAAGTTGATATCTTTTTTTTTTTTGTTTTTTATATATGGAAGGGTATATGCTATATATAGACACGCATGCTTGCAACTAAACAAGTACACCAAACCGGTCAACGTGCTTCATTCTACTATCCTGGTTCTACTATTACACCCTTAGAAAAGAACCTGGCGAAGAAAAACCAAGGGGAATTCATTGATAATTACTAAAGATGGACATTATCTACTTGTTTTTGTTGTTTATATATATATATATATATATATATATATATATATATATATATATATATATATCATAACTTATGTACGGAAATCACAAAACACTAATATATACACAATCACGAACTACACAACATAACTTATGTACAGAAATCACAAAGCACTAACATATACAGAACACAAAATACACATGAGTACATAAGTTTGTTTAGAACACAAAAATATAAATATGTACAACAGTTGCCAATGTCACAAAAGTATATACAATGCTACCACCACCCCTAACTAAAAGCATGCATTGTCCCCAATGCATAAGAACACAGAGTAGAGTTTAAGGGGCTCCCTGAGGCACACTAAGCGCTATGGGAGTCGGCAGCTGGCTGAGTGATGGTGGTGTCACCCTCTGATGCTGAAGCTGGGACCGATGAGAGTTCGACCTGAGGAGTGACCTCCACTGATGGAGGAGGGATCTTTGGCTGGTCCAAAACTGGAGCTGGGGCCTGGGAGCTGCTAGCCTCGCCTGCTGATGGCTGAGTGGCCGATGGATTTGCAGGGGCGGCCAAATCTGCTAGCGAATGTTCTATCGCCATCTGAATGTCTGCTTGCTCCTCATCCTTAACTATAGCAGCAACAATCTGTTTGCCCTTCTCCGGAGGGTCATCATCCTTCGAGGACCATGAACTCTCCTCATCCTTGCCCACATCTGCCTCCTCACCCTCGGACTCAATAGAGCATCCGGAAACCTCCTCATCAGGAACATCAATACGTACAGGAGGAGCTGGAGGCTGGGAAGCCCCGGCAGTCGGAGGGGCAATATCAGTCATCAGCGTGGAGAAGTCAAGGCCCAAATCTGGTGCTGCTGTGTCTGCTCCCTGCTCACCTTCCTTGGGCAAGAGTGCTGATATGTCGAACTCCAAAGTCTGCATCTTATGAATCTCGGTCTTCATAGTGGCAACCTCCTCCCGGAGCTTAGGCAGGTCACTAACCTCACCTCGCTCGATCTTCTCAACCCTCAACTCAAGCTGCTGCAGGCGATCCCCATACATTGTTTGTTGTTGTTGGAGGGCTATCACTGAGGATTGTATCTGAGTCAGGGCTTGTTTGATGAGGTTGGGCAAGGTCTTCAAAAGCTGGTCTACCTTGGCATTGGCATGCTGAGCAATGAGACCAAGCCTCGAGACGGCTAGCAGTGCAGCAGAAGGCTGAGCAGTGGTGGATTAAGATACAAGCTTTGAAGTAGAAGTGGATGCCACTGGAACTTGAGGAGTCACAAGAGTCTGGGAGTCGGAAGGCTCTACATCAATTGGAGCCTAAATCTGAACCTCTGGTAGGGCAACAACATCACTAATATGTGTGATATCAATGTCCCTCGTCTCCTTCCCTGTCATGTCAGAGTGTGGCATGATAGGAACCTTCACAGCTTTATAGAGGGCTGTGATCAAACAAGGAAACGGAAGCGAAGTCGCATGCTGCTTTGCCCGGATCCCTATTTCTTGGAAGATCAGAGCTCCCACATAAATCTTGATGCCCTCCATGATACATGCAATGATAAGAGCATTCTCAATGCCTATGTCAGTCTTGTTCTGGGACGGTATCAATCGAGAGGTAATAAAGCTGAGCTAGAATCGACCCTCTCTTGTGAGATCCTCCTTGTATATCTTATGCACAGGGTTGATCCAAGCAGGGGTCCCATTTGCTATCATCGAAGCAATCCAACCATGTTCAATCTCCCTATTCTCCCATTTGGCAGCATATTCAGCGGCGCCCGATCTCCATCCAGGTAAATACAGCTCATTAATGGTCTCACTACTGCAAAACACGCTCTTCCCCCGAACAAGCACAATGTCAATAAAGATCCTGTTGTGTTTGTGGTGTGCAGTCCGGGAGGCCACATATTATGCATAAAATTACCGTACGAGGGTCTCATTATACTCCGCAGGTGGCTCAGTGAAGCACTCCCATTTTCTTGCTTTTATGTTCTCCAAGATGTGGGGGTACTGTTCTTGTAGCCCGTTCAAGCTCAATTGTTTCTCGGCCAGGATTTTTGGTTTGGTGATCCCTTCTCTATACAATGCCTTGGAACCCTCAACATCAAATCGGAGTTGGAAATCATCTCCTTGCTTCCTTCTTGCCTCAGCTTGTAAGTCAACTGAGGTCAAGAGCTCCTCCTCATCAGACTGGGAGTGAGGTGGAACATTAGGGTCCGTTCAAGATCGTTTTGCTTGTGACGCTTGACGAATGGTGGATGCCCTTTTCTGGGCAGAGGATGCATGCTTCTTGGGAGCCATGTCTGCACAAAAGTGAAATGTGAGTGACATTGTAAGCAACATTGAAAAGAAAATAGAAAAATTTAAAGAAAAAGTTGAAAATGCGACATGTTTTGCGGTCGCATAACCACTATGCGGACCGCAAACTTGTCGCAAACTTGATTGTGCACTACTGGATCCTAGTCTGCGATGGGTTATGCGATCGCATAACCACTATGTGGACCGCATAACCATTGCAAAACGGATTTGCTCACAAAACAAATAACAAAATGCGATTGCAGACTCCACCGCAAAGTGGAAAATGCGATCGCAAAACAGCCGCAAAAAGCAAGGTTTTAACTGGGTGGTTTGTTTTAGTTTGCGGTGACTTTGCGGTCCACCTATCAATTATGCGATCACAAATGTCTCCGCATTTCACCATCGTCCTCAGACAACTAGGGTTTAATTATGTGGACCGCATTTTGATTTTGCGAGCCGCAAATGCCATCGTTCTCAACAATTCAATTCATCCCTCAACAATGGCGGTCCTATTTCTTTCTACCCAGCACCCCAAAACACCCTACTCAACTACGTGCTCATTATGAATAGGTCTCTAAACATAGAAACAAGGGGAAAAATTTAACAAGGGAAACATGAAGCAAAAACTAGGGAAACAAGACTAAGAATAAATGCACAACCAAAGCTTGAAATGATGGAATTGGCCCAAGGAAAACGTACCAATGATGATGTTTCTGAGCACACTTGGAGTATTAGATCAAGCCTTGGTCGTTTTTGTTTCTTCTCTGTTCCTTTTCTCTTTGTTTTTTTTTTCGTTTTCGTTTTGCTTCTGATAAAGTAAAAAAAATTCCTTTTATTTGTTTTGAATAGAAAGAGACGAGGGTGATACCTGCAAGAATTGCGATGGACAAGTCACCGCATAACACACTATGCAACCGCATAAGTGTTATGCTGTGGGGTCAAGTAACATGCTGAAGGGCCAGAAATGCGATGCACTATGCGATCGCATAGTGAAGATGCGGTCCGCAAAGTGCACTAATTTGTCGCATTGTCTCCTCAATTTTAGCCAAACACACTGTGTTGGTTTGCAACCAAAATGCGGTCCACATAGCGAATATGCGATCGCATATGTGTAGCAAACTTCACACGGTGATTTTTCTTCCCTTCCTTATGCAATCCTACCCAGTGTTATGATCTTTTGAATTCCCTGCACTCTAATACACACTTTAAATAGCTCAAGTAAATCTATCTAACAAAAATTAAAAATTTAAAGAACAAAAATGTGTTACCGCACATGGGTTTCCTCCCATGAAGCATTTGATTTAACGTCGCGGAACGACGAAGTTGGTGTTCCTTTGGATTCACTCATTGGTCGGGAACTGACCATCTTTGAGAGTCAGCTGCTCCACCAAATGTTTTTCTCTATCTGTGCCCAAGTAGTGCTTGATTCATTGGCCATTTACTTTGAATGTTCGGAGCCCATCTTCCGATGCTAGTTCCACAGCTCCAAAAGGAGAGGCATTGACCACTTTGAATGGACCGAACCATTTTGATTTGAGCTTGCCCGGAAATAATTTGAGCCTTGAGTTAAAGAGCAAAACCAAGTCACCCGACTTGAAATCTCTTTTCAAGATCTTCTTTTCATGGACGAACTTCATCCTTTCTTTGTACACGACTGCACTTTCATAAGCATGGAAATGGAATTCCTCCATTTTATTGAGTTGTGTTAACCTCAAATTTGCAGCCTCAGCCTAGTCCAAGTTCAACCTCTTTAACGCCCACATGGCCTTGTGCTCCAATTCCACGAGTAGATAACAAGCTTTTCCAAAGACTAACCGATAAGGAGAAGTACCAATAGGAGTCTTGTACGCCGTACGTTATGCCCACAATGCGTCATCTACCTTCCTTGACCAGTCGGTCCTGCTTGCATTAACAGTCTTTCCTAGAATGCTCTTGATCTCCCGGTTGGAAACCTCAACTTGACCACTTGATTGTGGATGATAAGGTGTGGCGACCTTGTGGTTGATGCTATATTTCTCAAGTAGCCCCGTGAAAGCCTTGTTACAGAAATGAGACCCCAATCACTAAGAATGGCTCTAAGAGTGCCAAACCGAGTGAATATATTTTTCTTCAAGAACGTGGTCACACTCCTTGCCTCGTTGTTTGGTAGGGCAATCGCTTCAACCCATTTAGACACATAGTCCACAGCTACCAAAATATATTTCATCCCGCAAGATTTTTATCTCCATCACAAAGTGCATTGGCATTTCATGCCTCTTGGAGATTGAACCTTGTCTTTGGCATTGGTCACAAGCCTTGACCATTTGATTGACATCATGATAGATTGAAGGCCAATAGTAACCACATTCAAGAACCTTAGCCACCGTTCGATTTCCTCCATGATGACCCCCAACCGGTGAGTCGTGGCATGCCTTTAGAATTGGAATAATCTCTTCTTTCGGAACACACCTTCTTATAATATTGTCAGCACAAACACGGAACAAGAATGGCTCCTCCCAATAGTATTACCGGTAGTTTCTCAAAAACTTTTTTTGATAGGATTCCAATCCATCTGGGATAAGGTCACTAACCAAATAGTTAGCAATATCGACATACCAAGGAGCAAAAGTGCTAGATAGTGCCAATATGTGTTCATCCGGGAATGCATCGTTGATCTCAAGATCTCCCTTTGGTCTCCCTACCTCCTCAAGCCTTGACAAATGATCGGCCACTTGATTTTGTGATCCCTTGCGATCCTTGACTTTAAAGTCAAATTCTTGCAACAACAAGACCCATCGAATCAACCGAGGTTTTGCATCCTTCTTTGCCATGAGATAGCGAAGAGCAGCATCATCTGTGTACACTATCACCTTGGATCCCAACAAATAAGCCCGGAACTTCTCAAAGGCATAGACAATGGCAAGAAGTTCTTGCTCAGTTACCGTGCAGTTCATTTGTGCCCCATTGAGCGTCTTGCTTGAATAATAGACCGGGTGGAGAACTTTGATGTTGGCCAAGCATTGCTCCAATAGCTACACCACTGGCGTCACACATGAGCTTGAAAGGAAGAGACCAATCGGATGTGACAATAATATGTACCGTGGTGAGCCTTTGCTTCAATTCCTCAAAGGCTTTGAGGCATTTCTTGTCAAACACAAATTTGGCATCTTTCTCAAAGATTTTGCACATAGGATTTGTAACTTGGAGAAATCCTTGATGAAGTGCCTATAGAACCCGGCATGCCCCAAGAAACTTCGAACTTCTTTAACGGAAGTAGGTAGAGGAAGCTTAGAAATAATCTCGATCTTTGCCCGGTCAACCTCTATGCCACGCTTTGAAATTTTATGTCCCAACACGATGCCTTCATCCACCATGAAGTGACATTTCTCCCAATTGAGCACAAGGTTGGTCTCTTCATATCTCTTAAGAACTTGTCTAAGATTGTTAAGACAATGCTCAAAAGAATCACCTACGACCGAGAAGTCGTCCATGAAGACTTCTAGAAATCCTCTACTATATCGGAGAAAATAGACATCATGCATCTTTGAAAAGTAGTCGGAGCATTGCATAAACCAAATGGCATCCGGCTAAAAGCAAAAGTTCCATAGGGGCAAGTGAATGTCGTCTTCTCTTGATCCTCCAATGCTATATTGATTTGGTTGTAGCCGGAATATCCATCAAGGAAACAATAAAATAGCTTTCCCGCTGGCCGATCAAGCTTTTGATCAATAAAAGGCATAGGGAAATGGTCTTTGCATGTGGCACTGTTGAGCTTCCAATAATCCATACACACCCTCCAACCGGTCACCGTTCTTGTTGGGATGGGCTTATTTTTCTCATTTTCGATTACGGTCATGCCTCCCTTTTTCGGCACACACTACACCGGGCTCACCCGAGAACTATCGGTTTTAGGGTAGACTACCCCGGCATCCAACCATTTGATAATATCTTTCTTTACCACCTCTTGCATTGACGGGTTCAACCGTCGTTGATGTTCCACGCTTGGTTTTGTTTCACTTTCCAATTGAATTTTGTGCTCGCAAATTCCCGCGGGAATCCACGGATGTCCGCAATTGTCTATCCAATGGCTTGCTTATGCTCCTTCAAGACTTCCAACAATTGTTCTACATGCACATCATTCAACAAAGAAGAAACAATTACCGGTAAAGTATCATTTGAGCCAAGAAATTTATACCTCAAGTGTGGTGGAAGTGGTTTGAGCTCTAGTTGTGGAGGTTCGATAATAGAAGGCTTTGCGGGTGGAGTGACTCTATTCTCCAAGTTTAGAGAAAGCTTTGCCGAAGCATAATTGTAGGACCCAAGCCCCTTCAATGCATTTACCGATTCCATGTACCCCTCCATATCTTCACCATCAAAGTTCACCAAAATAGCTGCCAATGCCTCGCCGAGGCATTGTTCTTCCATTTTCATTTCAGCCGCATCCCCTACTTCATCAACAACATCGATCACCGAAATGCTTTCATACTCATGCAGAAGTTTCATATCCTTACTTTCTTGGAATGTAACCTCTTCATCATTCACCCAAAATTTGATCTCATTCCGTTCTGAATCCATTAGTGCTCTTCCAGTGGCAAGGAATGGTCTTCCCAAGATGATCGAGATCTCTTTGTCAACCGCACAATCAAGGATTACGAAGTCGGTGGGTAAATGAAATTTTCCCACCTTCACAAGTACATCATCAACAATTCCCACCGGTCGTTTGATGGAACGATCGGCCATTTGCAATCTCATACTTGTGGGCCTTGGCATACCTAATCCCACTTTCTTGTAAATGGCAAGAGGCATCAAGTTGATGCAAGCTCCATTATCATAAAGGGCTCTTGCAAAATCATGTGCCCCAATAGTACAAGGAATGGTGAAAGCTCCCAGGTCTTCTTTCTTTTGAACGGTGGATGTTGCAATGATGGAACTAATCCGGTGAGTCACATTCATCACTTCATTTTTGGTGGTTTTCTTCTTGGTGATCAAATCTTTCAAATACTTAGCAAAACCTGGCATCTCTTGAAATGCTTCCACAAATGGAATATTCACCGATAATTGCTTGAGAATGTCATAGAACTTTTCGAGTTTGCTATCATCAACCTTCCTAGCGAGTCTTTGAGGGAATGGAGGAGGAGATCTAGGAATAGGTGGAAGAGTTTTTGGTGTCTCTTTTACCTTTTCCTTTACCTCTTCCCGGTTCTCTTTTTGCACTTGCACATCATCCAGAATCTTCTCAATTTCGACAGCACTTGGCTCTTCAACCTCAACCCCTTTCTCGAACTCTTCTACCTTAACCACTTGTTCACACTCTCCTTGTAGTACCTTCCCACTCCGAGTAGTAATTGCCATGACATGAGAAGTTGGGCCACTCCCACTGCCCTTTGGGTTCACAATTGTGTCACTAGGGAGTGTTCCCTTTTGTTTTGGATTTTGTTCCCTAGAGAGATCTCTCATTTGCATCTCCAATTTTTGAATGGATGCAGTATGAGAGCCAACAAGCTCGGTCATGTTCCTCATAGAAGTGTCGGATTTTTCTTGATTTTGCAATACCCGTTCAAGCATACTTTCTAACTTAGACTCACTTGAGGAACCTTGATTCGAATATTGACCCTTTGGGGGAACATAAGGGTTTGAACTCCGGTTTGAGAAGTTGTTGTTGTTGTTGTTGTTGTTCCAATTTCCTTGGTTTGAGCCACCTTGGTCATTTCGCCATTGTTGGTGGCCTTGCCCTTACGGGTTTGGCCTCCATTAATTTTGTTGTCCTTGACCTTGGTATTGTTGCCTTTGATAGCTTCCTTGAGAGTTGTTGACATAATTTACTTCCTCAAAATCCTCATTTGATATGGGTCGCACATCCTCAACCATATTTACCTTCTTCATTTGGCTTTCGGTGAACATCTTTGTCAACACATTGATATTTGTAGCAAGCCCTGCAATCACCTGATCTCTCTCTTGATTTTCCTTGATCATGTTGCTTAAGGAAGGAGAAACATATGTAATCCCACATGTGGTGTCCTTAGAATGCCATGCTTGATTATGCTTTGCCATTTTGTCAAGTATTTGTGTCACCCTTGCGAATGATTTGTCCATGAAAGATCCGTCAGCTGCATTCTTGGCTATAGATCGGTTCATAGGATCCAAGCCCATATAGAATTTTCCAACAAGATAGAATCCGGAAAACCATGGTTGGGAGACCTCACCAAATATAATTTGAAACGATCCCATACCTCATGTAGATGTTCTCCCGGTACTTGCTTGAAAAAGAAGATTTTATCCCGGAGCTCAGACTTCTTACTTTGCGGGAACCATTTGGACAAGAATGCTCGGACAAGTTCGGGCCAAGAATGAATGGAGTTTGGTGGCAGATTTTGAAGTCATTTCCTTGCATCCCCAGCTAGAGAGTACTTGAAGCATCTCAACCTTAAAGCATCATCAGAGACATTGTTCTGCTTATACATCACACACACACCCAAGAAGTTTTTAAGATGTTGTGTCTGATCATCATCAGTGGAATTCCTGAAAAACCCCTCCGCTTTGAGCATAAGGATTAAACCATATTCCACCTTGAAAGTTGCAGCGCCAACGGTCGGAGGTACAATAGCATTTGTATCCTCAATGTACTCCTCGATGTCCGCAAAAGGATTTTCTTCCATATCTGCCTCTAAGTCTTCACCATATTCAGACATGTTTTTTATCAACACCAAGCAAAACAAGCAAAGTGTGATGTAATAGAATAAGACGTAAAGTAAAGCACACATTACTTAGTAATTTCAAAACCGTATTCCCCAGCAACGGTGCCAAAATTTGAAACACTCAAATTACACTTTAATAAATAGTGTAAGGCGGTCGGTGTCAAATATAATAACCCAACAAGGTTGGGGTAGAATCCCACAGGAAATAGGTGTGAAAAAGTTACTCGAATAGTGTGTTGCTCGACTAAAGTCGTAATCCTATCCAGTTAATGGTAACAAGAGTATGAATTTGAGTTTGGTTTTGTCACGACCCAAATCGATGGGCCATGACGGGCACCTGGTACCTTACTCAACTGAGTACCAATGTAACATATCTTTCTAATTACATTATCATATACACATGACATACGGGCCTAAGAGGGCAACATGATCTTTTATACTCAAAACATAGGCCGACAAGGCCGTACAATCTTTCACGTACGAGACATATGTCTACAAGCCTCTAAGAGTACATAAATGTCATAAAGGTCGGGATAGAGTCTCGCCATACCAAACAATACACGTCTAAATCATACTAACCAAATAAGCAACTCCGAAGCAAATGGAGCACACCAACATCTTCTGCTGAGCTGATAGCCTATTTGGAGGGCTCTCAACCTGTCTATCGGGACCTGCGGGCATGAAACGCAGCGTCCCCAGGCAAAAGGGACATCAGTTCGAATAATGTACCGAGTATGTAAGGCACATAAATAAGTACATAAGAGACATGAAAGAAATATAGAGTATATGACTCAACCTATAAGTCTGAATACATTTGTAAATCTTAAATTACTTTTAGCGTCATGCATATGTGTATAAATGTCATGTCGTGCATAGGTACATGTTTCATAACATTATCAGCCTCTGAGGGCATCCCATCATATCATATCGGTCATTGTGGGCAAAATCATCATCGATACCAGCTGATCAGGTGGTGATGCATATATAATGCGTAACCTTTCACATATCCCATATGCATATATATACATACATATATACGCATATATAACGTCATTTGAGTACATACATATATATATGTGTATATAACGCCATTTGAATCATATTTTAGCCACTGTGGGCAACATCGTCATCATATACCAGCTGATCAGGTGGTGGTGCGTATATAATGCCGTAACCTTTTCCCATATCCCATATACATATATTTACATATATATATATATATATGCGTATATAATGCCATCTGGTCATGGGTCAATGCACATGAATGCAATGCATGAAAAGTACGTCAATAAAATCATTCGGAATGTCATAAGACCATTTTTCCTTTGAGTAATATCATAAAGTAAACTCTTTTCAACTTTCGTATTTTTTCTGAGACCCATGAGCAGATGATCAAATATTATGACACACGAAAATTCAAGAACATAGATATCTCTAATACTTCTATGAATAGAATCATTCATGGAATTTGTGCATTTGCACGTTTCGTTCGTATCGTATGGATCATGCCAGAAGAAAGAAAGGATAGCCTTAACATCATGTTCCCGAAATTATTTGAATGAATCTGCTTCTGCGAAATATGGACGAAACTTAAACTTGGACAAACTCAAATTTCAGACAACTACTCTGCCCTTAACGTTTATCAGAAAGGAATTTGGTTAAGGGGTGAATTGTTGTGACATTCTTGCCACCTTCACGTTTTTGGTCATTAACAGAATGTTAAAGTTGTTCCTTGGTCTTGAAAATGAGATGTTTTATCTCTTTTAGATTGAATAACCTTTCTACAAATTCTTGATAAGACTTTTTAAGCCTTTGATACATGGTAAAGGTGATAGATGAATCACCTTAATAAGGGGGGCTGCTGCCACGTATGTACTTGGGAAGATTATTTTATTTATCCACTTATTAGTTAACCGGGTAATGTTTCGTTACCTAGTAATTAATTACCCGCATATTTAAGAATTATCACAAATTACATAAAATTCTATTTATTTTCAAAATACTTCATATATACTTTATATATTATACTACCGTAGTCATATGGTACCTTGCATGGTAGTTAATTATCGGGTATTATCGCTCGACCCGTAATTTATTCCAAATTGACCACTTTCAACGAAACTTGTTTTCTTTAATCCGTGTACCCCCTTATTCTTCATAACACTTATTTATTGCTTGCTATAAATAGCGCAAGTACGTTAACGTCAAGATGATCTCATCCCCGAGTCTTACATCAGTTAACTGAAAATAAAATTTTAACGTACAATACTTTAGGGTGCAACATCATCGTAACTTAACACTGCAAAACGTGACATCACCATAATGTAATACTACGGGACGTGACATCTCACTTTCGAGCTCTCATTAATTTATTTATGGCGTATTTTCATGTACGAAAATATGGGGTGTAACAGGTTTGAAGTAATAGCTAATTGTAATGTTGAGAATGTAAATAATTTGATTAAAGGAACCAAGGTTGTGTCCCCTTTAATTAAGTATAATGATATCGGTGTTAATATGATATATTTCTAATGGAAGGTCCTCTTGATATGCAAATGATGTCTAAATGATTACCCAATATTTTTCAATAGTTGGGTAGTATTTCCTCTTTATGATTTTTTCCAAACATAAAAGAGTTGCAATTAAGTACAATTAATATATGTCAAATAAAATCACTTATTCCTAAGCGATTCTATTAAACAAGGTTTAAAGCCTTGAGTCTTTGATATTTATTTCTACCAAATTCTAACCCACTTTCCCAAGCAAAGCAAGAATTTAATGGCATTTGTTAATGTTTGCAACCACCAACAATAAATGAAGAATGAGAAGTAAATAAATATCAACCAGCCATTATATATATATATTCAATGTTAAACACCCATTAACATAACACCCATTTAGGGTCCACAACCTTAGTATTTAAAGTTAGTTACACATGCTAAAATACAAAAGGAAAAGAGTATTTAATGCCATAAAGCTTACAAAGTAAAAGATTCTTGACCCAAAAGCTTCCAAAAGAGAGGAATATTAATGCCTTGTATTGTAGCTTCAAAGTCAGACAAGATGAGCCCACAAAACCCCAATAAATTTATTTATAGAGGGCCATAATTCGGGACAGAAAACGGACAAAAATGCCCTTTCAGGTCAAATATGCGACTGCATTTCTGTCGCATAAAAGACATGCGGTCCACATTCTTGTCAAGCCCATCGCACTTCAGAACCCTAGTTTCCAGGCCTCCACCGCATTCATGGTTTGCGGTCCGCATTGTGGGAATGCGACCGCATTTTGCATCGCATTTGCTTCCTTCAGCAGCCTTCATGTTTAGTCTGTGGTCCATTATGCGGCTCACAAACACATTATGCGATCGCAGACTGGACGGCATTTTTGACGTTGAACTTTGCCCAGAAGACTGTTTTGGTTTGCGACAGTGTGATATCTGCGGCTCGCATATGGGTTTTGCGATAGCATACCACACTTGCGATGCCTTTTTGCTCTTTTCTTGTCTTTTTGTGGCTTTTTGGACTCCTTTTCATGCTCTTAGGTCTTTAAGCCTTACACACTGCAAAAACACTAAAATAACACAAGTACACAAGGAAATTGCATTTAAAACAAGCTAAAATCTAAGCAATTAGTATCAAATGTGTCGAAATTCTCTAGCACATCAGATTTGAGGGGTCATTTGTGGATGGATTTTGATGCTTTTGGTATGTATAAACTCGTGGGGAGATGAGAAATCCATTGATGTAAAAATATTCGAATTCCGAGACATGGGCCCGGGGGTCGGGTTTTAGAAATTTCGGGATTTGTGTTGTATATTGATTATTTTCGCTTGGGCTTCATTCCCTTAGCATATTTTGATGTTGTGATTCTGATTTTTGATAGATTAGACGCGAGTGGAGGACGATTCGAGGGGCAAAGGTATCGCGAGCTAGAGATTTGACCAGTTTGAGGTGAGTAATGATTGTAAAAGATGTTCTAAGGGTATGAAAGCCCGGATTTGCACATCATTATGCTAAATTGAGGTGATGCACACGCTATATAACGAGCGTGGGGTCGTGCACTATTGAGGATTGTGACTTAGTCCACCCCGAATGACTATTTTACTGCGTATTTGACTGAAATCTATTTGTGAACACCATGTTTTGGGCTGAATGCCATAATTGGGCCTAGTGCCAACTATTTGAACCCTTAGGGGACTTTTATTGATATTTCCTCACTATTTTAACTTTATACTTGAACTCAGTCATGTTATATTTCACTGTTTTCGTACTCAGCCATGTTTACTATGTTTTAACACTTAAATGATCTTTTAAATGATATTTTGGGTTGAGAATCATGTTTTACTATTGCCCGAGTGGCTTGTGAGGATTTTTGACTGAGTAAGGCCGAAGGCCTATGTTGTGAGGAAACATTTCATATTGATTATGAGGCCGAGGGCCTGAGATATGTACGCCACGAGGTGGCTTGTTGATATGAGGCTGAGGGCCTAGTGATGATGCCACGAGATGGCTTGATATTGCGCTTGGGCCGTAAGGGGCCCCTCCAGGAGTCTACACACCCCCAGTGAGCGCGGGTATCCATTGTTCTGAGATATTACCCGAAGGGCGGATTTGTTGATATTGTGCCCGAGGGGTGAACCTTTATGTGTTTAACTTCCCTAATTTTCTGTCATTTACCTACTTAATTGTTGAAAAAGACTTTTCATGAAGCGTAATTTGAACTAAAATGAATTTCACATATCTTCTACTGATTTACTATTTTTACTGGTTTTACTACCTCGTTATAGCCTATAATGTGCCTTACATGATTTCCTGCTTTCAATATTTATTTATGATTATTACTCACTGAGTTGGAGTACTTACTTTACTCCCTGCACCCTGTGTGTAGATTCAGGTGCATCTGGTCCCGCTCCTGAGTGCTGATCTTCCCGGCTCAGGCTGATCTGAGGAGTCTCTAGGTAGCTGTTGGCGTTCGCAGCCAGCTTCTTCCCTATATTATTCTCCATGTTCTTAGTTACTGTATTAAACTCTGTAGATTTCTCTAAGTATTCCGAATTGTTTAGATGCTTATGGCCAGTGACACCCCGGTATTGGGCTGTGTTGGGTTGTATTCCGCAAATTATGTTGTTATTTGCATAAACTTTGGATTATTTTATCATGCTTAGACTGTTTCTTACTGTTTAGCTATTCAATACCGAAATGGGAAGTGTCGGCTGGCCTTGTCTTCATGAGAGGCACCATTACGACCGGGTCCGGGTTTAGGGTCGTGACAGTAAAATTCTTTATAAGACAGGACACCATCCTGACAATACTAGATGACATCATCACCTTATTTTCTTCCATTATTTCTCAATATTCGACTGATAATTATTATTAACCAAATTTATACGTGTTAACTGTATTAGTCTCAATTTATGCTCAACTTATCCTTCCATTTTGAATAAATCTGACACTTTCTGGCTATTAGCCAAAACATCTTGTATTATAACTTGAACCTTGAGCATTATTCCTGTCACTTTTATATCTTCCACAACAAGTAATTAATACGATCGAGAATTCGTACTCTCACTTCAGGCAAAAACGCACGATTTGGAGTATGAATAAAGTGAAACACCCTAGATGTCATTGTAGCCTCCCCGATATAAGTGTGGTCGGCAACACATCGATAAGAGAGACTCTACTTGACACGACTCCATAGACATCCTAGGAATCGTCTTATAACCTGGGTCTGATACCAAGTTTGTCATGACCCAAAACTACGTGACCGGTACCTGACACACTACCCGAATTTGAGCGAACCAAACCATGTGATGCACCCAAATCATATGCGTGAAAATCGATTTAACTGCGGAAGCTCCTTGAAA
The DNA here is from genome assembly GCF_000393655.2 of Nicotiana sylvestris. Classification (NCBI taxonomy): domain Eukaryota; kingdom Viridiplantae; phylum Streptophyta; class Magnoliopsida; order Solanales; family Solanaceae; genus Nicotiana; species Nicotiana sylvestris. Next base: position 45,358,665 of record NC_091058.1, read on the forward strand.
ATCTTATACATTTTCAAGTTAAATGATAAAATATTTTTCCATTTCAAAATCACACATGACGCCCTTTCATAATAATAACAATGAGACTAAGTAAAATATATTTTCATGAATGTCGTATACAATCCCGTTACTACAACCTTTCATAACTAACTATGGAGCCTCTATACCAAAGAATAGAACCAACGGTTGGAGTACAATCCCGTTACTACAACACTTAAACTTTGGATTATTTTATCATGCTTAGACTGTTTCTTACTGTTTAGCTGTTAAATACCAAAATGGAAAGTGTCGGCTGGCCTTGCCTTCAGGAGATGCGTCATCACGACCGGGACCGGTTCCTGGTTTAGGGTGGTGACAAGTTGGTATCAAAGCCTAGGTTACATAGGTCTCACGATTCATGAGCAGGTTTAGTAGAGTCTCGCGAATCGGTATAGAGACGTCTGTATTTATCCTCGATAGGCTGCAAAACCTTTAAGAAAAACTTCATATTCTTGAAATTCTTGTCATGCGACTTTGTTGATCTGAGTACTAAACTTCTGTTATTCTATTCTCTCACAGATGGTGAGGACACGCGCTACTGATCAGGACAGACGACCACTAGTACCACTAGTTATGGCCACTAGAGGCTGATGACGTAGTCGTGGTCATGGTAGGGGCAGAGGTGTGGCCCGCACAACTAGGGCAGCACCTGTAGATCCACCAGCCGCCCCAGTTCAGGATCAAGTCACAGTTGTGGACGCTCCAGCAGCACTAGCTCAGGCACCAGCTGTGCCCATTGTGATTCCGGGTTTGCAGGAGGCCTTGGATCAGATTCTATCAGTTTGTACTGGCCTAGCTCAGGCGGTCTCAGCCAGTATAGCCGCAACTACTTCTCAGGCCGGGGGAGGCAATCAGACTCCCGCCGCTCGCATACTTGAGCAGGTCATGCAGGGACTTCAGATGCCGGGGGAATATCTAGCCCAGCCAATTGCAGCTGCTCAGGGCTATGTAGTTCCTGCCATGCTAGAGGACAAGCAGCTTAGGTTGGAGAGGTTTAGTAGACTTCAGCCACCGACCTTCAGTGGTGTAGAGGGCAAGGATGCCCAGGGTTTCTTGGATAAGTGTCAGAGGATGCTTCGTACAACAGGTATTCTGGAGACTAGCGGGGTCGCTTTCATTACTTATCAGTTTTTTGGAGCTGCCTTCACTTGGTGGGAGGATTTTGAGAGGCATAGGCCTGTTGGTGTTGCACCCCTTACCTGGCAGCAGTTCTCCGTTCTCTTTCTGGAGAAGTATGTGCCGCAGTCTCACAAAGAGGAGCTGCGCAGGCAGTTCGAGTGGTTGCGTCAGAGAGAGATGACCGTGTTGCAGTATGAGTTGAGGTTCTACGAGTTAGCTCGTCATGCCATTTGGTTGGTTCAACAGATAGAGAAAGGATTAGGAGGTTTGTTGATGGCCTCACTTATCATCTTCGTATTCTCATGACTAGGTAGAGGATGATTGGTTCTACCTTTGAGGTGGTTGTAGACATTGCTCGGGATATTGAGTCTGTTTGTCTCTAGGTGTGTGAGGAGAGGGAGGCCAAGAGGCCTCGAGGATCTGGTAGTTATAGTGGTACTCTTTTAAGAGGTCAATTTCAGCACGGCAAAAGCCGTCCATTCAAGCATGCTCAGCCAGCTCACCTAGGTTATCGTGGGGCGTCAGTGGGTCATGGTTCTCACAGTTCTCATCAGGGACAGTCATCACTTAGTGCCCTTCCATCTCAGAGTTTGTCTCGTGCTCCATCAGTTCATGGCTCTTCTATGCCAGGTGCATCTTCTAGTCACTCCGGTGTGAGGGGTTCCCTTCAGTCCCCTTCTCCAGCACCTGGGAGTTATTATGAGTGTGGTGAGATGGGTTATATATGGAGGCAATGCCCTCGTCGTCTTGTGAGTTCATCTCAGCAGAGGGGTCAGTCATCGGCTTCAGCGCCAGTTACTTCATCACCACCCGCTCAACCATCTAGGAGTGGAGGTCAGTCAGCTAGGGGTCACCCCAGAGGGGGAGGTCGATCAGGTGGCGGTCAGTCCCATTTCTATGCACTTTCAGGCAGACCCGATGTTATTGCTTCAGATGCTGTCATTACAGGTGTTGTTTCAGTCTGCCATATAGATGCCTTTGTATTATTTGATCTCGGTTCCACCTTTTCTTATGTGTCATCATACTTTGCTCATTACTTGGGTACACCCCGTAAGTTTCTTGCTTCACCTGTTCATGTATCTACCCCGGTGGGTGATACTGTTGTTGTAGACCGTGTGTACCGGTCGTGTGTGGTGACTATTGGGGGTCTGAAGACCTATGTGGATCTTTTATTATTGTGTATGGTGAATTTTGATGTCATTTTGGGCGTGGATTGGCTATCTATGTGTCGTGCTATTCTGGACTGTCATGCTAAGACAATCACATTGGTTATACTAGGTGTGCCACAATTGAGTGGCGATATATGACTGATTATGTTCCCAGTAGAGTGATCTTATTCTTGAAAGCCTAGCGTATGGTTGGGAAGGGTTGTCTTTCATATCTAGCCTTTGTGAGGGATGTCAGTGCTGAGATTTTCAATATTGATTCTGTTCTAGTTGTTAGGGATTTTCCCGATGTGTTTCCTGCAGACCTGTTGGGCATGTCACCAGACAGGGATATTGATTTTAGTATTGACCTGGTGCCGGGCACTCAGACCATTTCTATTCTGCCGTATTGTATGGCACTAGCGGAGCTAAAGGAGTTAAAGGAGCAGCTTTAGGAACTCCTTGATAAGGGTTTCATTCGGCCTAGTGTGTCACCTTGGGGTGCGCCGGTTCTATTTGTGAAGAAGAAGGATGGCATTATGAGGATGTGCATTGATTATAGGCAATTGAACAAAGTAACAGTTAAGAACAAGTATCTTTTGTCTCGCATTGATGATTTATTCGATCAGCTTTAGGGAGCGAGAGTGTTATCTAAGATTGATCTCTCTTCGAGCTATCACCAGTAGAAGATCAGGGACTCGTATATTCTTAAGATGGCTTTCAGGACCCGATATGGTCATTATGAGTTCTTGGTGATGTCCTTTGGGCTGACCAATGCCCCAGCAGCGTTCATGCATTTGATGAATAGCGTGTTCCGGCCTTATCTCGACTCATTTGTCAAAGTCTTCATTGATGATATTCTGGTGTATTCATGTAGTCAAGATGAGCACACGGAGCATTTGAGAGGTGTGTTGCAGAGATTGAGGGAGGAGAAGCTTTATGCAAAATTCTCCAAGTTTGAGTTTTGGCTTAGCTCAGTGGCTTTCTTGGGGCATGTGGTGTCCAGCGAGGGTATTCCGGCTGATCTGAAGAAGATAGAGGCGGTTCAGATTTGGCCTAGACCGTCCTCAGCCACATAAATTCGTAGCTTTTTTGGTTTGGAAAGCTATTATCGCCGGTTTGTTTAGGGATTCTCATCTATCGCATCGCCCTTGACCAAGTTGACTCAGAAGGGTGCTTCCTTTGTATGGTCGAACGAGTGTGAGGAGAGCTTTCAGAAGCTCAACACAGCCTTGACCACAGCTCCAGTGTTAGTTTTGCCATCAGCTTTAGGTTCATATACTATGTATTGTGATGCTTCAAGAGTTAGTATTGGTTGTGTATTGATGCAAGAGGGTAGAGTTATTGCTTATGCTTCCCGCCAGTTGAAACCCCATGAGAAGAACTACCCCGTTCATGATTTGGAGTTGGATGCCATAGTTCACGCGTTGAAGATTACTTGTATGATGTGTCTTGTGAGGTGTTTATTGATCATCGTAGCCTCTAGCACTTGTTCAAGCATAAGGATCTTAATTTGAGGCAGCGGAGGTTGTTGGACTTGCTTAAGGATTATGATATCACTATATTGTACCATCTGGGAAAGGCCAATGTGGAGGTCGATGCCTTGAGCCGAAAGGCAGTGAGTATGGGGAGTTTGGCATATATTCTAGTTGGGGAGAGACCTCTTGTAGTTGATGTTCAGGCCTTGGCCAATCGGTTCGTGAGGTTAGATATTTTGGAGCCTAGTCGGGTATTGGCTTGTGTGTTTCTCGGTCTTCCTTATATGATTGAATCAGAGATGTAGTATGATGATCTGCATTTGCTTGTCCTTAAGGATAGAGTTCAGCTCGATGATGCCAAATATGTGACCATTGGTGATGATGGGGTGTTGAGGATGCAGGGCTGGATTTGTGTGCCCAATGTGGATGGGCTTCGGGAGTTGATTCTGGAGGAGGCCCATAGCTCGCGGTATTCCATTCATCCGGGTGCCGTGAAGATGTATCAGGATTTAAGGTAGCACTATTGGTGGAGGAGAATGAAGAAAGACATTGTGGGATTTGTAGCTCGGTGTCTCAATTGTTAGCAGGTGAAATATGAGCCTCAAAGACCGGGTGGCTTGCTTCAGCGGATGGATATTCCAGAGTGGAAGTGGGAGAGGATCACTATGAACTTTGTAGTTAGACTTCCATGGACTTTGAAGAAGTTCAATACTATTTGGGTGATTGTGGATTGGCTGACCAAGTCCGCGCACTTCATTCCTGTGTGTACTACCTATTCCTCAGAGCGGTTGGTAGAGATCTATATCCGGGAGATTGTTCGTTTGCATGGTGTCCCAGTTTCTATCATTTCAGATAGAGGCACTTGGTTTACTTTGCAGTTTTGGAGGTCTGTGCAGCAATAGTTTAGTACTCAGGTTGAGTTGAGCACAGTTTTTCACCCTCAGACGGACGGGCAGTCCGAGCGCACTATTCAGATATTCGAGGACATGTTGCGTTCTTGTGTTATTGATTTCGGAGGATCATGGGATCAGTTTCTACCGCTTGTAGAGTTTGCTTATAACAACAGCTACCAGTCGAGTATTCAGATGGCTCCATATAAGGCTTTGTACGAGAGGCAATGTAGATCTCTAGTTGGTTGGTTCGAGCCAGGTGAGACTAGGCTATTAGGGACAGACTTGGTGCAAGATACTTTAGAAAAGGTGAAGGTGATTTAGGAGAGGCTTCGTATAGCATAGTCGAGGCAAAAGAGTTATGCTGACAGGAAGGTTCGGGATGTGTCCTACATGGTTAGTGAGAAGGTTCTGTTGAAGGTTTCGCCCATGAAGGGTGTTATGAGATTTGGGAAGAAAGGCATATCGAGTCCTCGGTTCATTGGGCCTTTGAGGTGCTTCAGAGGATTGAGGAGGTGGCATGTGAGCTTGCTTTGCCACCCAGCTTGTCTAGTGTGCATCCGGTATTTCATGTTTCTATGCTCCGGTAGTATATTGGGGATCAGTCTCATGTTCTGTATTTCAGCACAGTTCAGTTGGATGGTGATTTGACTTATGATGTGGAGCCAACATCTATTTTGGAGCGTCAGGTTCGAAAGTTGAGGTCAAAGGATATAACTTCAGTGAAAGTGCAGTGGAGAGGTCGGCCCGTGGAGGAGGCTACCTAGGAGACCGAGCGGGAGATGCAAAGCAGATATCCTTACTTGTTTGAGGCTTCAGGTTTGTTTCTTGACTCGTTCGAGGATGAACGTTTGTTTAAGTTGGGGAGGATGTGACGACCCGTCCAGTCATCTCATGAGTTACCGCTCCATTTCCTCCATTTCTTCCATTTTTGCTTCTTTATGCTTTGTTAATCCGTATTATGTGGTATCGGGTTGGTCAGATCGAATCCTGAATGATTTTCATAAGGTTTGAGACACTTAGTCTCTTTGGAGTAAGTTTAGGTTGGAAAAGTCAACCGGATGTTGACTTGTGTGTTAGAGGGCTCAGATGTGAGTTCTGATAGTTCGGTTAGCTTTGGGAGGTGATTTGGGACTTAGGGGCGTGATCGGAATAAGTTTTGGAGGTTCGGAGCAGATTTAGGCTTGAATTGGCGAAGTTGATATTTTGGTAATTTTTCGGTTGGTAGGCGAGATTTTGATATAGGGTTCAGAATGGAATTCCGAGAGTTGTAGTAGTTCCATTTTGTCATTTGGGATGTGTGTGCAAAATTCAGGTCATTCAGACGTGGTTTGGTTGGTTTTTTATCAAAAGCGTAATTTAGAAGATTTTGGAATTCTTAGGCTTGAATCTGATGCGAATTTGGTGTTTCGATGTTATTTTGAGCGTTCCGAAGGTTGTAACAAGTTTGAATGAGGTTATGGGACATGTTGGTATGTTTGGTTGAGGTCCTGGGGGCCTCGGGTGAGTTTCGGGTGGTCAATCAGACCATTTCATACTTGAGCTGCGATCGCATAAGGTAGAGAAGTGGTTGATCGCGAACGCGTAGTGTAGGTCGCATCCGCGTAGAGTTAAGTGGACGAGGGGTTTTGACTGGGAGTTTGTTCTTTGCAAACGCGGTCCCCTATCTGCGATCGCATAGTGTTGGAAGCCTGAGCATCGCGTTTGCATGAGTGTTTACGCGTTCGCATAGAGTAAAAGTTGGGTCCTAAGAAAATGTGCTTCGCGATCGCGAAGGAAGTCCCGCGATCGCGATGAAGGAATTCAGGCCTGTGCAGAAGGTTTAAATAGTCATCTTGTCCGCAATTTTGGGGTTTATTTCTTCCATTGTTGATCATTTTTGGAGGTGATTGAAGAGGGATTCAAGGGGAATCACTTGGAGGTAATATTCTTGGACTTAAAACTCGAATCTTATGTGAATTCCACATAAATAATCATGGAATCTAAGCCTAAAATTGAAGAACTAGGGCTTGAAATTGGAGACCTAGAAATTAGGATTTGAGGGGCCATTTTTGGATGGATTTTGATGCTTTTGGTATGTATGAACTAGTGGGGAGATGAGGAACCCATTGATGTAAAAAAAATTTAATTCCGAGACGTGGGCCCAGGGTCGGGTTTGGGAAATTTCGGGATTTGTGTGGTATATTGATTATTTTCGCCTAGACTTCGTTCACTTAGCATATTTTGATGTCGTGATTCTGATTTTGGATATATTCAACGTGAGTGGAGGCCAATTCAAGGGGCAAAGGCGTCACGAGCTAGAGATTTGACCGGTTTGAGGTGAGTAATGATTGTTAATGATGTTCTGAGGGTATAAAACCCCGGATTTCCACATCGTTGTGCTATATTGAGGTGATACACACGCTAGATAACGAGCGTGGGGTCGTGCACTGTTGGGGATTGTGACTTAGTCCGCCCCGAATGACTATTTTACCGCATATTTGACTAAAATCTATTTGTGAACACCATTCTTCGGGCTGAATGCCATAATTAGGCCTAGTGCCAACTATTTGAATCCTTAGGGGATTTTTATTGATATTTCATCACTGTTTTGACTTTATACTTGAACTCAGTCATGTTATATTTCATTGTTTTCGTACTCAGCCATGTTTACTCTGTTTTAACACTTAAATGATCTTTTAAATGATATTTTGGGCTGAGAATCAGTTTTTACTATTACCCGAGTGGCTTGTGAGGATTTTTGACTGAGTAAGGCCGAGGGCCTATGTTGTGAGGAAACATTTGATATTGATTATGAGGCTGAGGGCTTGAGATATATATTCTACGAGGTGGCTTGTTGATATGACGCTGAGGGCCTAGTGATGATGCCAACTTGATATTGCGCTTGGGCCGTAAGGGGACCCTCCAGGAGTCTGCACACCCTCAGTGAGCGCGAGTACCCATTGTGATGTGAGATATAGCACAAGGGACTGGTATTGTTCTAAGATATTGCCCGAGGGACGGATTTGTTAATACTGTGCCCGAGGGGTGAACCTTTATGTGTTTAACTTCCCTAATTTTCTGTCATTTACCTGCTTAATTGTTGAAAAAGACTTTTCATGAAGCGTAATTTGAACTAAAATGACTTTCACATATCTTCTACTGATTTACTATTTTTACTGGTTTTACTACCTCGTTATAGCCTATAATGTGCCTTACATGATTTCCTGCTTTCAATATTTATTTATGATTATTACTCACTGAGTTGGAGTACTTACTTTACTCCCTGCACCCTGTGTGTAGATTCAGGTGCATCTGGTCCCGCTCCTGAGTGCTGATCTTCCCGGCTCAGGCTGATCCGAGGAGTCTCTAGGTAGCTGTCGGCGTTTGCAACCCGGATCTTCTTTCCTATCTTATTCTCCATGTTCTTAGTTACTGTATTAAACTTTGTAGATTTCTCTGAGTATTCCGGATTGTTTAGATGTTCATGGCTAGTGACACCCCGGTATCGGGCTGTGTTGGATAGTATTTTGCAAATTATGTTGTTATCTGCATAAACTTTGGATTATTTTATCATACTTAGATTGTTTCTTACTGTTTAGCTATTCAATACCGAAATGGGAAGTATCGGCTGGCCTTGTCTTCACGAGAGGCACCATCACGATCGGGTCCAGGTTTAGGGTCGTAACAGTAAAATTCTTTATAAGACAGGACACCATCCTAACAATACTAGATGACATCATCACCTTATATTCTTTCGTTATTTCTCAATATTCGACTGATAATTCTTATTCACCAAAGTTATACGTGTTAATTGTATTAGTCTCAATTTATGCTCAACTTATCCTTCCATTTTGAATAAATCTGACACTTTCTGGTTATTAGCCAAAACATCTTGCATTATAACTTGAACCTTGAGCATTATTCTCGTCACTTTTATATCTTCCACAACAGGTAATTAATACGATCGAGAATCCATACTCTCACTTCAGGCAAAAACGCACGATCTGGAGTATGAATAAAGTGAAACACCGTAGATGTCATTGTAGCCTCCCCGATATAAGTGTGGTCGGCAACACACCGATAAGAGGGACTCTACTTGACATGACTCCATAGACATCCTAGGAATCGTCTATTTACCTAGCTCTGATACCAAGTTTATCATGACCCAAAACCATGTGACCGGTACCCAGCAAACTACCCGAATTTGAGCGAACTAAACCATGTGATGCACCCAAATCATATGCGTGAAAATCGATTTAACTGCGGAAGCTCCTTGAAAATCTTATACATTTTCAAGTTAAATGATAAAATATTTTTCCATTTCAAAATCACACATGACGCCCTTTCATAATAATAACAATGAGACTAAGTAAAATATATTTTCATGAATGTCGTGTACAATCCCGTTACTACAACATTTCATAACTAACTATGGAGCCTTTATACCAAAGAATATAACCAACGGTTGGAGTAATTCCAACAAAATAAAATAAGGAAGAACATGATAGCTACCACGAAATAAAAGTGGTGCTTCATAATATCTCGGAAAGAGAGTCATCCTGGCCTGACCGCATGCCACGTATCATACATCATCCTGAAACATGTAAAGTAAGCAGAGCCCTGGAGGGGGGCTCCTAAGGGCTGAGTACACCACATCGGTACTCAATAAGTGTCATAGACTCTCTCTAACTTAAGTTCTTGGGATAAACTTTATAAAAAAATAATGCACCAATATCTGATATAAAACGATAAGAAATTTTATCAATTCATGACCCTTGTTATTTTAAATAACAAGCAAGTGAAATATAACCCACAATACAAACTTTTAAAATATTTACATCAATCCAAGATTTCGGATAAGTCATACAAAAATCATTACATATGCTTTAAGTCATCGAAATCGCTTTCGGCTCCTTAGTCCTAGACATAAGAAAATCATCCTTACCTTTCACTGGGAGTACTATACCATCACCGACATAAGAAAGTCAACTAGGTTATCTACCTAGCGGCAAGTATCATATACCCTACTTGCTCAGGTCGTCTCATCGTAGTGCCGTACGAATCGACTCAACCATGCTAATAATAGCACAAAATAGTACTCTCTCGAGGGAGAGCACTCTGTCGTAGTCTATACCACAAAGTGGCCATCTACGCCTACACCGGCATGTGTAGTTTCATGACAACGAACACAATATATCCGAAGTCAATCTCGGTGAACACAAGTAACTCCCAAAACATTTGATACTTCAAAAATAGATTCTAGCATAGTAGCTTCAAAGGATCTATTTTTATCAAATCATAGCATTTATAGTAAATCTAACTCATTTGAACAAAATTTAAATAAACAACCTTTTACATGCTAAAGTCTTTAGCAATTTAACATCAATCTTTAAAAGATATCACAAGGACTATTATGCACATCAATTTTCAAAAGAAATACTTTCAATGAAAACTTTTCTTTAGCACTCCAATATGTATACTTGTAGACATGTGATTTTTGACCATCCCCAAGATTTTACACATTTTTAGCGTAAAATATTTAGTTTAGGTTTAATATCGTTATTTTAAATAGTTTTGACTCTTTTACTTTATTTTATCACAAAAAAATAAAATAAATATTTTCATTTTTAGGTTAAAGTCAATTAGTATATTTATATTTAAAGTATTATGACATTTGAAAATACAAAAAAAATTAGTTTCACTCGTAGTATTTAGTTTTATATTAGTTTATTTTAATTTAGAGTGATTTTTATATTTTTATAGATACATTGTATTATTTGATCTTTTTAGCCTAAGTTCAAACCCAAAAGGCATGGTCCAACCCAATTACTCTTACCACATTCTTCCCAACCCATTAGCCCATTTAAGTGCAAGATTTAATCCTAGTCATCTATTTTCTTCTAATCCAATGGTCATCATCTTTTCCCACCTCCGTATAAAATACCCAATTATAGAAACCCTATCCTAAGTTTTCATTTCCTAGACCTAGACCTAGTTAAGAAAAAATCCGTAGACAACAAAAAAAGGCTGAACCTAATTCCAAGATATCCATTGTCCTCAACTTTTTCCATCGGAGAGTTTTCCTTGACATAGACTTTGATTCCCTTTTAACGACATCAGAATCGGTTGATAAACCGTGTGTAATAGCACCAAAATTTTCCTCAACCTTTGGTGGATCAACAGGGACGTTAGATTCGGCTTCCGCATTTGCTTGTATCCTCCGACCTTGATCTAAAAGAAGGAACAAAAGGCATAACAGAAATAGGACGGAAGGGATCGTCCACTTCCTCATTTGTATTCAGTCGATGGAGTGCACTCTCTCAATTCAGTAACCAAAGAAAAAGAGTTGAAAATTTGAAGTCCTCTGCAAATTTGTGACAAGTATGCCGCTTTTCCTTTTTCTCTTGTTTAAGTTGATGTTTAAAATATTTTTTATTTGGGAATAATGTTATTGCAATTCTAGTTAGTTAATTGGGATTTGGGAATTTGAGACATCCCTTGCTGAATTGGGATCCTGGGAGCTGTATTTATTGCATATGGTACTTTAATTATGTAATTTTATTATTAATAAGGGTATGCTAAAGCACATGCAATTTTTTTTCATAAAGCATTTTATCTCTAAGGAGTGTGCCCAGATTCACAGCATTTACAGTGCGCGTCGGATACTGTATAGATCATAATTATTGTGTTGGAAGGGAAACATATTTGGGTGAGTGATCTATGTAGGATTGTTGCTGAGCAGAGTGATTTATCGGAATTCGGAGGGTAAGGTCTAAAATGATTTTGAACTCTCTGGGCCCTTTAGAAGATAAATTTTATCCATATTTTACTTTCTTGCCCTTACCATGCTAATCCGCATAAAGAGTCATTAAATAAAGCGATTAAGCTATATCATGCCCTCCAATAATGCCATATTCATTCCTTTGGACCTTCACAATAATCACTAGCTTAGGAAAATACTTATGAACCCTCGTAGAAAGGCCTTTAGGCGCGTGTTAAAAAAAATACAATTGTGATTGTGTACACGTTCGTGTGACACAATCACGATTCTAAAAACTAAGTCGGAGTATGCGTTCGCGCAACTTCAATCAAACTTTCATAAAATAATATTAATAGGACGTTAATTTTAATTTAGTCCGAGGTGTTCCATCCACAATTTAATGATACATGGCCCTCGTATTAATTTTATAACTTAGATATAAAAATGACAAATCTTTGTAGTTTGCTTTAAGCACGTCTAAAATATCATTGTAGTTGCGTACACGTTCGCGTGATATGAGTACGATTTTAAAACAAAATCGGGTAATAATAAAGCGTTATTAGTTGTGGACACGTTCGCGTGACATGATTTTTGACGTGCCAAACAAATGGGTACACGTAAGAGTGACCCGTTTAAAGATAATTCCCTAATTTAAAGTGGATAATGCACATAGGTTCTAAAATAAGTAATTAGATAATTTAATTAAGCCAGGTATGATTAGAGAAACCGTGCTAAAACCACGGAACTCGGGAATGCCTAACACCTTCTTCCGGGTTAACAGAATTCCTTACCCGAATTTTTGTGTTTCGCGGACTGTAAAACAGAGTCAAACTTTCTCGATTCGGGATTTTAAACCGGTGATTTGGGACACCATAAATTATCCCAAGTGGCGACTCTGAATTTGAATAAATAATCCTATTTCGATCAGTGTCACTTTAATTGGAAAACTCCCTTATATCCCCTTTCGGGATAGGAAAAGGAGGTGTGACAATACTCTTGTCAATACATAAGTTTTGATAAAAACTTATAACATTTACCTTGAGTGTCATTTAGTCAACAAGATTTAAAATAAAATTTGTACAAAACGGCATGACACTACATATGCAACATAATATTTTAGTACATGGAGACATACGTACTTGTTTGTCCCCATAAGCACGAAAGCACATTTGCAAACAACTTAAGTATTAACTTGAAACATGCTTTTAGAGAAAGTCCCTCAAGAAAAGTAAATTTTAATCAACTTACCTCGCTTTCACTTTATTAATATTCACAAGCTTTCAATCATCTTCCATCATTCCAATATTGATTAAAAAGCTCGACATCACCAACAAGTTGATATCTACAATTAGATATCATAATTACATTAAAATATGGCCTAAGATATTAACCAATATCCATATATGACTCATAAATTGGCTACAAGCCTCCAACAACTCAAATCGCCAAATAGATTTACAAGCTAGACCATTCAACTTCATCCTTATAGTTTAATACCCATTCGAAGTCATTAATGATACTATATCAATTTTTCAATGCCACCAAGTTACTATTCATCATCTCATATAATCAAAACTTGCACAATATACAATTCGGATGATTACTTAATTGATCACTTTCATCTTTTGCTAAGAAATAATTCCACAGGTTTATTGTATTCAATCAATTTCATTGCCAAGATTCACATATTCTCTCTTATTTTCTCAAAAGTACTATTCATGCCATCAACTAGAGTTTTATAATACAATATTTCGACCAATAAAACTTGTAACAAATACTTCAAATACTTCTAACTACTCATAGTAAACGAGTTTGAAGCATTGAAATTATCTCTAGTAGATCAATCTTGAAAAATCACAACTTTGGTGATTTTTGTGTTCTTGAGTATTTGATGATGAAATCTAGAATTTGGATGTTAAAATGATGTTAGAACTCATGTATATTGAGTAAGATCAACCCAAAACATCATTAACAACTTACCTCGGTTGATTGGACTTGATTTGAGCTCAAAATCGTCCCTTCACCTCAAGAACCCTAACTCCCAAATACTCAAAATACTCCCTTCCCCCGACCTTGTATTTGTATTCCCAGATTTCTGGGTTCGGGTGTGGCCTCAGATGTTTCGCATCCCTAGCTCACTCCTCTTCGATGCTCGGATGCATACCTGGATGCTATGGCAGCACTTCACTGCCAGCCCCTCTTTTCGAACGCGGCCTCGGATGATTCGCATCCACACACTCCTCTGCCAACCTTTGGTAATTTGGTCATAACTACTTGTAGGAATATCCAAATGACAAATGGTTTGAAGCGTTAGAAACTAGACGCAAAGACCTTTTATTTTATTGTTTGTCCATTACATAAAGTTTTATACATATGTAGATATGCTCGTCCAAAGTTAGGTCTTTTGCATACTTATTTGGAACTTTAGTCTACCATGTAATTTCCAACTTGACTTGGAATTAGGGCTATCCTTAGACCCCACATCACTTATAATATACTTCATACACTTATTATTATATTCAATTAATATCTATCATATTAATAGTCCTCGTCTACACACAAAATAATGTAATTAGCATACATCAACTTTCTTAATAGCACTTAAGCACTTTGAAATTTTTCGGGGTGCTACAAGAGGACACTTGGGCCAATGCCGAGTCGGTTCCGATGCTTTCTATACATGTGGATGATTGGGGCATATGATGCGAGATTGCCCAAATAGAGATTCTAGGGTATCGCACAAACAGCAAATTCAGCAATAGAATCAGCTATGCCCGTCATCCTTCAGGGCGCGAGTCTCAGTCTCCGACTGGTAGAGGTAGAGGCAGAGGTAGAGGGTCCAGTTCAGGTGGTAACCAAAATTGTATCTATGCACTAGCGGGTCGACAGGACCAAGAGTCCTCACCAGACGTTACAGGTATGTTGACCATTTGTTCCCACAATGTTTATGCCTTAAATGACCTAGGATCTACTTTATCATGTATTACCCCAGTTGCCGTGAGGAAATTTGGTATAGTGCTTGATATACTAAATGATCCTTTTACGATATCTACACTGATCGGAGAATCAATTATGCTAGACGGGTTTACCGAGGTTGTACGGTATCAGTTTGTGGTCGTCAAACCTCATCCGCCTAGTTGAGCTAGAGATGTTGGATTTTGATGCTATCATGGGCATGGATTGGTTGGCATCTTGTTATTCCACAGTTGATTGTCAAGCAAAAATAGCCAGATTTCATTTCCCGGGTGGGCCAGTCCTTGAATGGGTAGGTAATACAGCGACACTAAGAGGTAGGTTTATTTCCTATCTGAAGAAGAGGAAAATGATCGCAAAATGGTGCATTTATCATATTGTGCGAGATAAAGATGCAGATGCTGAGAAACCTACAATTCAGTCTATTCCAATAGTAAGGGGGTATGCGGATGTATTTCCATATGAACTTCCAGGTATTCCTCCAGAGCGAGAGATTGATTTTGGCATCGATTTGCTTCGGGGAAAGCAACCAATATCCATCCTTCTGTATACAATGGCATCTACCGAATTGAAGGAGTTGAAGGAGCAGTTAAAAGATTTACTGGAGAAAGGTCTCATCTGACCCAATACCTCACCTTGGGGTGCACCGGTATTGTTTGTATGGAAGAAAGATGGATCGCTGAGGATGTGTATCGATTATAGGCAATTGAACAAGGTAACTATTAAGAATAAGTATCCACTTTCAAGGATAGACAACTTGTTTGATCAGTTGCGGGGAGCTAGATTCTTTTCAAAAATAGATTTGAGGTCGGGGTACTACTAGGTCAGAGTTCGGGAGAAAGATATTCCCAAGACAGCCTTCAGGACCCGATATGGCCACTTCGAGTTCCTTGTCATGTCCTTCGGGTTGACGAATGCGCCTGCCATATTTATGGACTTGATGAATAGCCTATTCCAGCCATATTTAGATCTGTTTGTGATAGTCTTTATTGATAATATTCTAGTTTATTCACGTTCAGAGGATGAGCATGTGGATCACCTGTGAGCGGTACTCCAAACCCTCTGTGATAATTAATTGTATGCTAAGTTTTCCAAGTGTGAGTTCTGGTTGAAATCTGTAGCATTCTTGGGGCATATTGTATCCAACGGAGGTATAAAGGTAGACACTCAGAAGATTGAGGCTGTGAAATCCTGGCCTAGACCTACCACAGAGATTCGTAGCTTTCTAGGCTTAGTAGGATACTACCGGAGGTTCATAGAGGGTTTTTCTTCTCTCTCAGCACCATTAACGAAATTGAAGCAGAAAGCAACTAAGTTTCAATGGACAGAGGCATGTGAGCAGAGTTTCCAAGAGCTTAAGAACAGGTTGACCTCAGCGCCAGTTCTAGCACTTCTAGAGGGTCCAGATGGTTATGCCATTTATTGTAATACCTCAGGTGTCGGGTTAGGATGTGTCCTGATGCAACATGGGAAAGTAATTGCGTATGCTTCGAGACAGTTAAGAAATCATGAGCGGAATTATCCGACCCACGACCTCGAATTAGCTGCAGTTGTCCATGCACTTAACATATGTCGGCATTATTTTTATGGTGTTCATGTTGATGTGTTCACAGATCATAAAAGCCTGCAATATATCTTCAAGCAAAAAGAGTTGAATTTGCGACAGAGGCAATGGATTAAGTTATTAAAAGATTACGATGTTAACATTCTCTACCATCTAGGGAAAGCTAATGGTGTAGCAGATGCCTTAAGTCGTCGATCTATGGGTAGCTTAGCACATATAGAGGCCGAGAAAAGACAATTAACTAGAGAGATTCATCAATTGGCATGTTTGGGTGTTCGGTTAGTAGACTTTGGTGATGGAGGAGTTGTACTCCAAAATACTGTAAAATCATCTCTCATAGCTGAAGTAAAGGAGAGGCAGTACGAGGACCCATAGTTAGTCGAGTTGAGAGAGCGGGTTCCACAACAGAAGAAGTCATTGTTAGAACTCAAAGGAGATGGGGTTCTCAGATACATGGGTCGTTTGTGTGTTCCACATGTAGCAGGGCTACGAGACAGGATTATGTCAGAGGCACATTATTCATGGTACTCCACTCACCCTAGGTCGACAAAGAAGTATCATGATATTAAGGAGGTGTATTGGTGGAACGATATGAAGAAGAACATTGCTAAGTATGTCGCTCAATGCCCTAGTTGCCAGCAGGTGAAAATAGAGCACTAGAAGGCCGGAGGGATAATGCAGACTATTGAAATCCTGACATGGAAATGGGAGGTGATAAACATGGACTTTATCACGGGTTTACCTTATTCTCAATGTAAGTTCAATTCCATATGGGTGATAGTCGATAGGCTCACGAAATCAGCTCATTTCCTACAGGTCATATCTATATATACAGTAGATGATTATGCAAAGTTATATATTAAAGAGATAGTGCGACTACACGGAGTGCCAATATCTATTATATCTGACCGTGGGCCTAGTTTTCAACACATTTTTGGAGGTCATTTCAGAAAGGTCTAGGGACTCAGGTGAATCTCAGCACAACTTTTCATCCACAAACTGATGGACAAGCTGAACGCACAATTCAGACGCTCGAGGATATGTTACGAGCATGTGTGTTGGATTTTAAAAGAAGTTGGGATGAACATCTACCTCTTATTGAGTTTGCATATAATAACAATTATCACTCCAGTATCTAGATGGCTCCGTAAGAGACTTTGTATGGGTGCAGGTGCAGATCTCCTATAGAAAAAGTAAATCTTATCCGGGAGCGACTATTGACAGATCAGAGTCGTCAGAAGTGATATTTTGGCATGCGGCGGTGAGAATTAGAGTTCGGGGTTAATGGCTGGGTATTCTTAAAGGTGTCACCCATGAAGGGTGTGATGAGGTTTGGCAAGAAAGGCAAACTTAGCCCACAGTATATTGGGCCTTATAGGACCATTTGGAGAGTGGGCGAAGTAGCTTATGAGTTAGTATTGCCCTTGGAATTTGAGTCTGTCCATCCAATTTTTCACGTATCTATGGTACGAAAGTGCATTGGCGATCCTACCCGAGTAGTACCCACGGATGATGTACAGATTACAGAGGACTTGTCATACGAGGAAATTCCAATTGCCATCCTAGACCGACAAAGTCGCAAGCTACGGAATAAGGAGGTAGACTCCGTGAAGGTTTTATGGAGAAGCAAGAATGTGAAAGAGATGACGTGGAAAACGGAGGAAGAAATGAAGTCTAAGTACCCCCACCTATTTCAAACTGGAGATATGGCTCGAGATTTATAGGATACCTCAGCACAACTCTACTCAGGCCAGTAGGTCATCAGGTAAGCTCTCTTTTTGACTCTTAGAATTTATGATGAACAGTTGTGTGAAGCCAAGTGTTGCTACGTATAGACAGTGGCCATGTGTGGCATGTATAGTATGTTTTCTGGCTGCATACAGGTTCGTTTTAGTCTAGTATATGGAGGGGACTCTGGCAAAAAAAAATCCAAGGTATCTAAGAGTAAACATTCGAGGACGAATGTTTTTAAGGGGGGAAGGATGTTACATCTCGCATTTTTCGTACCTTAAAGTTTCATCTTCAGTTAATTGACATAGACTCGGGGATGAGATTATCTGGAAGTTAGCATATTTATGCTATTTAAAACAAGCAATAAGTAAGTTCCATGAAGGAAAGGGTACACGAATTAAAGAAAATGAGTTTCGTTGAAGGTTGTCGATTTGGGATAAAATACGGGCCGAGCGTTAATACCTGATATTTATGGACTAGTACCATACAAGGTAGTATATGACCGTGGTAGTAAGATATATAAAGCATATTTAAAATAAGTAGAATTTTAAGTAATTTGAGATAATTCTTAATTATGCGGGTAAGTGGTTAATTACTGGGTAACGGAGCATTACCTAATTACCTAATAAGTGATAATGATTAAAGAAAACCCCACCTCACCCCATATGGCCGCAAGCCACTAGAAATTAAGTGACTCATGGTCACATTAGAATAGGTGGCATCTTAATCCCTTAATTACAAAACACCTCCTACTTTAAAATCGTCAAAGCAAACCTTGCAAATTTCATCTCAAAAGTTTCAATAGCAAGACCAAAAACGTATTCATTCTTAAAACTCTTATGGAGGCTCTAACAGAAGAGGAAAAACGTTAGTTATTCTTAAATTCCAATACCAAAAGACCTCCAAAATCAGATTTTAGTCATTAAGTAACATGATTATCTTGTAGCAGCGTAAATCTTCAATAGCTCAACAAAGATTTTTAGAATTTTAGCAACGTAAAATCTTGTGGTTCTAAGGGAGTACGGTGTAACCTTTTTCAAGAACATCATACGAATTTTTCCCTACTTCAGGTATGTTAAGGCTAAGCCCTTCCTTCATTTTGGCATGATCTCGTAATTACACGAGTTTTATGACGAGGCATAAAGAAAAATTCACATTCTGAAATTTACGTATATTTTTCTAGTCTTGTAAGTGATAATATTCTCCTTATCGGGACTTCGTATTCAATTGAGTATTTCCTTCTTCAAGTCAAGATATCAGAGAGTTTATATATATAGTATTAAAGTATTTTCATTACCATCGAGCTATAATAGATGTGCATTCCCCTATTAGACAACCTCTGATCAGATGGTAAGTTATATACCGAGCCTACTGTGGCCGAGCACCTATGAGCGAGCCCAGTTGGTCGAGATACAGAGTCTAGTATGGTCGAGTGCCTATGAGGGAGCCTACTATGGCAGAGCAGATATATATACCGAGTCTTATAAGGCTGGACAACTATTTTACTTACCATATTAAGAGAGTTGAGGCAGTACTAGCATATGAGCATATCTTCAGATTTTCTTTGACTCCTAATTGCTTTCAATTATTATATTATCAGTTCAGTTTTAGTTTTCAATATATTGCCTTACATACTCGGTAAATTATTTCATACAAACGTCCCTTTCTGGGGAGGCGTTGCATTTCATGCGTGCAAGTATAGACAGATAGACCGGTAGACCTCCTCAGTAGGTGTTGCCGAGTTCAGCCTTATCGGTAAGCTCCCCATCTTTCGGAGTTGCTGGGTCTAGCAGTTTGGTGTACATCTTGTGCAGATATATAGATAAGTTATGGGTAGGTCGGGGTTCTGTTCCGATCACAATACATCTATCAGTAGAGACTTGTAGGTATAACCTATCAGTTATTGCAGTATATTGGGCTTGTAGGCCCTGTACGTATATTTTGTTGGCTTGTCAGTTGTAGTAATTATGACGGCCTTGCCGGCCCAGCTTTATGTTGACATTTAGTCAGCATTAGTCTCTATTTAGTTTTATATTTTGCATTGCACATTATCTTGCAATGTGGCCCATGGCCAAAGTATGACATTACATGTTCAGAGTCTCTTAGTCGCAAGTGGTATGCAAGGATAGGTGATGCATTAGGTGCCAGTCTCGCCCTAGGCTCGGAGCGTGACAATTTTATAAATATGTATATATATATAACGATTGTACTTGTAAATGTTGACTACATGCAGTGATTGGTGGTGATTTTGGGTAGTAGCTAGTGGTCATTAATAGTGACAGCAATTATGGTTTGAGGATGGTGGTGGTGGGTTGTAATAATTTGTAATTATGGGTGGTGGAGGTGGTTATGGTCACGATTGAGGAAGGTAGTGGTAGTTTATAATGGTGGGCAGTGCCGACTATGGTTGTTGATGGTGATAGGGTGGTTAGTTGTAGTAGTTGAGGTGGATGAGTTTGTGGTTGTGATTGAGAATGATGGTGGTTGAGGCAGTGGGGATGGTGGGTGATGGTTGAGGATGGTGGTGGTGGTTGAGTATGACGGTGGTGGGTGACATGGTGAAAGTTGATAACGGTAGGCGGTGATGGCAATTAATAATGAAAGTGGATGGTAGCATCTTAATAAAATTAGTGCCTCATTTGTTTGCACTTAATGGATGTCTGAATCTTGATCATTCAGATTTATCTCATTAAGTGCATTTATTTTTTAGATCTTAACCCTAATTATTCAGATACAACTCATTAAGTCCATTTGTTTTTTCTCTTTTAAAAGCTCTTAATAGGTCTGAATGGATCTGGTCGAGTTAGACCCATAACAAAGTCCTACTACAGTTCAAACTCTTTAAAAAACTATACGACTTGATTTCCGCAAAGATTCACTCAACAATAAGCTTTATTTTCGCAAAGTTTCACACTTGCTTCTTCATCTTATGTGCATAGAGTTACGCCTTTCTCTCACTCTCCATCTATCATCGGCTACCCAAAATTTCTTTCTTTTAAACATGTAATATTCTAAGCTTTCGAAAGTATTTTGCTATTATTTTATGAATTCACACTATGCTTACCTATTATTTTGTAAAAATATACTTGTTGAGGCTAGTCTCCATCTTTTACTTTAATATCGGGGGATTATTTTCAAATAATTCACATACTCAATATGGGTATTTGATTCTCTTGATAGTAAGAAACCTTCTAGGCTCCATTGAACCTCTCTACTTTTAACTGAAGGAGATACAATAGCTTTTAGTTTGGGAATTGAATATTGAAATTGAATCATGATTTATTGAATATAAAGAAAGGGAAAAGGAGATTAGAGAGAAGGATTGGAATAAAAAATAAAAGGCGAAATACATAAAGCGCCCCTTTAAGTTGTCCTCAACGATTAACTTAACACCTCAAACTAAGCCATTTCCATCTAAACACTTTATTTATTCACAAAAGAAGATCAACTATACACCCTACCATGTCATCCCCCTCACGTGAAATGCACTCTTTGGGATGCGAGTTGCCTATCTAAAATTAGGTTTTTTCTTTTTGTTTTCTAAAATAATGGGGACTCTACCTAATTTTCTTACCTCCCTCTCTTCCAATTCTCTCCTTCACCATTCAACACCCTCCTCTAGCCTAAATCATCTATGCCTCCATTACAAAAGAACATAATTACCAAATATAACATCACACCAATTCAACAAATTTTTTATACCAAACCCATTCTTCTGTGTCACCTGCTCCACCTGCTCCGAATCTCAATCTAGCAGAGTATAGCATAAGCCAAGAAAGAAACTGGAATGTTGGTGATGGGTCACACGGCTGAACAAAGAGATACAAAGCCAATTTCGACGAAAAAAATGGAGGTTGCCGGAAAAATGGAGACACAAACCCATTCTTCTCTCTCTCTCTTGCCCGCGTGCACGTTAAAAAGTGGAGTTTCTTCTTCTGCTTCTTCTTTGTCATCATATTCATATGCCAATGGCATGCTATTTTTCGGAAAGAATTTTTTACTAGAAAGATGGAATATTGTCGGATCTTCATCACCGATCTAACTCCTCATCTCTCTAACTTTGTCTCCGCCTAGCCGGTCATCACCTCCGGAGGCGGCGATTGGTGGTAGAAATGGAGGGACGGAGGAGTCGGGACCTGCTATGTCAAAATGATAGAAGAGATAGTAAAGAAGGTTTCTTTAAATGTATTTTTTTGTTACTTATATATGTCAAATTTTTATAGCAAAATTACACGTGTCATGTATTGATTGGTCCATTTGACATGTTATTGGCAAGTGCAACTCACACATATGTTCTGATGTACTCGGGTGTTTACTTGACCTGCTTAATAGCCACTTGAAGTGTTAAAATAAAAAATGGCTCGATTGAGGTGTTCAGTTGATCGTTAAAGAAAGCTTAAAGGGGTGCTTTATGTATTTCGCCAAAATATAAAGAAAGAAACAAAGAAGTGACCGAAAAAGGGTGGAATAAAAAAATAATGCTTGAGATGTGTGGATTCTTCAATAAAAATTTGGATTTTTGAATACTCGCTTCTTTTATATTATCCAGCATCAACTTACGATAATTATTTTACCATGATTTGAATGATTTGTAGAGTTAGATAGCTGAATTTGTAGCAGAATTGCTCTTATACCATAACTGCGCTTAATGAAAATTCTCTGTGGGTTTGGTCTTCCATGGATACTAAGAAAAAAAATATTAGTATGTTTATACAGTTGTAGCTGGAGGTACTATTCATCATGAAGCAGAATGTTGTTCCATATGCCAATTAATTTTGGATATTTAGAATATTTGCCCCTTTGACCTTGATCCTTGCAGTTGATTAGCAGTAATACTTTTGTATCAGTGTGGATCTAAGTTTTGCAATCGCCGTGTGCCAAAAAAAAGGTTTACTTTGATCCTAATTACTTAACAAGAGATATGGCATTCTAGATTTAATTGTGAATTTGATTATCCTGTCAATATAAGGTGTGCTATCAAGCACAGTATTTGACCGATCAAAATAGACTAGTTTAATCTGGATATGGAATCCTATAACTATTGTAAAAATTAAAATATTTACGGTGCTCTGTTTATCTAGAATTTTAGTTGAGTATTTAGATGAATATGATTAAGTATTATGTGATTTTTCTCAATCAAGAGGAAAGGAGAACTAGTTGCATGATGTTCATGCACCAACTGTTCTGTTAATAATGTTTCAACTTATAACTTTGCAAAAAGTCATACCTAAATTTGTTAGTTGCAGTAAAAAAAAATACTAGTATTACTTTTATCCATGTCTTCACTTGGCAAACCTGTAGCAATTCTTTGGTTCTTGCATTAATTTGATTGAGTAAAATGAAGAATTATATAGTTTTAGTGAAATAACGAATGTATAGTTTGAATTTGTGAAATTTCAACGATATCTAACAAGTGAAAAAGATATCACCGACTATAATAAAATTGTCTCTTCTTCTACATACTTTTTCTACTAAATATAAAGCTCTTCTTGAAGAGAATATATCTGATATTTCCGAGAAACTTATTGAAAACAAGGTATGTGTGATGTTAATTCAGCAAGTTATAGCCACTTCATTTGAAAATTGAATGCTCACTTATTTTCAGTTAGTTAGATGATAATTGAGACTACTATTCTATTTCAGTCGCCAAATGTCAGATTTCCACCAATACGGACGTGTATGTTAGATTCTTACCATTACGAATGTGCAAATATATGACTATATATTCCACTGGTTTTTATGTTTTTGTTGTTCATTTCTGATTTTTATTATTTTTATTGATGGTATCACTTCTATTACTTTTACTTTCATCAGTTCATATTCTATGATTATTTTATATTTCATCTATGGAACAATCTAGTAAAAATTCAAAAGTAAGTTGGAAAAATATGAATGTAGTAAAAATCCTTTTAGAAAGTTGTATTCAAGAAATTTTCTTGAACGGAAGCTTGGAAGTAGTTTGATGGCATATTCGTGAAACAAGGTTAAACTAGTTTGGAGATTTCTCATGGCATTACCGACACACAAAAGCAAATAAAGAATTATTATAATCATCTAAAAGAAAAGTATCAAGCTTGGTTACCAATATATAAAATGATGGGCAATATTTATGACCCAGCAACCAATACCATTCTAATGTCTAATAGTGAGTGGAATGAGTACATAAAGAAATAACAATCATTATGATAACCTTTTTTTTAATGAAAAAGGTTTGACATACATATTAAAAATCTCTTTATTATAGACTCATCCAAAAGCAAAGGCATTGAAGACTTCACCTCTACCTTTCCCAGATCTTTGCACAAAACTTTTTGAGAGGTCTACAACAATAGAAATTCATGGTTAAAGTCCAAGCTGTACATATTCCCGCCCTGGTGTCTCTTCTATATCTACTACTATAGATATAGATACACTTGATAGCGTCGAAGATCTAGTTTGTAGCAAAAATGATGGAGCTTCTACTTATTATCCAGCTCAGTCTTCAGCTCCAATTGATAAACCTTTGAGAAAGAAAAAGAAATCCTCATCGGCTTAATGGAAATCGATGAGAAGATGAATACTGCATTGGAGTTATTGATTAAAAAAATAACGGGCCTAATGTCATAACCCAAAACCAGACCCGGTCATGATGGTGCCTCTCGTGAAGACAAGGGCAACCGATACACTCCCAATTTATATTAAGCAATTAAAATAATACAAATTAAGTCTTTAACATAATAATAATCCCAAAATAAGGTGAAACAGTACAATTGCGAAATAGACATAGCCCGACATCGGGGTGTCACCAGTCATGAGCATCTACTAACCGATTTAAGACAGAACGAGTCTACATAGTCTATTACAGAACTAAAATAGGAGAAAATAAGATAGAGGGAGAAGCACTGGACTGTGAACGCCGAGTAGCTACCTAGTGAATCTCCGAAATTTGCTGGAAGCCCTCAACCCTCGCAAGCAGGACCTGAAGTGTCTGAATCTGCAAACGGGGTGCATGGAGTAAAGTGAGTACTCCAACTCAGTGAATAATAATAATAAATGAAGACTGAGTGATAAGAAATCACGCAAAGGCACATCAACATGCTGTAAAGAAGCAGTATAAAGCCAGTAAAAGTAATAATACAGTGAAAACATATAAAGTCACCTTAGTTCAGTTTAAGCTTCTTTAAAATAACTTTTTAAAAGTTAAACAATTAAATGAAAAGCAGCTAGAACAAATAAACACATAAAAATCCGCCCCTCGGGCATAATACCAACGGAATTAGCCCCTCGGGCAACACATGAAACAACGCCAGCCCCTCGGGCTATATCTCATATCACAATGGGTACCCGCGCTCACTAGGGGTGTGCAGACTCCGGGAGGGGCCCCTTACGGACCAAGCACAATATCAAGCCATCTCTTGGCATAATCAATAGGCTCTCGGCCTCATATCAACAAGTCACCTCGCGGCGTACCATCTCAGGCCCTCGGCCTCATAATCATAAATCAGTGTATCCTCACAACACAGGTCATCGACCTTACTGAGTTAGAATCTCATAAGCCACTCAGGCAATAGTAAAACATGATACTCAACCCAAATTATCATTTAGAATATCATTTAATGTGTTAAAATAGAGTAAACATGTCTGAGTTATCAAAACAGTAGAATATAGCATGACGGAGTACAAGTATAAAGTCAAAATAGTGAGGAAATATCAGTAAAAATATCCTAAGAGTCCAAATAGTTGGCACGAGGCCCAAATATGGCATTCAGCCCAAAACATGATGATAGCAAATAGTTTTCAATCAAATACGCGGTAAATGAGTCATTCAGGACGGACTAACTCACAATCCCCAACAGTGCACGACCCCACGCTCGTCATCTAGCGTGTGAGTCACCTCAATATAGTACAACGATGTGTAATACGGGGTTTCATACCCTCAGGACAACATTTAAAATCATTACTCACCTCAATCCGGTCCAAACTCTAGCCCGCGATGCCTTTACCCCTCGAATCGGCCTCCACTCGCATCGAATCTATCCAGAATCAGAATCACAGCGTCAAAATATGCTAAGGGAATGAAGCCCATGCGAAAATAATCAATTTACAATATAAATCCCAAAATTAACAAAAACCCGACCCTCGGGCCCACATCTCGGAATTGGATAAATTTTACATCAATAGATTTCTTATGTCCCCACTAGTTATACATAACAAAAGTCCCAAAGACCACAAATGGCCCCTCAAATCCTCAAGTCAAGGTCTCAAATACCAAGCCCTAGTTTCCCATTGTTTAAACCTTAATTTCCATTTATCTTAGGCCAAATCAGTGAAATAATATCGTAGGATCGATTATTAGACTCAAAAATCTTACCTCCAGACGATATCCCTTGATTCCCTCTTCAAAATCTCCTAAAAAGCTCCAAAACCGACTTGAAATGGTGAAGAACAACTCAAAAATCGCGAAGGAATGCTTTTATACCTTCTGGCCCAGGGATTTCGCACGTGCGGCCAAAATCCCGCTCCTGCAGTACCGTTTTTGCGGTCAAGACCACCGCATCTGCGGTCCTCACTTAAGTCCTCCACTTTCGCATATGTGATACACAAGCCGCACCTATGCCATCGCAGGTGCGGTTCCTTAACCGCTTCTGCGGTTCTTGCCTCCCTTGGCTTCTTCCTCTTATGTGACTCCAAACTCGCTTTTGCGAGACCGCATCTGTGGTCCCCCTAGCCGCAGGTGCGGTTATGACATCAATGGAACATCTTCAGCTGCCAAAACCAACTTCCAAACTTTCTATCAACCATCTGAAATCAACCCGAGGCCCCCGGGACCTCAACAAAAAGCACCAACAAGTCCTATACTACCATGCAAACTTATATCAATCTTCAAAACACCTCAAACAATATTGAATTAACCAAAACACGTCGGATTCAAGCCTAAGTTTTCAAAATCTTCCGAATTCTGCTTTCGATCAAAATGTATACCAAACCACGTTCGAATGACCTGAAATTTTGCACACATATCCCAAATTACACAACGGACCAACTGCAACTCCGAAATTTCATTCCGACCCCTATATCAAAAATCTTACATATCAACCAGAAAATGCCAAAATTCCAATTTCGCCAATTCAAACCTAAATCTACTCTGGACCTCCAAAACACATTCTGATCATGCTCCTAAGTTCCAAATCATCTCCCGAAGCTGTCCAAACCATCGAAACTCACATTCGAGCCCTCTAACACATAAGTCAACATTCGGTTGACTTTTCCAACTTAAGCTTCCTCAAAAGAGACTAAATGTCTCAAACCTTCTCAAAACCTTTCCGAACCCGAGCCAACCAATCCGATCACATATAGAACCGATAAACAAAGCAATAAGAAGTAGAAATGGGGGAAATGGAGCAGTAACTCATGAGACGACTGGCCGGGTCGTCACATCCTCCCCCTCTTAAGTAAATGTTCTTCCTCGAACGAGTCAAGAAACATACCTGAAGCCTCAAACAAGTGAGGATATATACTCCACATCTCCCGCTCAGTCTCCCAGGTAGCCTCCTCCATGGGCCGACCTCTCCACTGCACTTTCACTGACGCTATATCCTTTGATCTTAACTTTCGAACCTGACGCTCCAAAATAGCTGCTGGCTCCACATCATAAGTCAAATCACCATCTAACTAAGTC
This sequence comes from Nicotiana sylvestris, assembly GCF_000393655.2. Lineage (NCBI taxonomy): Eukaryota > Viridiplantae > Streptophyta > Magnoliopsida > Solanales > Solanaceae > Nicotiana > Nicotiana sylvestris. Next base: position 45,386,004 of record NC_091058.1, read on the forward strand.
GTGCTGAAATCCAGAACATGAGACGGATCCCCAACATACTTCCGGAGCATAGAAACATGAAATACCGGATGCACACTCGACAAGCTAGGTGGCAAAGCAAGTTCATAAGCCACCTTCTCAATCCTCCGAAGCACCTCAAAAGGCCCAATGAACTGAGGAATCAATTTACCCTTCTTCCCAAACCTCATAACACCCTTTATGGGCGAAATCTTCAATAGAACCTTCTCACCAACCATGTAGGACATATCCCAAACCTTCTTGTCAGCATAACTCTTTTGTCTCGACTGCACTGTACGAAGCCTCTCCTGAATTACCTTCACCTTTTCAAAAGCATCCTGCACCAAGTCTATCCCTAATAGCCTAGCCTCACCCGGCTCAAACCAACAAACTGGAGATCTACACCGCCTCCCATACAAAGCCTCATATGGAGCCATCTGAATACTCGACTGGTAGTTGTTGTTATAAGCAAACTTTGCAAGTGGTAGAAACTGATCCCATTACCCTTCGAAATCAATGACACAAGCACGCAACATGTCCTCCAATATCTGAATAGTGCACTCGGACTGTCCGTCCGTTTGAGGGTGAAAAACTATGCTCAACTCAACCTGAGACCCAACTCTCGCTGCAAAGACCTCCAAAACTGCAAAGTAAACTGAGTGCCCCTATCTGAAATGATGGAAACTAGGACACCATGCAAACGAACAATCTCCCGGATATAGATCTCTGCCAACTGCTTTGAAGAATAGGTAGTACACATAGGAATGAAGTGTGCGGACTTGGTCAACCGATCCACAATCACCCAAATAGCATCGAACTTCTTCAAAGTCTGTGGGAGTCCAACTATAAAGTCCATAGTGATCTTCTCCCACTTCCACTCCGGAATATCCATCTGCTGAAGCAAGCCACCCGGTCTCTGATGCTCATATTTCACCTGCTGATAATTGAGACATCGAGCTACAAATCCCACAATGTCTTTCTTCATTCTCCTCCACCAATAATACAACCTCAAATCCTAATACATCTTCGCGGCACCCGAATGAATGGAGTATTGTGAGCTATGGGCCTCCTCCAGAATCAACTCCTGAAGCCCATCTACGTTGGGCACACTTATTCGGCCCTGCATCCTCAACACCCCATCATCACCGATAGTCACATCTCTGGCATCATCGTGCTGAACTCTGTCCTTAAGGACAAGCAAATGTGGATCATAATATTGGCGCTCTCTGATGCGATCATATAAGGAAGACCGAGAAATCACACAAGCCAATACCCGACTGACTCCGAAATATCTAACATCACGAACCGATTGGCCAAGGCCTGAACATTAACTACAAAAGGTCTCTCCCCAACTGGAATATATGCCAAACTCCTCATACTCACTGCCTTTCGGCTCAAAGCATCGGCCACCACATTGGCCTTCCCCGGATGGTACGATATAGTGATATCATAATCTTTTAGCAACTCTAACCATCTCCGCTGCCTCAAATTGATATCCTTCTGCTTGAACAAGTACTGGAGGCTACGATGATCAGTAAACACCTCACAAGACACACCATACAAATAATGCCTCCAAATATTAAATGTGTGAACAATGGCAGCCAACTCCAAATCATGAACGAGGTAGTTCTTCTCATGGGGATTCAGCTGGCGAGAAACATAAGCAATAACTATACCCCCTACATCAATACACACCCAATACCAACTCTCAAAACATCATAATACACGGTATATAAACCTGAAGTTGATGGCAAAACTAACACTGGAGTTGTGGTCAAGGCTATCTTGAGCTTCTGAAATCTCTCCTCACATTCATCCGACCATACAAATAAAGCACCCTTCTGAGTCAACTTGGTCAAGGGTGATGCGATAGATGAAAATCCCTAAACAAACCGGTGATAATAACCCGCCAAACCAAGAAAGCTGTGAATCTCAATAGCTGAGGATGGTCTGGGCCAACTCTGAACTACCTCTATCTTCTTCAAACCAACCTGAATACCCTCACTGGACACCATATGCCCCAAGAAAGCCATTGAACTAAGCAAAAACTCACACTTGGAGAACTTTGCATAAGGCTTCTCCTCCCTCAATCTTTGCAACACAACTCTCAAATGCTCCGCGTGCTCCTCCTGACTATGTGAATACACAAGAATATCATCAATGAAGACTATGACAAACGAGTTGAGAAAAGGCCAGAACACATTGTTCATCAAATGCATGAACAATGCTGGGGCATTGGTCAGCCCAAAAGACATCACCAAGAACTCATAATGACCATATCGGGTCCTGAAAACCGTCTTAAGAATATTTGAGTCTTTAATCTTCAACTGGTGATAACCTGAACGGAGATCAATCTTGGAGAACACTCTCGCTTCTTGAAGCTGGTCGAATAAATCATCAATGTGAGGCAAAGGATACTTGTTATTAACTATTACTTTGTTCAACTGCCTATAATCAAAGCACGTCCTCATAGTGTCATCCTTCTTCTTCATAAATAGAATCGGCGCACCCCAATGCAACGCACTAGGCCGAATGAACCCCTTATCAAGGAGTTCCTGAAGCTGCTCCTTTAACTCTTTCAACTCCGTTGGTGCCATATGATATGGCGGAATAGAAATGAGCTGAGTGCCCAGCACCATGTCATTACCAAAATCAATATCCATGTCCGGTGGCATGCCCGACAAGTATGTAGGAAACACATCGGAAAAATCCCTCACAATTGGAATAGAGTCAATACTAGGAGTCTCTGCACTGACATCCCTCACAAAGGCTAGATACGAAAGACAACCCTTCTCATCCATACGCTAAGCCTTCAAGAATGAGATTACCCTATTGGGAACATAATCAGTCAAACCTCTCCACTCAATCCGTGGCACAACCGGTATAGCCAATGTCATTGTCTTAGCATGACAATCCAGAATAGCACGACACTGAGATAGCCAATCCATGCCCAAAATAACATCAAAGTCTACCATACACAATAACAATAGATCCACTCGGGTCTCTAGACCCCCAATAGTCACCACACACGATCGGTACACACGGTCTACAACAACAGTATCGCCCACCAGAGTAGATACATGAACAAGTAAAACAACAAGACTCACGAGGCGTATCCAAATAACGAGCAAAGTAAGATAACACATAAGAAAAGGTGGAATCGGGATCAAATAATACAGAAGCATTTATGTGGCAGACTAAGACAATACTTGTAATAACAACATTGGAAGCAATAGCAGCAGGTGTAGCTGGAAGTGCATAGAAATGGTCCTGACCACCACCTGATCGACCTCCCCCTCTAGGGCAACCTCTAGCTGACTGACCTCTACCCCTAGATGGCTGGGTGGGTGATGGTGAAGTAACCGGCGCTGAAGTCGGTGGCTGACCCCTCTGCTGAGACGAACTCGCAAGATTACGAGGACACTACCTGCACATATGACCCATCTCTCCACACTCATAGCAACTCCCGGGTGCTGGAGACGGGGACTGAAGGGAACCCCTAGCACCAGAATGACTAGAAGATGCACCTGGCATAGAAGAGCCCTGAACTGATGGAGCACGGGATGAATTCTGAGCTGGAAGGGCACTAAGTGATGACTGGCCTTGATAAGAACCGTGTGAACCATGACCCGATGATGCCCCACAATAACCTGGGTGAGCTGGTTGAGCATGCCTGAATGGACGACATTTGTCGTGCTGAAACTAACCTCTCGAAGGAGCACTACCATAACTACCAGATCCTTGAGGCCTCTTGGCCTCCCTCTCATCTAGCTCCTGGCAACGAACTAACTCAACGAGCAATGTCTACAACCTCCTCAAAAGTAGCACCAGCCACAATTTCTCTGGTCATGAGAATACGAAGTTGATAGGTTAGGCCATCAACAAACCTCATAATCCTCTCTCTATCTGTCGGAACCAATCAAATCGCATGACAAGCTAACTCGGAGAACCTCATCTCATATTGCGTCACAGTCACCTCTCCTTGACACAACCACTCGAACTACCTCGCAGGTCCTCTCTGCGAGACTGTGGCACATACTTCTCCAAAAAGAGAACAAAGAACTGTTTCCAGGTAAGGGGTGCTGCACCAACAGGCCTACGCCTCTCAAAAGCCTCCCACCAAGTGAAAGCAACTCCAGAAAACTGAAAAGTAGTAAAAGCGACCCCGCTGGTCTCTAGAATACCCGCTTTGTAAAGAATCCGCTAACACTTGTCCAAGAAACCTTAGGCATCTTCGCCCTCGGCACCACTGAAATTCGGCGGCTGAAGTCTACCAAACCTTTCCAACCTACGCTGCTCGTCCTCTGGCATGGCAGGAGCTACATAGTCCTGAGCAGCTGCAACCGGCTGGGCTGGATGTGCCTCCGGTGTCTGACGTCCCTGCACGACCTGCTCAGGTGTGCGAGCGGCGGGAGTCTGAGTGCCTCCCCCGGCCTGAGAAGTAGCTGCGGCTGTAGTAACTGAGACGGCTTGAGCTAGGCCAGTGCATACTGATAGAATCTGAGTCAAGGCCTCCTGAAGACCCAGAATCACAATGGGCACAGCTGGTGCTGCTAGAGCGTCCACAACTGGGACCTGATCCTGGATTGGGGCGACTAGTAGATCTGCAAGTGCTGCCCTAGCTACTGTACAGGCCACACCCCTGCCCCTACCGCGACCACGACCGCATCATCGGCCTCTAGTGGCCACAGCTAGTGGTACTGGTGGTCGTCTATCCTGACCGGTAGCTCGTGTCCTCACCATCTGTAAGAGAATAGAATAACAGAAGTTTAGCACTCGGATAAATAGATTCGCACGACAAGAATTTCAAGGATATGAAGTTTTCCCTAAAGGTTCTGCAGCCTCTCGAAGATAAATACAGACGTCTCCGTACCAATCCGCAAGACTCTACTAAACCTGCCCATGACTCGTGAGACCTATGTAACATAGGCTCTAATACTAACTTGTCACAACCCAAAACCCAGACCCAGTCGTGATGACGCCTCTCATGAAGACAAGGTCAGCCAACACACTCCCAATTCATTTTAAGCAATTAAATAATACAAATTAAGTCTTTAACATAATAATGATCTAAAATAAGGTGAAACAATACAATTGCAGAATAGACATAGCCCGACATCGGGGTGTCACCAGTCATGAGCATCTACTAACCGATTTAAGACAAAACAAGTCTACATAGTCTATTACAGAACTAAAATAGGAAAAAATAAGATAGAGGGAGAAGCACTGGGCTGCGAATGCCGAGCAGCTACCTAGTGAATCTCCGAAATCTACTGGAAGCCCTCAACCCTCACAAGCAGAACCTGAAGCACCTGAATCTGCACACGGGGTGCAGGGAGTAAAGTGAGTAATAATAATAAATGAAGACATAGCAATAAGAAATCACGTAAAGGCACATAAACATATTGTAAAGAAGCAGTATAAAGCCAGTAAAAGCAATGATACAGTGAAAACATATAAAGTCACCTTAGTTCAGTTTAAGCTTCTTTAAAATACCTTTTTAATAGTTAAACAATTAAATGAAAAGCAGCTAGAACATATAAACACAAAAATATCCGCCCCTCGGGTACAATACCAACAGAATCAGCCCCTCAGGCAATATATGGAACAACACCAGCCCATCGGGCCATATCTCATATAACAATGGGTACCCGCGCTCATTGGGGGTGTGCAAACTCCGGAAGGGGCCCCTTACGGCCCAAGCACAATATCAAGCCATCTCGTGGCATAATTAATAGGCTATCGGCCTCATATCAACAAGCCACCTCATGGCGTACCATCTTAGGCCCTCGGCCTCAAAATAATAAATCAGTGTATCCTCACAACACAGGCCCTCGGCCTAAGTCAATCAGAATCTCATAAGCCACTCGGACAACAGTAAAACATGATGCTCATCCCAAATTATCATTTAGAATATCATTTAATGTGTTAAAACAGAGTAAACATGGCTGAGTTATGAAAACAGTAGAATATAACATGAGTGAGTACAAGTATAAAGTCAAAACAGTGAGAAAATATTAGTAAAAATACCATAAGGGTCCAAATAGTTGGCACGAGGCCCAAATATGGCATTCAGCCCAAAATATGATGATAGCAAATAGTTTTCAATTAAATACGAAGGTAAAGCAATCATTCGGGACGGACTAAGTCACAATCTCCAACAGTGCACGACCCCACGCTCGTCATCTAGCGTGTGTGTCACCTCAATATAGCACAACGAAGTGTAATCCGGGGTTTTATACCCTCTGAACAATATTTAAAATCATTACTCACCTCAATCCGGTCCAAACTCTAGCGCGTGATCCCTTTGCCCCTCGAATCGGCCTCCGCTCGCATCGAATCTACCCAAAATCAGAATCACGACGTCAAAATATGCTAAGGGAACGAAGCCCATACGAAAATAATCAATTTACAACATAAATCCCGAAATTAACCAAAACTCGACCCCCGAACCCATGTCTCGAAATTCGATAAAATTTACATCAATAGATTCCTTATCTCCCCACGAGTTCATACATAACAAAAGTCCCAAAATCCGACCACAAATGGCCCCTCAAATCCTCAAGTCAAGGTCTCTAATACCAAGCCCTAGTTTCCAAATTTTTAACCCTTAATTTTCATTAATCTTAGGCCAAATCAGTGAAATAATGTCGTAGGATCGATTATTAGACTCAAAAATCTTACCTCCAGACGATATCCCTTGATTCCCTCTTCAAAATCTCCCAAAAAGCTCCAAACCCGACTTGAAATGGTGAAGAACAACTCAAAAATCGCGAAGGAATGCTTTTATACCTTCTGGCCCAGGGATTTCGCACCTGCGGCCAAAATCCCGCTCCTGCGGTACCGCTTTTGCGATGTAGACCATCGCATATGCGGTCCTCACTTAAGTCCTCCACTTTCGCATCTGTGATACACAAGCTGCACCTGCACCATCGCAGGTGCGGTTTCTTAACCGCTTCTGTGGTTCTTGCCTCCCTTGGCTTCTTCCGCTTCTGCGAATCCAAACTCGCTTCTGCGAGACCGCACCTGTGGTTCCCAAGCCGCAGGTGCGGTTATGACAGCAATGGAACATCTTCAGCTGCCAAAACCAACTTTTAAACTTTCCGCCAACCATCCGAAATCACCCCGAGGCCCTCGGGACCTCAACCAAAAGCACCAACAAGTCCTATACCACCATCCAAACTTATACCAATCTTCAAAACACCTTAAACAACATCGAATCAACCAAAACACATTGGATTAAAGCCTAAGTTTCTAAAATCTTCCGAATTCCGCTTTCGATCAAAAAGTCTACCAAACCACGTCCGAATGACCTAAACTTTTGCACACATATCCCAAATGACACAACAGACCTACTGCAACTCCCGGAATTCCATTCCGACCCTATATCAAAAATCTCACCTATAAACAGAAAACGCCAAAATTTCAATTTCGCCAATTCAATCCTAAATCTACTCCGGACCTTTAAAACACATTCCGATCACGCTCCTAAGTCCCAAATCATCTCCCGAAGCTGTCCGAATCATCGAAACTCACATCCGAGCCCTCTAATACATAAGTTAACATCCGGTTGACTTTTCTAACTTAAGTTTCCTCAAAAGAGACAAGTGTCTCAAAACCTTTTTGAACCCGAGCCAACTAACCTGATCACATATAGAACTGATAAACAAAGCAATAAGAAGTAGAAATGGGGGAAACGGAGCGGTAACTCATGAGACGACTAGCCGTGTCGTCACACCTAACATTGAGGAATGTATGAAAAAATTAGAAGTACTTGGATGTGAAGAACCATTATATAGTGCAACCGTTAGTATACTTTGTGAAGGTGACAACTACAGGAAAGAATGGATGAATATTACTGAGATCGACAAATTAGAAAGTATGATTAAGGCCCTGGGAAAAAATGGAATTTTTTTTATTTTTCTTATTAGCTAGATTATTCATAGACGTTAATAATATGAGACCTTCTTTGTATTTTATCAATCAGTATCTATTATGGCTATAAAACTTTAATACTAAATTATGTTTGTGAAATATTTTTTCTATCTGATATATCTTTTTTAAATACTTTTTTGGCGTATGTTTGATATGTATGGTATTGTTTTACTTCTGAGCACGTGATTTTTGCCCTATATGAGAATTACTCCCCAAAAATTCAAATAAAATAATTTTCCTTTGTGTGCAATTTTTGAATTTTTCGTGGCACTTTTGGATAATTATTTGTATTTTTGTCTGTGCATGTTTATTTGTTTAAATTAATAAAAGATATAAAAATATGTCGCGTTTTGCATTTAATATTTAACTGAATTTGTTTTACAAAATGAAAAATCATAAAAAATAATGTACGGTGCATTTTAGCATTTAACGTCCAAATTATGTGATTTTATCGTTAATTGCTATTTAAATGTGCGATAATTGTTGTTAGGAGTTAATTAATTTTTTTTTAGATAATTTTTAGTTTTATAATTTAATCTTAACATTTTAGCTTTATTAATTAGGAAATCGAATAAATAGAAAAGAACAAAAATAGACGAAAATCGGATTGGGCCTCTTCTTCAAAATTTTAAACCACAGGCCCAAAGAACCGAACCCATACCGGGTCAACCCGACCCAGTCCGCCCCATAACCAAACCACCCGCCCAACCCTTTTTCTTCATTTTCATTTTCATAACCCCAAACCCTACACCCAAATACCCACCCCCCTCGCTGCGTCTTCTTCTTCCTCGACTCACCCCAAACGACCTCCGAGCTCCAACCATGGCTTCCCTTCCCCCCGCCTCTTCTCCTTCAACACACACACACACACGCACAGCATGAACTCCAGCTCCACCATCGTCCAACGACAGCCATGAATGACCCAAAGCAACCACGGTTTCTGCTCCTTCACGCCCAAGCAACCATGGCTGTTGCTGCTTCGTCGAGCTCGAGCCCGTCAATGGTGACCCTTTCGTCTTCTTCTTCTTCGTCGACCCGCTGCGTTGCTGCTTCTTCTTCTGCTTTGTCCAGCAACGTGAGTCACCAAATGCTGCTGTTTCACCCAAGACACCATCGCTGCTGTTTCTTCTTCTTCATCCCAAGCCTCATCCATGAACAACCCCTCCAGCTTCAACCAGTGCAACACCCCCCCGATCATTTCTCTTTTCTTCTTCAAAGCATCAGCCGATAACACAGCCCTTTTGATCTTCTTCTTCATGAAACAATACAAGACTCTAGACTCCAAAACCTGAGACCCTAAGGATAGCAGCGCCGATAATAATATAGAGGAACTGCTCGATCTCCTTCTCCACATACAGCGGAAAACACAGATCCGAAACAAAATAAACAAAAAGGTTTGAGCTCAATTCTTTGCTCCAGTTCTTTCTCCATTTCGAAATCAGAAAATACACGTTAAAATGCAAGAAGTGAGAGGGAAGGGATGAAATGGAGGTTGATTGGATTTTCAGTTTTGTTTAGGCTCTAAATTATTTATATATATATATATATATATATATATATATATATATATATATACACACACACACACATCTATACAAAGAGATTTCAGTTCCTTTTTAGTTTTCATTTTTCAATTCTGCGTATCAAAAGGACCAAAGGATATTAATTCTTCCTTGATTTCTCATTGTGGGGTTCGTTGAATTCGTTTTAGTACCGAGAATTCTGGTTCTGTTTTATCCATAATAATTCTATTGGAAATTCCTTGTTGCTATGGAGTCCGATTGAAGTGGCGAGTGTCGCTTGAGGTTCACGGATCCGGTATGTCGAGATTGTTGTCCGAGTTTCTGTTCCGTTACTATCATTTCTGGTTACTTGGTTTAAGTTTCATTTCTTCTGTATTTTGTTTGATATTTTTGGATATGAAATCAGTATATGTTTGATTCTTTTCTTGTTCATTGTTTATCATTTCTTGATTATTCCTTCATTTTTGTTTTTATTCATTTGTTTTGGTTTAGTTTTAATATAGAAGAATGTTAGTTTGAGCGCTTGAATCATCCATATTTGTTGTTTAATTTAGATTTAATTCGTGTTCATTTTTGTTTGAAGTTCGTTTTTAATCCGGTAATTTAATGTGAGTTTACGTTTTGGTTTTTAATTTTTTGATTTAGTTTGAGTCATTCATCTTTGTTGTAATGTTGTTGGATTTAATTTGAAGTTCAAGTGATTATTGAATTTAGAAATTTGAATCCACTTGTTTGTTATGTTCAATTTGTTATTGTTGTTGAATCTGAAAGTAGATTTGTTGTTTAGAAATATTGTTCAGTCAAAATAATTCCAGTTGGTTCTTTGATGTTCTTCATTTAGTTTGAATTTGTTGATTGAATTTGATTAGGAATTGGTTATAGCTGCTGTATTTTGGTTAAAATTGATTAGTTGAATTGGTTATACCTGATGGGGTAGAATGGTAAGTTGCAGTATTTTCAGGGGTAGAATGATAATTTCAGTAATTTCATAGGGGTATTTTTGGAATTGAAAATCTGAACAATTATTTATTTTTGAGTGTTATGTCCAATAAACTAATAATATTAAAATAATGTATAAAATAATTCGTAGTGGGAGACAAGACATAATGGTGGGGAATAATACATTTGTTTAATCAATAATGGGGGACAAGACATAATGGTGGGGAATAATGCATTTGTTTAATCAATCATGGGGAACAAGACATAGTGGGATTGCGGGGCTCAAGAAAAGTTGACTAAAAAATAATAATTGCATTTCTTTTATGTAGTAGTGGGTTTGGTGAGAGAAAGTGGATGGTTTTATTATTTGATTAATTGATTAAGGGGTCTGTTTTGAGACATAAATAGAGCAGACTTGGATAGAATTTAAGAGGGAGAAGAAGCTGAAAATAGAGAGAAAAAATTCGAAAAATATAAAAAGATTTTTAGGGATTCGAATTTGAAGAGAGTTTAAAAGAAAGAATTTTCTGAACATTAAGAGAGAATTAAGGGTTAAACATTAACTGGTCTTTCAATTTTAAAAAAAAAAGTTCACTTTGTTATTGCCCATTGATTATTGGTGTTTCTGGATTTTCATGTGGTTTGTTTCTCGAGTTTAATTGGTTATTTGCTACTACTTCACTGGTTATTGTTGGATTTTGTTCGATTTTCAAATCTGTCACTGGGGGTTCCGTTTGTTGGATATTGCTTGTTATTTGTTGTTGTTGCTGTGTTACGTACTACTTTACTGATCCTATTCTTCCTTTCCTTGTATTCAAATACCAGGTACACTACTCTGAATCATTTTGACATATGCATTGAAGCTGAAATGAAATGGCAGAAGATTTATGCTTCTAATTATAGAATATTCGTATTTTAGTTAGATATTCATTATGTGTTTCATGTTATATGAATGGTAGAATTATGTATAATGTGAAGCGTTAAATTGCGGAACTATTGGATGGGTGTCGGTATGAACACCATAAGTATTAGTTTCGGCTTTTGTTAATTTTTTTTAGTTTGAGATCACATTCAAATCAAATTGGATAAATAGTCAATATGGGAAATCGATTTAATTTTGGGGGGAAGGGTTAGTAAAAATCTAGATTTGAATTCGCAAATATCGGAATAGAAGCAATTTTTTTATCTTTGAATCTTGTTAGGAACTAAGATCCGCAAATATTAGGCCAATAATTTCGTAGAATCAGCAGGCTTGATGCTTTTAATGTTGACTCAACGTAGCAAGGCTAAGAACATTAATTCATTAGATGCGAGCTTGAACAAGATGAGTCAACGTTTAAGTTTAATAAACTTTCTAATAAGCTTTAGTAATTATGGTTAAATCTAGTTTCAAATGGTTGCGAATAATAATTAATTTCAATAGTTCTTTTTAACAATGCGAGCTTTTAATCTAGCTATAATTAATTTCTTTTGAATATTAGTTGGCGAATTTCGTACTTTATTTACAATTTCGAATTTTGTTTAAAAAAATTCCTTTCCATTAATATTTGTCTTAATCTGGCAAGTAGTATGTTACGTTTTTTTATTTTTTTTAAGCTCGTAATTAATTAGGATTTTTATTTTATTTTTAGAGACTAATTTAAATAGAAATGTAGTTACCTTAGGATATCCTTAAAATAAAGGAGGCGTGTCTTGCCACAATAAATCACAAATTGCGGGGCCCTCAATAAAAGGACACAATAACCGGATAGACTCTCGAGTTGGTCGTCTAATGAATTTTCACGGCCTCCTCCCAAAACAGCAATACGCTAGTCACTTTAGGCGCGTCTTTAATAAATTATTTTCTTAAATATGGGTGTGCATTCATGTGACCCAAATCCAAATCTCAACGGAGTCGAAATGTGTCAATAACCACGGGTACATTGACTGTGACGTGGTTCGAGATACGTTTTTACAACGTTGCAATTCTCCGTAAAATAATAACAATAATAATAAATTTGATAAAAGCGGCTCAAAGTTAAAATTTGCATATAAGTTCTTAATTGTTAAAAATCAGATAAATAAGTCGAATATAACAGTTGAGCGACCGTGCTAAAACCACGGAACTCGGGAATGCCTAATACCTTCTCCCGGGTTAACAGAATTCCTTATCCAGATTTCTGGTTCGCGGATTGTAATACAGAGTCATTCTTTTCCTCGATTCGGGATTAAATTGGTGACTTGGGACACCCTAAATCTCCCAAGTGGCGACTCTGAAATAAATAAATAAATCCCGTTTCGATTGTCCTTTAATTGGAAAACTCTCTCTGCACCCCTGCGGGCGCGGGTAAAAAGGAGGTATGACATTACTAATTAATTTATTGTGGTTATTTAACCTTTTATGTTTTACAATTACTATTAGGTTATGCTCACTATCATGTATTATACATTCTTTTTGTTATAATAGTTTAGACATGGACATTGAAGATCAAATCTTATGGTTGATGTGCATGTAATAGTGTAGAAATCATCTTAGACTAAAGAATGTTCAAAGAAATAAGAATTTAACATCATTTTATCTGGTGAAAAGTACATACAAGAATTGTTATCTGGCTCTAGCCAACAATATTTAGAATTGATGCGCATGTCTCGTGATGCATATGTTCGGCTATGTCAACATTTTAGAGGATGGCTCGTAGATAGCAAACATATTTCTGTCGAAGAAAGGATAGCAATATTTCTGACCACTATAGGTCATAATGAGCGTTTTGTGGTTATGAAGAGAAAATTTCAAAATTCTTCGCAAACGGTTCACAAATATTTTCACGAGGTTCTTGAAGCAATGATGTAATTTGCGAAAGAGATAATATCATCCACAACATCCGATTCAAATTCAGATATTCCTGGTGCTCATAAAAAGTTGCGAAAAAATTTAAGATATTATGTGTTATAAAATTATTATATAATTTAACCTAAAAATATTTATTTTGTAGGGACCAATAGATGCATTCAAGGGGACATTAGTACATGCAGTTATTCCAGGGAATCAACAAATTATATATAGAGGAAGAGGAAAGGGTAAATGTTATCAAAATGTTTTAGCTATATATGATTTCAACATGGTCTTCACTTATGTTTATCGTGGATGGGAATGGGTAGCACATGATGCACATGTTCTAACGGAGATTGCATTTAATCCAGATAATAGCTTTCCATTTCCTCTTTCTAGTACGTGATACAACTTATTAAACTATTGTTAAATAATAAGTTAGATGTTTATAATGTCCATTTAACCTTTTCTTTTGATGACAGACAAGTACTATGTATGTGATGCGGCATATCCTAATACTCGAGGATTTCTAGCAGCATATCATAATATTCGGTATTGATCAGGAGATTATCATCGTAGATCGTAGACAGACCATAAATAAGGAGGAAAATTTTAACCATGCTCATGCACAACTCGAAAATATTATTGAACGTGCTTTTGGAGTTTTAAAAGCAAGATTCCCAATATTGGACAAGATGGCTCCATATTCTGTTGATGTCCAAAGAGATGTTGTTGTTGCATGTTTTGCAGTTCATAATTTTATCAGGAAAGAGCGTCTAAATGATGACTTATATGATTTATATCAAGTAATATTTGAGGAAGAGGGAGAACACGAACAAGTATCAGATGAAATAAATGGACCTAGCTGAACAACTAAAGATCCGCAATTTATGAACAATATGCGTGAAGAACTGGCACTTTAACTAATGGAAACAAGGGGAAATGCTTGATAGTTTTATATTTTCATTATTAGAAATATATTTTTAGTGTCTAAATATTAGAATTTGACATAAGGTTTAAGTAGTATTTTATTTGAATTTAATATATATTATGTTTAAATATAGATAAGTTGTACATATTCAGTCACTGAAAACAAACAGTCTTAATCATTTAGTATTTAGATCTAGAGACAGCTTATTAATTATCCAGTTGTTCATTCAGATTAAGATTCAGATATTTTAATCTTAATACACTTCTTCATATTCATATGTGTATTCAGATTCGAACGCCTTAATCTTAATGAAAACAAATGAGGCACGAGTCTTTGTTATAGATCTTAATCATACAAACTTATTCAAACCAATTAAGTGATTGTAAAGTAAAAAATAAACACACTTAATGATTAAGATCTAAATGATTAAGATTCTGACTTTAAAAACAAACGCATTTAATGTCTGAGATCTGAATACTTGAGATTCAGACCTCCATTAAGTGCAACAAACGAAGCCTTAGACAACCCTAGTTTATCTTCGTTTGTGATCCATTTCTTCGGATGCCTTTTTTCCCGCTAAGGTTTAGAATTTCCAAAATCATGTTCTCATCTTATTTTAGTATAAAATGCCACCTTCTATTAAATAGTTTCTGAGGAGAGTTGTTCCTACATTACAATACTTAAATTCCTCCTTAATTATTAATCCCAATAATTTGGTAGTGTTTTATACCGATTGTTTGTAGGCTTCCTAGAGTTAGATGTGGGCTACAGAAGCCAATCTTCTCTGTCAGGCCCGAAGAGTTGTTTATGGGCCATCACAAATATTGGTCAAATCTATGAAGCTGAAATTAATGGGCTATACATGAGATTGGATTCAAACAGTAACAAGTGAGGGACCATTTAAAAAAATAGCCAGTCTTTTAGGGATCTTCTTTAAAAATGGCCAGGATTTGCAATGAATTAAAATTTTAGCCAGTTTGTATTAAGTGAATACTTAATATTTAGACAAAAATCATGTCTTGAATACTCATGTGCATTTCGGACTATGTTTTATAAATGAAAGTCCAAGTTAAAGCTTATATTGAGAAGTCAATCACAATGTGTTGGAGAGATATTCATGTAAGCTAATGTTATTGTATTCTTGGAAGTACTTTCATTTTGCTTTGATCAATATTCTTAATGAACCACCATCGTCTTCATAGTAACTGCACTTCCCTTTCTTAGCCATTTTTACATCCCAAATCGTACAAATGATGTAGTTCTCAGTATTAAGTAAAGACACATTTTGCGTATCATTCATATAATTTTGAATTAGTTCAGCACTTTTAGATAAGTATTCATTTAAAGGTGCTAATCAGAGATTTTTGTGTCAAAACTCAAAACTCGGAGTTTAATCAAATATCAGGGGAGGTTATCTTAATTAATGCTGCTTGGTGGGCCGGTCCTGAACCGGACCGGACCGGGCCCGCAGTCCTAATGGGCCTGGTGGGCCGGGCCTGGTGGTCCTGAGAAGCCCGTGACGTGCCGGTCTTCATAGATTAGCCCACGAGCCCGGGACCGTTTAGCCCGGGACCGTCAGCCGGTCCTGGGCCTGTCCTAGCGGGCCTAACGGGCCCAACGGCCATTTTTTTTTTTTTTTAAAAAATGTTTTTAAAATTCTCCAACGGCCATATTTAAAATCTAGCCGTTTGGGCTGACAATTTGACCGTTTTTAAGTTTAGAAAATGACCATTTGGCCCCCAAACTTTATTTTAACCCCAAACTTTATATAATTACACTTTTTCCCATTTCTCAACTATAAATACCCCCTCATTCTTTCATTTTTATTCACCAATTCATCAATATCTCTCAATCTCTCTCAATCTCTCTACTACAATTACTTAATTTATTGTTGAAATTTCGTGAAAAATTGTGAAGTTGTTGAATTGAAGTTTTCAAGTGTTCAACGATTTTCAATTTTCAAGAAGTTGTTCGGCAATCCGGTAAACTCGTTTCAACTCTTACGTTTTAAGAATATATTTTTGTGTGGTTTAGTTTGCATAATTATAATTAATATGGCATTTACTTTGAAAAAAATGTTTGGTAAAGGAAAAGATAAAACCGGTGAAAGTAGTGGCCAACCAACTACCCTTCCCCCGGCTCCCCGACCTAGAAAAGATAAGCAAGTTGAAAGTAGTCGCCAACCTAGACGTCCTCCTCCTTCCGTAATTCTTGATAGTGATCACCCTTGTTTTCAATTTACCGATAGTGAATTTTATCATAATGTTGCACCAGGTGATAGATTAGATGATGAAATTATGAATGCTCTTTATCCTAATGAAACCATCTTAGAAAATAATGAGGAAAATGAGGATGATGATGAAACTCAAGCACCGGATTTAGATGATACACCTACTAGTCCTCTTAATAACCCAAGTGATGCACCGGTCGACCCACCTGTAGAAACTCCTACTTTTAATAGAGAACCTGCTAAACTGCTAAACGCCTAGAAACATCATTAGTTTGGAATTTTCTTACTCAAGTAAGAGAACAAAATAAGGTTAAGTGTAAAACTTGTGGGAAATTAATGTCGCATAAATATACTGGAGACCGTAGCGGCACGGGTAGTTTTACTAGGCACATAAAAACACACCCTAGAGAGACTAGATTTTTACAAATGAAAGCGCAGCTAGAGGGGACAAGTGTAGATTCTGCGGTTAACCCTAGTACAGGTTCAAATCTAGTTCAACCAGGAATTAACACTGTCACCGGAGGTATTTTATATTACGATCCAAATAGAGATCGTGAAGAATTAGCAAAGATGATTACTGTTATGTGCTTACCTTATACTTTTGCTTCTAATCCTAATTGGGTTCATTATATTAGAAGAGTTTTTAATCCTACTTATAAAGGTTGGCCTCGCGCAACAGTTAAGAGTGATATTTATAAATTCAAACATGAATATGAACAATATTTGCGGTATTTATTTACTCATATACCTAATCGGATTTCTATTACTACTGATATTGGTAGAAGTGGTAATGATTGTGATTATCTAACTGTTACAAGTCATTGGATAGATGAGGAATGGATAATGCAAAAACGCATAATTGCGTATAGAATAATTAATTCGCGTCACACAGGTAAGTTTATAGCTAACACTGTTGCAGATATTTGTAGATATTTTTGCTTTAGCGATAAAATAATGGCAATTTCTATGGATAATGCTTCTAGTAACACTAGTGCTATAGGCATGCTTACAACAACACTAAATCCTGCATTTACTAATATTTTCCATGTTAGATGTATTTGTCATATTTATCATTTAATTGTCGGTGATGGTATGCGAATTTTAAACATAGAAATTGAAAAGGTTAGAATGGCTCTTAATTGGCTTTTTTATTCAAACCGTAGAAGTAGACTTAGAGAGTATTTTAAAAAATGTGATGAATATGGCCTTAGAGAAAGAAAGGTTCCTAAACCTTGCCCGACTAGATGGAATTGTATGTACGAAAGTTTAGTAGTTGCATATGAATATAGAAACCCAATTAATGCAACGTTTAATTCTCGGGTAGGTGGTGAGGATGATGATGAAATGCTTACTACTCAAGATTGGACGAATGTTAAAATTCTTTTAGATTTTTTAGAACATTTTCAAATTGCTACAAATGCATTTTCTGGGCAATATTATCCTACTATTTCAAACTGTTTAGTTTATATTGCAGCACTATCTGATTTGTTTGTTGAATTTGGTGAGGGTGGGGACATTTATGAACTTGCTATAAATGAAATGAAACAAAAGTTTAAAAAATATTTTTTTCCTATCCCTCCTATTTATGGTCTTGCTGCAATGTTAAATCCTACAATGAAATTGGGAGGTCCTCATTTTTGGTATTCAAATATTTATAAGGCTTTAGATCTTTCAAATGAGGAAGTTGCTACACTTGCAGATGCAAAAGCCTCAATTAAAATTAATGCTCAAACAGTTTATAATGCTTATCAACTTGCCTTAGAGCATGCTAGGCCAACTATTCCAACCCCTACTTCGTCTAGCTCACAATCGTCTAAAAGAGCTGCGGGCTTAAAAGCTCTTAAATCTTGGACGGAGTTCAGGGGTTCTCAAGGTGATAATTATGATGAAACTTCACATCTAAATGAGCTTCAAGTTTATTTGTCTCAGGGACTTGAAAAGGAGAATCCAGACGGCTCTTTTGATCTTTTGGAATGGTGGAAGGCAAGGGAAAAACATTTTCCTGTTCTTGCAAGGATGGCTCGGGATATTTTATCAATTCAAGCTTCAACTGTTGCATCAGAGAGCGCTTTCAGTCAAGCAAGACTGCAAATAGGTGATCATAGAGCGTCTATGAGGGATAGCTTGGAAAAATCAGTACTGTTTAGAGATTGGATCCGCTCGGAAAGAAGAAACTTTGGAATTGCAGAAGCACAACCGGCGATAGATGAAGCTTATGAAGAAATGATAGCGGAACTTGCGGAGGATTCGGCTTCGCCCGGAAGTGGTGATGAACAAGCTTCTTTTCCACCACCACCAACGCAACCTCCTCCGAACCTTGAAGGATTTATGAGATTTGTTAGAGATAATACATAGACTAATATGTAACTTGTATTTTGGCACATCTTCCTTAGTTTTTTTTCCTTCTAATGGTGGTATTAGTACCTTGTTGTGCTCATTCCATTGGGGGAAGGATGACTAAGAAAGATATGCCATTTTTGGTAATAAAATTTATTGCTTCTACCCTTGAATATCTTTTCGCAATATTTCTTTGTCTTTACTTAGAATTATTTATAAGCTACAATATATACATAACATACAATATATACTACAAGAAAATATATAAGAGAATATATATACATAAGATACAATATATACTACAAAAAAATATATAAGAGAATATATATACATAACATACAATATATACCACAAGAAAATATATAAGTAATAAGTTATAATATATATACATAAGATACAATATATATACTACAAGAAAATATATAAGAGAATATATATACATAAGATACAATATATACTACAAAAAAATATATAAGAGAATATATATACATAACATACAATATATACTACAAGAAAATATATAAGTAATAAGTTATAATATATATACATAAGATACAATATATATACTACAAGAAAAATATATAAGAGAATATATATACATAACATACAATATATACCACAAGAAAATATATAAGTAATAAGTTATAATATATATACATAAGATACAATATATATACTACAAGAAAATATATAAGAGAATATATATACATAAGATACAATATATACTACAAGAAAATATATAAGTAATAAGTTATAATATATATACATAAGATACAATATATATACTACAAGAAAATATATAAGAGAATATATATACATAAGATACAATATATATCTTATAAAAATATATAAGAGAATATATATACATAACATACAATATATATACTACAAGAAAATATATAAGTAATAAGTTATAATATATATACATAAGATACAATATATATACTACAAGACAATATATTATGCATGACAATTTAGTGTTTTACTATTGTTTTGTTATTTTTCTTTTTCGTCAAACACTTTAATAATTAGATCTACATATATACTACATATATATTTTTAATATAGCCATGATACTACAAGAAATTGCCTTAAAAAAAAAACTAGGCCCGCGAAGCCCACGAGCCCGGCCCGTTAAGCCCAGGACCATGTGGGCTTAGGTCCGTCACGGGCCGGTTCCACCCGTTGAGTCCACGAAGCCCGGGACCGCCAGGCCCGGGACCGCCAGAGCCCAGGCCCACGAAGCCCGGCCCGTTTGGCCTACGAAGGCCCGGCCCAGAATACAGCCCTAATCTTAATACCAAAACTTGAAATCTGCTACTTACAGTTGTTGTCCACCAATTTATTCTCACTCTACGGGGTCGTTTGGTATGAGGTATAAGAAAGTATAAGGGTAGTATAAAAATTTAATATCACCTTAATACTCTGTTTGGTTAGCAAACTAGGTATAAGTTATCCCGGTATTAATTTTAACACCGGGATAACTTATACCTTCTTCTTAGAAATTATGCAATTGTCATTCTTAATACAACGTACCAAACAATGAAAAAACAATAATCCCAACATAACTTATCACAATATAACTTATACCGGCATAACTTATACCGGTATAAAGCATATTCCAACCAAACGACCCCTAAGAAATCAAAACTGAAACAACAGTAATAACGACCCAGTAAATTTTCACAAGTGGGGTCCGGGGAGGATAGTGTGTATGCAGACCTTACTTCTACCCGAGGGGACAGAGAGGTTGTTTCCAAAACGGAAACACTCTCTGAAAAAGAAATTGATATCTTTCTCTCTATTGTTATGGTAATTATGGCAAACAAAAGTTTCCAAATGAGAAGAAAAGTTGAGGTGAAGCTCATTATGGAAAAACAAGCTAGGGAAGCTACAGTTTACAATAAGCAAAAATCTCTGTGCAAGAAAGCAATGGAGCTTTCTATTCTGTGTGGAATTGAGATTGTTGTGATAATTTTGTCAACCGGAGATCAGCAAATTTTATTTGGTAATCCAAATGTTGAATCAGTGGTTTGAAAGTATATAAAGGAAAAGAGTTCGAAGAAAATGATGAGAAAGGAAATTCTATTGAAGCTATTTAGCAAGGCTGTGAGCAGTCATATCAAAAGGTAGTACAAATTTTCAACCTTGGAAATTTCTGAAGACAGTAAAACTATTGAAGTGCGAAATAGCTTTCAATTTTTTCTCTAATTAAATTAGCTAGGAATCTTACCTAGGGCTTCAGAACATCTTGCATGTTTAAGTTAAAAGACCAACCCCCCCCCCCACCCCCCGCAAATAATTTTTAATGAAATTACTACTTCTATCCTTTGCTCAAGGAGAATTGAGAAGTGGAACCGTAATAAAACAATTGCGAATATCAGAAACATACTTATCACTAACAGCTCGTTTGAATTTGTCACGATCCGGATTTTTCATCCTCGAGAATCGTAATGGCGCCTACTCCTAAAAGCTAGGCAAGCCGAGTATTATAAAATTATTATCCCTTTTTATTAAGCATGTTCAACAATTCAAAGCAATACTCCCTCCGTTTCAATTTATGTGAACTTATTTCTTTTTTAGTACGTGTCAAAAAGAATGACATCTTTTCCTATTTGGAAACAATTTACCTTTATACAATGATTTATAGTCACACAAAATATATGTGATTCATTTTACACCACAAGTTCAAAAGTCTTCTCTCTTTTCTTAAACTTCGTGCCGAATCAAATGGGTTCACATAAATTGAAATGAAGGGAGTAAGTGATTAATCAGCGGAACAAATTAAATAACCAGAAATGCGGAAGACGAAAACTTAATCGTTTAACCAAACATTGCTACATAATCTGAAGTACAAAACTACCCAGAATTTAGTGTCACAAGTCACGGACCATCTAAGAATACTACAAATAAGGTCTGAATAAAAATACACAAATCTGTCTCTGAATAAGTAAAAACAGAAAGAGAAATGATAAAAGGAGACGCCAAGGCCCGTGGACGTCTGTAGGACTACCTCGGGCCGTCTGAGTAGACTGAAGACAACACCCTCACTGCGGTCCAAACGCTCCGGTATCAGTATCTACACACAGTGCAGAGTGTAGTATCAGCACAACCGATCCCATGTGCTGGTAAGTGCCTAGCCTAACCTCGGCGAAGTAGTGACGACGCTAGGACCAGACTACCAAATAAATCTGTTCAGTTATATCATATACAACGCAAAATAAAAGCAAGTATTACAGTTAAAGATAGGAGGGGAAGGGGGAAATATGATGCGGGCTATATCAGGCAATAGCATAAATAAATAGAGAAATGCAAAGAACGCCATAAATCAATTTCCAGCAAGAGATAAAGAAGTAAGAAACAAGTACATATGTAATACCGTTGCAGGCGGGCAACCCGCTCCCATTTCATATAGTACCGTTGCAGGAGTGCAATCGCTCCCATTTCATTTATCAATACCAATCATAAAAGAATCCCGGCAAGGGAACAATAATATAACAACAACATTCCGGCAAGGAAACAATAATATAACAATAACATCCCAACAAGGAAACAATAATATAGCAACAACATTCCGGCAAGGGAACAATAATGATAATCCTCATATGAAGCATGAATAGCCACAACGGAGTCACAACAATTACAATACAAGACTCACAGGCATGTTTGACACCAATGTATAGATACTCGTCACCATGCCTATACGTCGTACTCCACAATTAACACATAGCAAATAAGATACGACTCCTAATCCCTCAAGCTAAGGTTAGACCAAACACTTACCTCGATACCACGAACACAATTCAAGCCTCAACTACCGTTTTACCTCTTGATTCCACCACCAGTTCGCTCGTATCTAGCCACAAGATACTTAACTAAATCAATAAATGCTTAATGAATTAATTCTAATGCATGAAAATAGGTTTTCTAAAGTTTTCTCAAAAGGTCAAAAATCGCTCACGGGCCCACATGGTCAAAACCCGAGGTTCGAACCAAACCCCAATTACCCATTCCTCCACGAACCCAAATATATAATTTATTTTGAAATCAGACGTCAAATCAAGGTTCAAATCCCCGAAATTTAAAAAACTTAGGTTCTACCAAAAACACCCAATTTCCCCCAAAAAACCCTTGATTTTGAGTTGAAATCATGTGAAAAGATGTTAAAGATTGAAGAAAACGAGTTAGAAATGACTTACAATCGATTTGGAGAAGAACTTTCTTTGGAAAATCGCCAAAGAGAGTAAGATTTTTGGCTAATTCATGAATTTGCAGGCCGCAAATGTCGCAATTGCGAACTCGCATTTGCGATGGGGTAGTCGCATTTGCGACAATGGGGATTTCTGGGTTTTTTCACATTTTGCGATTAGGCCTTGTAAGCACGTGATTTTTGCCCTATATGAGAATTACTCCCAAAAAATCCAAAAATAAAATGATTTTTCTTTGGTGTGCAATTTTGTGATATTTTGTGATATTTTGAATAATTATTTGTATTTGTCTGTGCGTGTTTATTTGATAAATTAATAAAAAATACAAAAATATGTCGCATTTTGCATGTAGGATTTAATTCTATAGTTGTTAGTAATTAAATTTGTTTTACAAAAATTAAAAAATTACAAAAATAAGCATCGTTTGCATTTTTAGCATTTAATGTCCAAATATACAATTTTATGCTTAATTAATACTTAATTGTGCGTTAATTATTATTGGGAGTTAATTTGCGCTTTTATAACTTAATTTAATTCTTAATAATAGTTTAAGTATTTTTATAATTTAGTTTTAGAGAAATAAAAGAAGAAAAGAAAGCAAAAATATAAAGAAAGTCGGAATTAGGCCTCTTCTTCAATTTCAAGCCACAGGCCCAAAAATTGGCCCAATCTTCCCTACGACCCAGTCCATTTCGAACTGGGTCGACCCAGTCCATAACCCAAAAGACTCAAACCCCATTTGTCTTTCATTTTTACAAAACAAAAACAAAACAAAAAAAAATAAGAGAAGAAAACCCTAAAAATCTAAACCATCCCCCCCCCCTCTCCTATCTTCTTCTTCTTCCTCAAGCTCACATCCCTTCCTCCCATGGCAGACCTTCCCCCCTCACACCCCTGCCCCCCTCACGTCAACACACACACAACACAACCACTCTCACCCCCACGACATCCCCTCGCTGCCATGGCTGCGTTTTTCAAGTTCGTCGAGCAACTTCTACGCCACCATTGTTGCCCGTAGTTGCTTCTCCTCCTGCTGTTGCGTTTTCTTCTTCTCCAACACTGCTGCTGCTGCGTTTTTCATCCTTCATGTTGCTGTTGTGTCGTCCAAACAAACCACCACAACTGCTGCCCGCCGCGTCCAGCCATGGACGAGCTTCATCGAGCTCGAACTCGAGCTCCCATGGCTGCCGTTGCATCTTCTCCGACACCGCTGCTGCTACTGTTTCGTGCTGCTGCTCCAGCAGTGTTGCTGCTGCTGCCTTCTGCTTGTGGCGGGCTGCCATTCTTCGTTTTAAACGATGCCAAACGACCACCTTCTTTGGTCGTCCGTTCGTAGTCGTCTTCGACGTCAAGTTATCTTGGTGCGAGATTCGTTCTCGGACAGATTTGTTTACAATCAAAGTTCGTCGTTGATTCATCTCCGGTTAGTTGTTTTTGAGTTTTATTTTTGTCCATATTTTTGTTTGATATTTTCCGGATCCAAAATCGTTAAAGAATTCAATTCTTGTTTTGTTCGTTGTTCATCGTTGAAATTATTTTTCTAGTTTGTTCATGTTCATGTGCTTTGTTAAAATTAATTTTCAGATTTCAAAATAGAAGTTTAATTAGTTGTTTTCATGTTTATTTCATGTTTGTATTATTGTTTAAGTAAGTATTTGTTAGTTTGATGTTTGTTAGATTCAAATTGAAATTTAATCAACTATTTCTTCAATTTGTTTCATGTGTTTATGTATTGTTAGAAATTGTTAATATTGTTAAGTTCAAGTTTAAGTTCATAATTGTTTCTTCGTCGATCTTGTTATTTGTTTAAAGAATTTAGTTGTATTAAAGGAATATATTGTTTTAATCGTTTAATCCGTCATGTTTGTTGTCTTAAAATAGATTCATTCATGTTCATACTTTGTTTGGATGATCTTGAATCCGAATTTTGTATAGTTTGATTTCTTGTTTACCATTTATGATTATTGCTTGAATTGTTCTCATAATCTTGTTTAAAGTTTAATATAAGAATTGTTTGTTGTAATGTTGTTAGAGTTGATTTTAAGTTCAATATGATTGAATTTAGAAATCTTCATACTTTGTTTGTTGTTGTTGTTGAATCCGAAAATAGGATTGTTTGTTGCTAAAATATTGTTCAATCAAATTTTAGTTGTTCTTGGTTGTTCAATTTGTGTTCATGTGATTTGTTGTTGAAATGTTGTTAAAATCATGTTCATGTGATATTGTTGTTATGATGTTCATCCGTGTTCATATTGTTGTTTGAACATTGTTAGAAATTGATCATATTGTCTATATTTTGGTTAAGTTTGATTAATTGATGTGTTATAGCTGATGGGTAGTTTGGTAAATTTGTAATACGTTCAGGGGTAGTTTGGTAATTTCAGTAAGGTCGGAAAGGGTAGTTTAGGAATTGTACATTTTGTAATTGTTTATTTGAAGCATGGGGGACAAAATGAAATGGGGTGGGTTGTGATATGATTATTTAATATAAAGGGGGGACAAGATTTAATTTAAAGGGGAATCTTGCATTATTTTAAATAAAGCATGGGGGACAAAATGAAATGGGGTGGTGTGATATGTTATTTAATGTAATGGGAATGAGTGGGAAGATAATGGGTTTGGTAGAGAAAATGGGTTGATTTTAATTAATGGAAAGATTTTATGAGAGGGGTTATAAGAAGTCTTGAAATCAGAATAAAAAGGGAGGACAAGAGAAATACACAGACAGGAAAAAAACGGGAGAGAGAAACAAATCTGAAAATAAGAGAGAGAAAAGGGCTGAACATTTAAGAGATAGAAAATTCCGAAAAATATTTAAGCTTTCAAATATAATAAAAAAAAACTAAAAAAAATATTCTGTTTTCTTTTGTTGTTTGAAATCAGAATTAATTGTTGTTTCATAAAAGCTGGAAGCTTTTGTTTTTTTTGGATTACTACTCCACCGGTCTGTTACTGGGTTGTTACTGTTGCTGGGCTATTGTTGCTGTGTTGTACTGATTTTACTGCTGTTGCTGATTCTCATATTCATTTTCTTTTGCTTCCAATATCAGGTACACAACTGAAAAGCTGTTTATTGTAATCCGAAATATGAAGCGTGAATACATATGAAGAATGAAAATTTGAAGTTTTAATTTCGTTTTTATTTCTTTGTTCCTTTTGTTGATTGTATTTAAGCTATTTCATGAATTACTAAATAATAAATGGAATAAGAAAATAATATCATAAGTTAGTCTGTAATAAATCAGTTCGGCAAAATAGGTTAATTCACTAGTTATGAAGGCTTCAAGATTATAGGTTGATCATGAACAAGTAGCTAAATTTAGCTAAGACACGAATTTAAATTAAACATCGTAAATTAGGCATTAAGACATGACTTGAGCTTAAGCAAGATTAAGAGAACGTTTAAGTCTAATAAACTTTCTAATAAGCTTTAGTAATTATGGTTAAATCTAGTTTCAAATGATTGTGATTAATTAATCTCAATAATTTTTTTTAAAAAAAATAACAATGCTGAGTTTTAATCTAGCTATATTTGTTTATTTTGAATATTAGTTGTTGAATTTTTATTTTATTTATAATTTCGAAATTAAGAGTGAAATTCCTTTTTCATCAATATTTGTATTAATCAAGCAATTAGCATGTCATGTCTTCTTAAAATAATAAAAGCTAGTAATAAATTAGGATTTTCTTTCTTTATTTTAGAGACTCATTTTTATAGAAAAATGTAGTCGTTTTAAGATTTGTCCAAATAAATGAGATGAGCCTCGCTTAATGAAATGTATAGATTGCGGGGCCCTCAATAAATGTACATTTAATCGCTTAGAATTAGGGAGGAGCCGTTTTAGCAAATTTCACGGCCCTACCCAAAATAATGATACGCTAGACTCTTTAGGCGCGATTTAATTAATTTTACCTTCTTAAACTCGGATGCGCATTTCATGCGACCCAAATCTAAATCCTAAAACATTGAATAAAAATGTGTTCCGGATTGCGGGTGCATTTCATGTGACGTAATCCAAAGACATGTTTTAAACGATGTTCACAATTTTTTTTAAAATAATAATAATAATAATAAAGTGGTAAAGAGTTAAAATTGGCACATCGGTTCATAATTGTATTAAAATCAGATAAATAAGCCAAATATGACAATTGAGCGACCGTGCTAGAACCACGGAACTCGGGAATGCCTAACACCTTCTCCCGGGTTAACAGAATTCCTTATCCGGATTTCTGGTTCGCAGACTGTAATATGGAGTCATTCTTTTCCTCGATTCGGGATTAAACTGGTGACTTGGGACACCCTAAATCTCCCAAGTGGCGACTCTGAAATAAATAAACAAATCCCGTTTCGACTGTCCTTTAATTGGAAAAAACTCCTTGTACCCTCGCGGGGGCGGAAAAAGGAGGTGTGACAGCTCTGGCGACTCTGCTGGGGACTAGCCCAGAACCAGTGGTTCAGGGTTAGAAATTCGAGCTCATATAAATTGTTATATTTGGTTTTATCTGATTTTTACATGTTTGAGCCTAATGTGCTAAATGCTGCTTTTACCGCTTTGATATTACGTGAACTGTGTATAAACTGTGCCGAAACCCATCTCCTCTCTGAGTCTTCTAAATCATGAAGAAGGGTGTACTTCGTACGACTTCTTTTCTGTATAGTGTCAAATCCCAATTTAGAACGAGGTTCGGACAAGTTGCTAAGCCGGTGAAGCTTCTGTATTCCCGGTACGCTACCCCCCTCGGCTCGAGCTGTCCGCTCGGGTAAGCCAGGTCTAGAACAAACACCCAGGTTCTGAACCTAGTATAACAAAGCCACATGCCGGATCCCTAGTAGGAACGTTTGTTTGCATCACGTGCATCTGACTTTGGAGGCTCAACACAGGGGTTGGGTCTGTCTAGGACAGGTGCACCAAAAATGAAAATGACCATCCTGATGCATCTTACTTGTTACTACTTGCGCATTAATTTGATTCGGACTTGTGTGTTGACTGACTTGTGAATATCAGGAATAATATTTTGAAATTGAAAAAAAGAAATAGCGGTTAGGGAATTGATTGTTTATTTTGAAAAGAAAACAAATGCCCAAATACTGTCAAAACTCTACCGAAATTTTGAGAAAATGAAAAAAAATGTCTTATTAGTTTGTTTTATTAAAAGCTAAGAAAAGAAAAAAAAAGAGTCGTTGTTCTGTTGTGTTTTTCAAAAAAAAAAAATAGAAAAAATATATAGTTTGTCTTGCCATGAAAATGAAAATGAAAAGAGTCTTATTTTCAAAATGATTTTTTTATTATTTATTTGCTTATGAAAATGCAAAAAATAAAATAAAAAAAAAGTCTTTCATTATTTGTCGCAAATATATATATAAATCTGAAAAGTTTTTTTATTTTCAAAAAATATATATATCTTTATTTGTTGCAAAGAGTATTTGTCTTGCCAAGAAAATTCAAAGTAAAATTCCAAAAAAGATATGTCTTGCAAAAAATAATATAAATATCTTTATTTTCCATTGTTGATAAAACAAAAATAATAAAAATGTTTTAAAAAAAAATCCGAAAATATTTTGATACTTCTTTCAAAATTGAAAAGAAAATTCAAAATTCAAAAAATATTTTTTAGAAGCATTTCTTTTATCAAAAGTAAAATTCCAAAAATATTTTTTTTCTTTAGAATAAGAAAAAAACAAATGGAAATTCAAAAAAAAAAAAAAACTTCCTTTTACTTTTGAAATTCTCAAAGTTCAAATCAAAAGAAAAGGAATTTTTACAAGTCTTTCTTTCAAAAAGAAATCAATCAAAAAAAATATATATATATATACTTCCTTTCTTCTTTTGAAGCAGTTCTTTCACAGTTCCAATTAAAAAAAATAATATATTAGTTCATTTACTTATTCGCGAGGCTCGAACTACGCGGGTTTGATTCTCACCGGATGTGAGATACGTAGGCAACCCTCATCGGGTCCAACTTCACCTTTTGCTAAAATAGCCAAAAATCAAAAATTTTAATCTTGTCATGAATAAGTCGGGTGGTGTCCAACCTTCCCTTTTGCTAAAATAGCCAAAAAAAAAAACATGTCAAAATTTTAATTTTGTCATAGAGAAGTCGGGTGACGCTGTTTTATGAAGACATAGCCGAATGTTCCCGAAAGGGACGCCGGGAGGCTGACTTTGCATAAACAGCCACCTTTGGGTCATTTTTAAGATTTTGACCAGTTGACCCACACAGCCTTAAAAATCTTCGTCCCCGAGGCGTTGAAAGGCCGTGTTTGCAATATTGACTTTTCTAATTCGAAAAATGATAAAAAGAGTCATAAATAAGTCGGGTGATGCTGTTTTGTCAAAAATAGCCGAATGTTCCCGAGAGGGACGCCGGAAGGCTGACTTTGCATAAACAGCCACTTTTTTTTGGGTCCTGATTAGGATTTTGGTCTAGTTGACCCACACAGCCCTATAAATCTTCGTCCCCGAGGTGCTGAAGGGCCGTGTTTGCAACATCAGGTTTTCAGTATAATTTGAAAAGAAAAAAAAGTCAGCGGTCAGGTGAATACCGTTTGGATTTTTTTTAGTCAAAATAACCCGAGCCAACTTCGGCCGCGTCTTGAACCGTTCTTGCCGAAATAACCTTAGAGTATCTGTCAGTTGTCGAAAGGTTATTTTCGTAAAAGAATGGACAAGTGTGTAAAGTGTCATAAAATAATCCTCCCCGGCCTCAAATTCATGTGAGATTTGGAAGGGGCACATTTGCAAAAATAGCCGTTTGGTTGCATTTATCAAACGAGGGAAAGGAAGCTGGCCTTTTTGTTTTGAGGTTATAAATCTTTTGGCTAGAATATATGGGTTGTTTGATTTTTGAGTTTGTTGGTCATCTTTCAACCTTTGAAACCCAGTTTATTTTATTATGAAAATTGATAAAAAAAATGTGTCTCATTGTTGTTACCTTTCATTTGGTCCGAACTACGCAAGGTCTGATTCATGCGGGGTCATGATACGTAGGCAATCTCCATAAGATTCGACCACCACTAAAATAAAAAAAAATATAATAATAAAATAAATAAAAGAGAGTGTGGAAGATTTTCAGGGGGGCACAATTGTCTAACTGCTTAGGTACATTGTATCTCTGATACATGATTGTCTGTCCAATGCCCTAACACTAACGTGATGGCTTCCCTTTGATGTGTCCATATATAGAAAGTGGTTGGTTGTGGTAACTCCTCCCTGCAAAGCAAAATCAAAGGACAATGGCTCAGAACCGCAGAACCGAGTGGATCGGTACTGATGACCGACAACAATTGGTCGAACAGAACAACAGGTTGGTAGAAGAAGTGAAAATGCTGAGACAGCATGTGGCAGACATGTATCAGGCATGGATAACGGGAAAAGCACCACCCCCTCCACCGCCAAGCCTCTTGAACTCGGTCATTTCCCAAGCACCCAACACCATAATGGAAGATTCTCCATACTCTCCATCCCAACCCATTTATGGCAGCTTTCCCAGCTATCCGAGTAGCTCCATCACTCTTCAATGTTTCTCCGCTCCCCAACACCACTTCTTTCCCCGTGACCTCAAAAGCCATACCTCACTTCCCAGGTACCCGACTCCACGAAATGCTTACCCACCCATACAAGCCTACCAAAAGCCATCTGGATCAGGTTTCCGGCCCTGTCAACATGCAAGAATGAAGAGGTTGCTGAAACGAGAAAAGGCTCTCACCCCTATCGGGGTATCTTATGCCAGTCTGTTTGAAAGGCTAAGGCATGCTGGCTCGATTGAACCACTCCCCGCATGTACTCCAAATCCACTTGCAAGGAGCTTTGATCCGGCAGCGCGATGCGCCTACCACTCCAATGTCATAGGGCACAACATTGAGAGCTGTCATAGTTGGAGAAGGGAAGTAGAGAAAATGATCCGAGAAGGGCGGGTTGTGATTAATAACAGTGACATGGAGCACTCGAACCCCCTCGAGAACTTGCCGACGGAGGTTGATGAGATTGAAGCTGGTAATGGTCTCGGCAGTATTGATGCAAAGCTCAGTGGCTAAAATGCCAATTTTGATAAAGTGGGAGGACGTTTCGTTCCTTGGTCAGCAAGAGAGAAGCTTGTGGTGGCTCATTTTGTTGTCATTTCTGTTGTTCGGATTATTAGGGTTATAAGTCGGATGTTGTCTTGTCCAGTTTGTTTTAGGATTTTGTTCTGGATTGTTTTGTTTGTTTTGTTATTTAAACCATTTCACCGGTAGTCTAATACAAAATCCGGTCTTTTATTATTTCCAGTCATCTTTTTGTTTAGTCCTTTTATCATTTTTGTTCAATGCCGATTCTAGGGACATGACATGCGCACCCAGTTTGGGCCTAGTCTTAAAAGTTAATCATAAAACCCTGAGAAGGTGATCAAAGCATTTAAAGGAAATAAGAACGGTTTGAGATTATTTGGAGCCCGAGTCATGTGGAACTGGGGCAAACACAAAGAAAACCGTTAAATAAAGATTCGCCTAAATTGGCATGAGGGTCGTTCATAATAAAAGAGAATGAGAGTGTCGCCCAACGGTGCTTTAGAAGTGACAAATGAACAAACATATGTTTAACATAATTGTCAAGCCCAGCACCGTCGGAAGAGACTATAAATCTATTGTTTGTTGTGTTGTTTGCATTTGGCATGTTTTGAAGACTGGAATGACGAAGGCATTTTGTTCTGCTACCTAAACACTTTATCCTTCGTTACCCCTTTTTGAGCCTTACTTATTTTTCTTTCATACCCCTCGTTCGGAATCAGTAAAAACGACTAGAAAACGCGAGCATGGCATGAAAACATGAAAAAAAAAACGAAAAAGAAAAGAAAAGAAAAATGGTAACAAAAAAAAAAAAAGTCAAATGAAAAAAGAGGAATTGGGAACTACGTTTGACCTGATTCCTCAAAGAGGATACGTAGGCGCTTCACGGCTCGGTCATAGTTTTGAAAAAATATAAATCAATCAAGTAAAATATCCCCAAGCAAGAAACTGGGGCAAAAGTTGCGTTTGTGGTAAATAAATCTAGTTCCGAAAGTTGTAACTAATAACCCAGAATTAATGCATTTTTGAGCCTTTAATACCCTTTTTTTTCTAGCCCTATCCAAAACCCACATTACGGTCCAAAGAAAGACCTTCTGACCAGTCTTCAAAAGATGCCAAGTCAGACAAATGAGAGTCTTACCGGCGAACATAACATTCTGTTCCACAGCAGAAAGGACTCTAATCTCCAGCAGAGAGAGTCATACCGGCAACACTCCAAATCCCCAGCTGGAAAGTGATACAAATGAGAGAGTCATATCGGTGAAAACCTTCACAGGCACCATAAGGCGATGAAAGCTGAGAGAAGAACAAAAAATGAGAGAGACTTGATAGTGAAAACCCTTTGGGCACTACAAGTCGAATAAGATTAAGAATCCAATGGGGAATCGCCAATTGAAGATCTTGAAAGATGATTGACGGTAGAGGATAGGCCACATACGCATGTCATGGCCATTAGAGTCGGTATCTGCGTTTGATAGGTTTTTATTTATAGTTTCTTTTGTAAAAGAGTCATCATTTCCTTTGTCTTTTGTTTTGTATCTTTTATCTTTCTCCTTTCATAAAAAATTTTCCCCAATAGAGTCTGTCCGGTCAGAACAAGTATGAAATGACTTCAAAATATGTCATCAGCTTCCCAATTATACAAAATGAGATCTGACTAGTGCATCCAAATGGTGTAGTCAGCGAGGAACAAGCGCGAGGCCAGTGTCAAGAAAATATCCCCAGCAAAAGGGAATTGACAAAAGGATTGACGAGTGTCAAAAGGGATATCCTTGCCAAAACCAAAGTTATAAACCTCAAGGCCAAAGCCAGTGGGCAAATCAAGGAGAGCAATGAGCATGATTTGGGAAATTCATACTAGGACTAAAAGGTCGGGGAAATGTCAGCTTCCGAGTTATGTCACAAAAGAAGACGGATATCCCCAGCAGGAAGGGATTATCCCCAGCACATAATATCATCCCCAACAAGCTGTGGAACGCAGAGCAAGGAAGGAGAAAGGGAAAAGCCATCCCAGTAGGGGTATCACAACCAATCACCATGTTTTAAACTAACAAATTTTGTTTGATTTGAAACAGGTAAAGGAAATGGCATTGATGCCAGAAATGCATGCCGCAAGGGATATTATCAAACTGGGGCAGAAAATTTTCCTTCCGCTTAGAAAATTTTCTGGAAGTCAGGTACCCATGCGGGAAAGAATAAAGATAACGCCAGTCTCAAGGGAAGTGGTCTTAGAACCAGTGTTGCCCCCAACATAATAAGTTCTATGGAGGAAGTTGTTCCCCAGCAAAGGGATGAAACTTGAGCTCAGTGAAGCACTAGTTCTGAAAGAATCAGAATCCCCCAACAGTGTTAGCCTCGACAGCGTTATCCCCAGCTGATAACATTTTACCCCCCCCCCAACAGGTAAGTAAATAATTCCCCAACAGTGTTATCCCCAGCAAGTATTCGAGGTAAGACATTTTCAAGTCTTAAGGATATTTTGGGTTCATCCGCCCTCGAATAGGATATTTTGGGTTCATCCGCCCTCGAATAGGATATTGTGGGTTCATCCGCCCTCGAATAGGATATTTTGGGTTCATCCGCCCTCGAATAGGATATTTTGGCTTCATCCACCCTCGAATAGGATATTTTGGGTTCATCCGCCCTCGAATAGGATATTTTGGCTTCATCCGCCCTCGAATAGGATATTTTGGGTTCATCCGCCCTCGAATAGGATATTTTGGGTTCATCCGCCCTCGAATAGGATATTTTGGGTTCATCCGCCCTCGAATAGGATATTTTGGGTTCATCCGCCCTCGAATGGGATATTGTGGGTTCATCCGCCCTCGAATAGGATATTTTGGGTTCATCCGCCCTCGAATAGGATATTTTGGGTTCATCCGCCCTCGAATAGGATATTTTGGGTTCATCCGCCCTCGAATAGGATATTTTGGGTTCATCCGCCCTCGAATAGGATATTTTGGGTTCATCCGCCCTCGAACAGGATATTTTGGGTTCATCCGCCCTCGAACAGGATATTTTGGGTTCATCCGCCCTCGAACAGGATATTTTGGGTTCATCCGCCCTCGAATAGGATATTTTGGGTTCATCCGCCTTCGAATAGGATATTTTGGGTTCATCCGCCCTCGAATAGGATATTTTGGGTTCATCCGCCCTCGAATAGGATTTTATTTTCAAAGTTGTTGTTGAAGCCAGGCGCCCACCTGAATAACGAAAGGAATACTTTTCTTGTCTGTCCATTGCATATTTTAGGCGCCCACCTGTATAACAAGGGAATACATTCCACGCCTTTGCCAATAGGAGACGCACTTCCTAAGTCTAGTTCTGCCAATAGGAGACGCACTTCCTAAGTTAGTTTCACCCATAGGAGACGCATTTCCTCCTAAGTTTAGTTTTACCCATAGGAGACGCATTTCCTCCTAAGTTTAGTTTACCCATAGGAGACGCATTTCCTCCTAAATTTACTTTTACCCATAGGAGACGCATTTCCTCCTAAGTTTAGTTTACCCATAGGAGACGCATTTCCTCCTAAGTTTAGTTTACCCATAGGAGACGCATTTCCTCCTAAATTTACTTTTACCCACAGGAGACGCATTTCCTCCTAAGTTTAGTTTTACCCACAGGAGACGCATTTCCTCCTAAGTTTAGTTTTACCCATAGGAGACGCATTTCCTCCTAAGTTTAGTTTTACCCATAGGAGACGCATTTCCTCCTAAGTTTAGTTTACCCATAGGAGACGCATTTCCTCCTAAGTTTAGTTTACCCATAGGAGACGTATTTCCTCCTAAATTTACTTTTACCCATAGGAGACGCATTTCCTCCTAAGTTTAGTTTACCCATAGGAGACGCATTTCCTCCTAAGTTAGCATTGAAGTTGGGAGCCCGCCCATATAATAGAGGCATACATTTCTGTCCTTTTACTTTCAGTTCTAGGTCGCCCACCAGTAAAATGCGGGAATACATTTCAGTTCTAGGTCGCCCACCAGTAAAATGCGGGAATACATTTCAGTTCTAGGTCGCCCACCAGTAGAATGCGGGAATACATTTCAGTTCTAGGTCGCCCACCAGTAAAATGCGGGAATACATTTCAGTTCTAGGTCGCCCACCAGTAAAATGCGGGAATACTTTCTGTTCTAGGTCGCCCACCAGTAAAATGCGGGAATACATTTCAGTTCTAGGTCGCCCACCAGTAGAATGCGGGAATACTTTTAAGTTCTAGGTCGCCCACCAGTATAATGCGGGAATACTTTCTGTTCTAGGTCGCCCACCAGTAAAATGCGGGAATACATTTCAGTTCTAGGTCGCCCACCAGTAGAATGCGGGAATACATTTCAGTTCTAGGTCGCCCACCAGTAAAATGCGGGAATACATTTCAGTTCTAGGTCGCCCACCAGTAAAATGCGGGAATACATTTCAGTTCTAGGTCGCCCACCAGTAAAATGCGGGAATACATTTCAGTTCTAGGTCGCCCACCAGTAAAATGCGGGAATACTTTCTGTTCTAGGTCGCCCACCAGTAAAATGCGGGAATACATTTCAGTTCTAGGTCGCCCACCAGTAGAATGCGGGAATACTTTTAAGTTCTAGGTCGCCCACCAGTATAATGCGGGAATACTTTCTGTTCTAGGTCGCCCACCAGTAAAATGCGGGAATACATTTCAGTTCTAGGTCGCCCACCAGTAAAATGCGGGAATACTTTCTGTTCTAGGTCGCCCACCAGTAAAATGCGGGAATACATTTCAGTTCTAGGTCGCCCACCAGTAAAATGCGGGAATACATTTCAGTTCTAGGTCGCCCACCAGTAGAATGCGGGAATACTTTTAAGTTCTAGGTCGCCCACCAGTATAATGCGGGAATACATTTCAGTTCTAGGTCGCCCACCAGTAAAATGCGGGAATACTTTCTGTTCTAGGTCGCCCACCAGTAAAATGCGGGAATACATTTCAGTTCTAGGTCGCCCACCAGTAAAATGTGGGAATACATTTCAGTTCTAGGTCGTCCACCAGTAAAATGCGGGAATACATTCATGTTCTAGGTCGCCCACCAGTAAAATGCGGGAATACTTTCAGCTCTAGGTCGCCCACCAGTATAATGCGGGCATACATTTCATAATTTTGCATTGAAGCAACTTTTTAGTCTTGTATTACAGAGTTTGGAATCAGTAACCCCACCAGAAGGCGGAAGGTTACAACAGGAATCCCCAGCAGTAAACAATAAAATCCCCAGCACCGGGAAGCAGAAGGTTGCAACAAGAGGTCCCAGCATAAACTCAAGTCCATGTGTCAAAAGGAAGAAAAGCATCGGAAGAAAAGCACCGGAGGAAACACAAGCCGACAAGAAAGCAAGGCAACAAGAACAAATTTTAGTCTAGCCTAGCTTCTTGTTTTCTTTTAAGCACGGTGTAACAAGGAGATCGGTAAGCAGTGATAACAGCATGCAACAACAGTAACATCGCAGTCCCACGGTAGTCCCAGCTACCAAAAACTTCCCGAACTACATTGACCTGATTCCTGTTTAGCCCAGGATATGTAGGAAACCTTTGAAGCAAAGGTTCGGTCAAATCTTTTTCAAAAAATGCTTCACACGGAGTACTCGGATGGGCAAAAAATCGCTCGCTTTATCTTTGCACGAAAACCCTTCGTGTATCCGGGCAAAGAGGGGCAGCTGTAAGCACGTGATTTTTGCCCTATATGAGAATTACTCCCAAAAAATCCAAAAATAAAATGATTTTTCTTTGGTGTGCAATTTTGTGATATTTTGAATAATTATTTGTATTTGTCTGTGCGTGTTTATTTGATAAATTAATAAAAAATACAAAAATATGTCGCATTTTGCATGTAGGATTTAATTCTATAGTTGTTAGTAATTAAATTTGTTTTACAAAAATTAAAAAATTACAAAAATAAGCATCGTTTGCATTTTTAGCATTTAATGTCCAAATATACAATTTTATGCTTAATTAATACTTAATTGTGCGTTAATTGTTATTGGGAGTTAATTTGCGCTTTTATAACTTAATTTAATTCTTAATAATAGTTTAAGTATTTTTATAATTTAGTTTTAGAGAAATAAAAGAAGAAAAGAAAGCAAAAATATAAAGAAAGTCGGAATTAGGCCTCTTCTTCAATTTCAAGCCACAGGCCCAAAAATTGGCCCAATCTTCCCTACGACCCAGTCCATTTCGAACTGGGTCGACCCAGTCCATAACCCAAAAGACTCAAACCCCATTTGTCTTTCATTTTTACAAAACAAAAACAAAACAAAAAAAAATAAGAGAAGAAAACCCTAAAAATCTAAACCATCCGCCCCCCCCTCTCCTATCTTCTTCTTCTTCCTCAAGCTCACATCCCTTCCTCCCATGGCAGACCTTCCCCCCTCACACCCCTGCCCCCCTCACGTCAACACACACACAACACAACCACTCTCACCCCCACGACATCCCCTCGCTGCCATGGCTGCGTTTTTCAAGTTCGTCGAGCAACTTCTACGCCACCATTGTTGCCCGTAGTTGCTTCTCCTCCTGCTGTTGCGTTTTCTTCTTCTCCAACACTGCTGCTGCTGCGTTTTTCATCCTTCATGTTGCTGCTGTGTCGTCCAAACAAACCACCACAACTGCTGCCCGCCGCGTCCAGCCATGGACGAGCTTCATCGAGCTCGAACTCGAGCTCCCATGGCTGCCGTTGCATCTTCTCCGACACCGTTGCTGCTACTGTTTCGTGCTGCTGCTCCAGCAGTGTTGTTTCTGCTGCCTTCTGCTTGTGGCGGGCTGCCATTCTTCGTTTTAAACGATGCCAAACGACCACCTTCTTTGGTCGTCCGTTCGTAGTCGTCTTCGACGTCAAGTTATCTTGGTGCGAGATTCGTTCTCGGACAGATTTGTTTACAATCAAAGTTCGTCGTTGATTCATCTCCGGTTAGTTGTTTTTGAGTTTTATTTTTGTCCATATTTTTGTTTGATATTTTCCGGATCCAAAATCGTTAAAGAATTCAATTCTTGTTTTGTTCGTTGTTCATCGTTGAAATTATTTTTCTAGTTTGTTCATGTTCATGTGCTTTGTTAAAATTAATTTTCAGATTTCAAAATAGAAGTTTAATTAGTTGTT
Organism: Nicotiana sylvestris; assembly: GCF_000393655.2. Lineage (NCBI taxonomy): Eukaryota > Viridiplantae > Streptophyta > Magnoliopsida > Solanales > Solanaceae > Nicotiana > Nicotiana sylvestris. The sequence continues at coordinate 45,424,059 of NC_091058.1, forward strand.
TTCATGTTTATTTCATGTTTGTATTATTGTTTAAGTAAGTATTTGTTAGTTTGATGTTTGTTAGATTCAAATTGAAATTTAATCAACTATTTCTTCAATTTGTTTCATGTGTTTATGTATTGTTAGAAATTGTTAATATTGTTAAGTTCAAGTTTAAGTTCATAATTGTTTCTTCGTCGATCTTGTTATTTGTTTAAAGAATTTAGTTGTATTAAAGGAATATATTGTTTTAATCGTTTAATCCGTCATGTTTGTTGTCTTAAAATAGATTCATTCATGTTCATACTTTGTTTGGATGATCTTGAATCCGAATTTTGTATAGTTTGATTTCTTGTTTACCATTTATGATTATTGCTTGAATTGTTCTCATAATCTTGTTTAAAGTTTAATATAAGAATTGTTTGTTGTAATGTTGTTAGAGTTGATTTTAAGTTCAATATGATTGAATTTAGAAATCTTCATACTTTGTTTGTTGTTGTTGTTGAATCCGAAAATAGGATTGTTTGTTGCTAAAATATTGTTCAATCAAATTTTAGTTGTTCTTGGTTGTTCAATTTGTGTTCATGTGATTTGTTGTTGAAATGTTGTTAAAATCATGTTCATGTGATATTGTTGTTATGATGTTCATCCGTGTTCATATTGTTGTTTGAACATTGTTAGAAATTGATCATATTGTCTATATTTTGGTTAAGTTTGATTAATTGATGTGTTATAGCTGATGGGTAGTTTGGTAAATTTGTAATACGTTCAGGGGTAGTTTGGTAATTTCAGTAAGGTCGGAAAGGGTAGTTTAGGAATTGTACATTTTGTAATTGTTTATTTGAAGCATGGGGGACAAAATAAAATGGGGTGGGTTGTGATATGATTATTTAATATAAAGGGGGGACAAGATTTAATTTAAAGGGGAATCTTGCATTATTTTAAATAAAGCATGGGGGACAAAATGAAATGGGGTGGTGTGATATGTTATTTAATGTAATGGGAATGAGTGGGAAGATAATGGGTTTGGTAGAGAAAATGGGTTGATTTTAATTAATGGAAAGATTTTATGAGAGGGGTTATAAGAAGTCTTGAAATCAGAATAAAAAGGGAGGACAAGAGAAATACACAGACAGGAAAAAAACGGGAGAGAGAAACAAATCTGAAAATAAGAGAGAGAAAATGGCTGAACATTTAAGAGATAGAAAATTCCGAAAAATATTTAAGCTTTCAAATATAATAAAAAAACTAAAAAAAATATTCTGTTTTCTTTTGTTGTTTGAAATCAGAATTAATTGTTGTTTCATAAAAGCTGGAAGCTTTTGTTTTTTTTTGGATTACTACTCCACCGGTCTGTTACTGGGTTGTTACTGTTGCTGGGCTATTGTTGCTGTGTTGTACTGATTTTACTGCTGTTGCTGATTCTCATATTCATTTTCTTTTGCTTCCAATATCAGGTACACAACTGAAAAGCTGTTTATTGTAATCCGAAATATGAAGCGTGAATACATATGAAGAATGAAAATTTGAAGTTTTAATTTCGTTTTTATTTCTTTGTTCCTTTTGTTGATTGTATTTAAGCTATTTCATGAATTACTAAATAATAACTGGAATAAGAAAATAATATCATAAGTTAGTCTGTAATAAATCAGTTCGGCAAAATAGGTTAATTCACTAGTTATGAAGGCTTCAAGATTATAGGTTGATCATGAACAAGTAGCTAAATTTAGCTAAGACACGAATTTAAATTAAACATCGTAAATTAGGCATTAAGGCATGACTTGAGCTTAAGCAAGATTAAGAGAACGTTTAAGTCTAATAAACTTTCTAATAAGCTTTAGTAATTATGGTTAAATCTAGTTTCAAATGATTGTGAATAATTAATCTCAATAATTTTTTTTAAAAAAATAACAATGCTGAGTTTTAATCTAGCTATATTTGTTTATTTTGAATATTAGTTGTTGAATTTTTATTTTATTTATAATTTCGAAATTAAGAGTGAAATTCCTTTTTCATCAATATTTGTATTAATCAAGCAATTAGCATGTCATGTCTTCTTAAAATAATAAAAGCTAGTAATAAATTAGGATTTTCTTTCTTTATTTTAGAGACTCATTTTTATAGAAAAATGTAGTCGTTTTAAGATTTGTCCAAATAAATGAGATGAGCCTCGCTTAATGAAATGTATAGATTGCGGGGCCCTCAATAAATGTACATTTAATCGCTTAGAATTAGGGAGGAGCCGTTTTAGCAAATTTCACGGCCCTACCCAAAATAATGATACGCTAGACTCTTTAGGCGCGATTTAATTAATTTTACCTTCTTAAACTCGGATGCGCATTTCATGCGACCCAAATCTAAATCCTAAAACATTGAATAAAAATGTGTTCCGGATTGCGGGTGCATTTCATGTGACGTAATCCAAAGACATGTTTTAAACGATGTTCACAATTTTTTTTAATAATAATAATAATAATAATAAAGTGGTAAAGAGTTAAAATTGGCACATCGGTTCATAATTGTATTAAAATCAGATAAATAAGCCAAATATGACAATTGAGCGACCGTGCTAGAACCACGGAACTCGGGAATGCCTAACACCTTCTCCCGGGTTAACAGAATTCCTTATCCGGATTTCTGGTTCGCAGACTGTAATATGGAGTCATTCTTTTCCTCGATTCGGGATTAAACTGGTGACTTGGGACACCCTAAATCTCCCAAGTAGCGACTCTGAAATAAATAAACAAATCCCGTTTCAACTGTCCTTTAATTGGAAAAAACTCCTTGTACCCTCGCGGGGGCGGAAAAAGGAGGTGTGACAGGCCTGCTCAGGCCTTCTCTCGCATTTGCGATGATTTATTCGCATTTGTGAGCCAGACTTCGCAAATGCGAAGCCTACAGACTTGCAACATACCAGCAATTTCTAAGTCCAAATTTCACTCTGTGGCCTATCCAAATTTCATCTGAGCCCTCGGGGCAAACCAAACATGTACACTAACCCAAAAATATCATACGGATTTGTTCGTGCAACCAAATCACCAAAATAACATCAACAACTATGAATTTAGCATCAAAATCAAAGAAAATATCAAGAACTTTCAAAGTTTCAAATTTTACAACTAAGGTTCCGAATCACGTCATATGACCTCCGTTTCTTACCAAATTTTACAGGCTCAACTTAAATCACATATAAGACTTGTACCAGGCTCCGAAATCAAAATACGGGCCCGATACCATCAAATTCCAAACACATTTCATTTCCAAAAACTCATATTTATTCCAGAAAATAATTTTCTTTAAAAATTCATTTCTCGGGCTTGGGACCTCGAAATTTGATTCCGGGCATACGCCCAAATCCCATATTTTCCTACGGATCCTCCGGGACCGTCAAATCACGGGTTCGGGTCCGTTTACCCAAAATATTGACCGAAGTCAACTTGAATTCATTTTAAAAGCAAATTTTTATCATTTTCCACAGATTTTCACATAATGGCTTTCCGGATACGTGCCCTGACTGCGCACGCAAATCGAGGTGAAACAGAAAGAGGTTTTAAAGCCTCGAAACACAGAATTTATTTTTAAAACAAGTGATGACCTTTCGGGTCATCGCAGAATTGTTGTTACATATCGTTTTATAATATATCGTATTATATTGTATTTTTTTATGAATATAATGTTTGGATAGATTGTATCGTCTGTTGTCATTTCACGGTGTCACGCACCAACAATATGGAGAATAAACTTGTAACATTACTAAAAAAAGATAAGACACATAATAGAATTATTATATCAAAAGTATGGTAAAGGATAAAATATACTAATTATTTAATAATACGAAAGGGTAAGATGAGAGTAAAAAAGTAAGGTAATGATGCCACGACACTAAATTTGATGTTTTATAAAGTGGATTTGTTCATTGTTACGTAATAATAAATTTAATACGATACGATAAAATTTAAGTAACAATCAAAACAAATATTATATTTACAGTAACACTCATATGCCATATGCCATATGCCATATGCCGTAGAATAGGTAATATGCATCCAAACAAACTGTGAAACAAAACAAACGAAGTGGGTACCAAAAAGTTACAAGAAACAGTCGCTAATATGCCTTTCTAAAGGCACCCGTGAATCTGTTTTGTAAGTACTATTATATAGATGACATTTCCTTTTCAGAATTGTGTCCCCTTTGCCTGAGAAATAAGAACCATTTCCAGAAAGGATGGTTATCTATAGTAAAGAGAAAATGCATTTGCAATTCCACTTCTGACAATAACCTCAATAATATTATATTCTCCCACAAACCCTCAATATTTGTAAGAGCATGCATCATCCACATAACACTACTATTTAGTATTTAGTTTTACAGATCTTGCTAGTAATATAGTTAAATCTTTCTATAATAATTTTGTTGGTTTTAATTTTTTTTGCTGGTATAGTACTAAAGTGTTGTTATAGAAGACATATATTATAATATAATATGAAAATCAGTTCCTAGAAAATTTAACTTTTAATTATAGAGAGGTCTGACGGGTCATAGCCAAAACAAAATAGCATGTGTTAGCAATATGAGAGCCAAGCCCGCAGTCAACAACATGCTAAAAAATTGTATATTTTCTAATTCGTGGTGTCTGGTTGTGGCTTGGGGTAATGAGGGACTGTAGCTACAAGGAGAAACGAAAACTCTCCCTAGGAGGTGTGCCATATCTCCCTAACAAAGCAGATGATTATCCTTTCAGGGTTTGGTTAGAAACTAGCTATACATATAGATCAAGGGGACGGAGTAAATCTAGCTGGGTTTGTATTTCTTGCATTGATAATTAATAAAATGTCCATAGTTACCAAAAAAGAGGTCCGACTGTATATCGTAAAAATAGTACGGTATAGCCAGTTTTCGGACTGGCCATTCAAAAATAGCCTGTGTTTACCAAATTAATGAAAAATAGCCACTATTTTGCTGCAACAGAGACCGGTCCAGCATAATATATTGGAGTTCGGTGCACCTGTGTATGAACTCCAGCATATTATGTTGGACCGGTATACTTTGCTGGCTCCAGTATAATATACTGGAGATTGGAGCACCGGCGCTCCAAACTCCAGTATATTATGCTGGACCGGTATACTTGCTGGAACTCCAGTATATTATGCTGGAGTTCTAGTGTACTTATGCTATTATGCTGAAGTTCCAACATACTTATCCTGGAACTCCAGTATAATATGCTGGAGTTCAAGTATACTTATGCTGGAACTCCAGCATAATATACTGGCGTATTTTCCGAGTTTTGAACAGTGTTTTCCCTCAGATTTATCTTTAAATGAAAAATGGATAAATTTCGATTACTTTTGAAACTGGGTTATTTTTGAACGACCGGTTATAAATCTGGCTATTTTTTAATTTCACCCCTGTATATCGTACTCTTACTACACAACCACAAGCCCAAGAATAAAAATAGAGTTATTATGAGCTAAATTAAGCTTATTATTTTCGGGTTCAAATTATATAGGCAAAAAAAGATTAAAATGCATAGAATCACACTAATTTAGAGCCCACTGACTTTATATTTTGGATTTGTTTCTGCATAACCTATCATTTTTTCGTTCTAATTATTTAATCATATGCAAGAAATACGTGTATCTTTAATGAAACTACTAATTCCGAACCTACTCACTTTATATTCTAAATTCATATCTGCCTAGGAATGTGGAATGCAAATCGATACTGGCCTGTACTGGTGGAGTTAATCTCATCCTGCTGTTCCGTCATCGTTAGACCTTTCTTTATACTTGACTTTACAAGAAAACAATGACAAATTTTCAGAAAGCTATTGGTTACGAACGAAGATCATAGTTAGATGCACACAGTACATTTTAAATATCATAGACCATAGACCAGTGGCGGAGCCATGCTTTCACTAATGATATCCAAAACATAAAAAAGTAACACAAAAAAGCTAATTTAATTCAACATACAATATACATAAATATTTTTAAAAAATGCCTATGCATGCAATATAATTTTACATTACACACTCCACCATATACATATTGATTATTGAGATGCGAGCATTATTGACAACATCACTCGCACACATGAAATTGGCTCTTCGAATTATTTCCCTTCGGAGTAGGTCGAAAAATATGTAAAATGAAACAAGGAAATAAGAAATTGTGTGCAAGTAGATCCAAGATTCTACGCAAAGATACCATCATATATTAATATTTTATATTATGTATATAATACTTAAACCTAATTTTTTTTTATACACATTAATCTCATATGCAAGTTGCAGGCATATGTCTATCATTCTTTAACGTACATCTGCGAATAAACAACAATTTAGCAATTTTCTAAGCACAGAACAAGGGGTCCCACATGCTCTTCTTACTTTTGATAGCAAAGAAACAAAGACATACGCTTGTTGGGCCCACAACCTGACTGAGCCTACTTCGCCTTTTGTCTCACCGCCCAATCTTTCTGTACTATACTCCAAAATCCAGTTCATTTCCCTCCTTTGAAAGCCCTGAACCACTTTCACGTGTGGGCCCAAAAGCCCACTTTTGCTGCTTTGGACCGCACCCCCCATCACTTTCGAGACGATAATCCGTACTTTTAAGCCCACCCGCGCCAACTCTCACGCGCCTCCCTCATGGGTAGTAAGCTAGTAGTATTACTCACTGTGCCATGTAAATTGTTTGATCAACTCATTTTATTGATGAAAGTTGATAGCTGATCTAACTATTTACATGCTATGGCGGAGCTCCACCACTTGAGGAGGCGCGTGGAGGCTGGAGCGAGTGAGGATATGACTTTACTTAATCTCCACTAATATTTATTTACCGTTAGTGCTTGGCCGGCGGAGTGATCGGAGATAAATATACCTGACTTTGTACCACCGTTTTCCCAACATTAAACCCCGGAACCACCGTGAATGCCACTTTGAACTCGCCGCCGGCAGCTGAAAAAATCTCGTCCGTGACACTTTCCATGTAAACCTCAGAAAATCTACAGCTCTTCCTCACTTGAAAAATGCTAACTTGTTGATCAAAAGAGAAGGCTAAGCAATGCAAAAGCCACACACGCCGCCCCATCTCGCTAAAAACCTTGAAGAACTCTGTTTCCGGGAACTCGCCGGAGTTCACAAGCTTCCTCTGATTCAAGTTCCCGGAGAATGAAAACTCCATTTTTGGATGAACCAAATGAAGGTATTTAGCCTTCAAGAATTTTCCAAACAGAGAAGAAGGATTCTGCTTGAGAAAATGGGTTACACTCACAGATTTCAGCTTCTTGAACTGTTCAAAGAAGAAACTCCGGCGATTTGTTCCACCGGAAAATAAAGAATCGTCGTTCTGAACAGAAAATGCAGGCTCGTTAAACCCACTGAAAATCTCCCTGCAAACAAAGGACTCAAAGGCAAAAGCCCTGTGATTACTCTTGTGGAAAGTGACACCATTTTGAATAGAGTTTGTAGCAGCGTCAATATCCCAGTTAGCAGACTCCATTTCTTTAATCAAGAACTTGACAAAGTTGCGTATAGATCTCATGGCATAGTGCAAAACCATGATAAAATCTTTAGGGTTTACGTCAGATAACTTGACATTATCAAGAATAGAAAATGATCCACTAGCATTAAGCTTTCTCTCTAATGATTTGTTGTTTTGAATGGTTTCTTGTAGCTCATTTTGGAGAGAAGATATGCTGTACCCTTTGGACTCAATTTCACCTTGCATTTTCTTCATAGTAATTTCGTAAGTTTTCATGACAGATTGCTGTTCTTGAATCTCAGCAAGCATTAGGGTTACATGGGGTGGTGAAGAATCAATTTGTTTTTTGAGGTAACTGTGTTTGAGTTCAGATAAAGCTTTGAGTTCATTTACCACAGCTTGATCTGCAACTTGGATTGCTTCACTGTTATAAGGGAACTGAGCTAACTGAAGCTCAGCATAAGCAGCTTTAACAGAGGAAACTGTGGCAAAAAGCTTAGCAACGAAGGCTTCCATAACAGCTTTGTTCTTGGAATGTTCTTTGCACTCTTCAATTTCTTCTTTGTCAAAGTGTTGGGACTCACAACACCTGAGCTTTTCTTGAGGTATGAGGAGGCAGAACCCATTATTTGAGAATGGTTTTGAGGATTTTTTGCCATGGATTACTCTGTGAAATGTCTTTGCTAGCTTGCTTTTAGTTGGAACTGGAGTTGGTCTCACTGAATCCATTTGATCTCTATGAGCTGATGAGATGCAGAGGAATGCTGAGTGGGAGAAAAATGGGTGATTAAATTTTAGGACATGAAAAATGGAGTCTTTGAAGTTTGAAGTGTGAACTGAAGGAAGAAAATATTTGAGGGAAAAAGGAAAAGGGTGTGCTTAAAAAGTCCAAAAAAGAGGGGAAATTAAAGAGAGGATATGGCAGAGGGAAAAGGAGGGAAAAGCAGAGTCCCTCTTATTTGACTCAAGGTTGAAGGTGAAGGAATAGGTTAAGAGGTGAATGGTAAAAGCAAAGATTTGGCGCGAGAAAGAGAAATCATTCATTGAGGTGCATATAATAAGCTTAAGATAGTAGCAGTAGAAAATGTCATAGTACTAGCTTTTTCTTTTTTTTTTTTGCTGTTTTTTTTTTGTGTGAGAAAGGAAAGCAACAAGGGAAAGTTAATAAATACTTCCAACTACCCCTGAAATAATTTGCTGGTCATTTAAGAGAGTGAAAGTCAGAGTGTATATTTAAAGCAAAGATTTCTAACATCATTCATGTAAACATACGACTCCTCTTTCTCTATCATAGATGCTTCTTGAGCACAAGTCACAACCTATGATCTAATGATTTTGCATGAGTGAGCCAGGATTTAACATTCAAAAAAAAAACATAAAACATCTCGTATTTATGTAGGGTTTGAGGGGCGCATTCAAATGAATATAATGTAAATAATTTATCCTAATATAAGTTTAGGATTATTTTCAAACATGCTTATCTATAAAGTGACATGAAAATAACTTTAAAGTTACACTAGCTCTATCTTCAAGGATTTACCATTCACAACTAAAATCTAATTGTGAATTTACAACAAAGTTGGGAAGGCAAATTCAGCCACCTTGTAACCAAAGGCTAAACCAATTATGGATGGTATGCACGGTCCTTTCTTGTGAAGCATGTTCGGCAAATTTGTTCTTTACCAAAGAAGTTAATAAAACCTAAACAGTACAATAAACTTTGCTTCCACCGTGTTCTACTTTTTAAAGCTCTTTCCCGCGGTACTTTACAACCTTGTTATCATCTTGACAAATTAAGCATTCCAATGTACATTAACGGTCGTTTGCGTGGGGTGTATCAATATCATATTTTCTTTTTTTGTAAGTCTAAACAATATTTTTATTTTCTATACTTTAGAAATAATTTGAAATACTTAAACAAAATTTAGTTATAATTTTTATAATAAATATTTAATATTATTTATCTACTTAAGTAATATCAACTATTAAGTAATTCTTTCATAATCTTATTTGTAATTTGACTAAAAAAGTATCTTTTTAAAAATTTGGCTAAACATATAAATTGAAGCGCAAAAGTATTTTTTTTGTTTTGTCAAACTTCTAAAATCAACTTATTTTGAAAAATAATTTTTTCAAAAGTGCATTTTGAAAAAGTACTTTCGTGAAAAAAAATACTTTTGGGGAGAAATTATTTTTTCTGTTTCTCAAAAACTATTTCTCCTATTACTCAAAAATATTTTTTTTTCTTCTAAAAGTTTGGTCAAACACCTTAGCTTTGGAAAAAGGTAATTTTGGCCCAAAAAAATTTTTTTGGTTAAAATAACCAAACATGCTATTTGTCAAGTATAAAATGCTTTTCTCCATAAATATTTTTTCAAAAATTACAATATTCTTTAAAATAAATTGATTTTAAAAGCATGACCAAGGATATCATATGACTATTATCACGTATGAGTATTTGGGGCACATAATTTAAGAACGAAAATTAGAATTTGCAAACATTTGGCAGAATGGTGGAGTGTCGTGGAAGTTGTACGAGGGTTTTCAGAACTGTGGCAATATGGGAAAGTGGATCACTGCATGAGCCAACGTGCAATGGGGTCGAGGACTGCAATATAAAGGTTTATGTTACATATAAATCAGATAAATATAATTTTACCGTTACCATTTTGTTATTGGTTTTCTCTTTTCACCGTGGGAATGCACTAGGAAAATATGGCCTATAATTATAATTGAAAGTGTAAAGCAGGTGGTAGGCACTGTTTAATAATAGTGGGGTCCGAATAATGAATCCAGTCAAATAGGAGTACCATAAAAAGAAACATTAGGTATTATACGGACCCTATTTGACTTGAGGTGTGAGAGGGGGGCCTCCAAGTGAGTGGGTGGGGGTACTTAAGAATCTATTATTCCAAGCAAACTGGCAACAACTATACCTTAATTGTTATTAACCATAATAATAATCCAAATAAGAAACATAATTTAATGAAATTAGTACTAAAGAATAAAGCTAAACTATAGATTACTAAATAATGGTACAATTGCTAATATTCTGCCTTTTCACAAAATTGCGCAATGCAATGAGTCGGTGGTGAACATATTATTCTCATTCTAAAGTTCTTGGTACCATCTGATACGTACGGGGATACTGTCTTTAATAAATTAAATGATATTTACAGCTATATAGTTAATAATATACTGCTATTTTCTTGGAAACACTTCATAGATCTCTAAGTTTTTGAAAGAAAAATAGTTTAATTGCTTCAGCCGGTAATCTCTACAATAAACAAAATTCACAGCTCTGAAAATTACTCGAGTAAAACCACTTTAAAAAGTAATTTTAAGTGACAAAAATATTTTCACTTCACGAGTAAACAATACATATATTGAGAATTTCTAAATAAAAAAATTAAGTTACCACGCACTACGGAATTTTACGGAAAAAAGGATGAGGACTTTTAATTATTTTTCTTTTGGTTGTGACTTAACTCTTACAAATTGCAATTGCATTTTAGTGCATGAAAACAGAAATCTGCATGAGAGATATTAATTGTTGAGTGAGTTATAATGCAGCATTATTATACCTAAAACGTATATCCAGCGCATGCTTGAAAAGCACATCTCCCAAAAGATAGTAGTATGATTATGCCGAAGAAGGTTCTAGATTGTCAACATTATGCATATAAAATCAATATTATGGTTTACTTACCTAAGAAAGGTTCGTTACATCAAGTTTAGCACAATGGACTTGAAACGATCGAATCATGATTTTGGTCAAATTTTAAAAAGAAATTATCATTAATTATAACTTTAGAACTTTTTATCAAGATTTTATTTAAGGAATCTTCATCTCGTTGTTTCATAAAAGAGGTCGAACATGAATGCTCATCTGTATTTCTCACTTTAAAGCATTTAAGAACATAATTTGAATTGTATATACGTATTGTACTGGGCATTTTTGCATGATCACTCTTATTTAACTTTTTATACTAAATTACTTTAGTTTGCAAGCTAAAATTCAGACTTACAACAGGCAATTTTTGTGTAATTGAATTTAGATAACATGCTAGTATAAAGGGCACAATTAAACTTTTCATTTGGACTTGTACAAAACGGGTTGATTTTAGGCACAGTTTCCTATGCCTTAGTTATCGGGATCCGAAATCCCATAAGAGGTACCGAGGTTTTCTTAGTTCGTTGTTCGAGGGACTTGGTTTTATTTTCTCATTTTTGTCATCAGTTTCACACTGGTCAGTTGATTCTTTGAGCTGTGCACTTGTTCTAGTTTATTATTTAAAAAAATAAAGAAGACAAAAACATGAAAAGTTTCCTGGCTAATCTTTGAGAAATCCCTCAATTGTTTATAACTGTTTATCTGGAAAATGATAATTATAATTAGATTTAATTTTGTGATTTTAAAAATACGTGATCTGTTTTTATACTAGTTATTAGGTAATATGTACTAAGTATGAGACTAGAAAAATAACATAAGAAGTTGCAAATAATATGTTTAAGCAAACCGAATGCCTAAGAATCGGGGCCTCGAGCCTGGCTATACGGGACCTCGAGGTCGAGCTCGATATTGAGTTATGAGCAGCCGATGAAGGGCTAACAATATTGGGAGCTTTGATGAAGTCTCTTTATGGTCAATGATGAGCAATAAATGAAGAACAATAAATAGAACACAATAAATATAAGCAATAAATGTAAGTAGTCAAATCTAAAGAATGTGTTTAAGTTAGAGAGCAGAGAATGTTCTTATTCTTGTATTCAATATTGTGTATCTTGTGTAATATCATATGTGCAAAAAACAGTAAAGGTCCCCTTTATATAGGAAGAGGGAATCCCAACATAATACATGTGCATTTATTACAAAGAAATGTAGCTGGTACAACTACTTAGCAGTCTGGTACAGACTGGTACTATTCTTGTAGGTGTTGTCAGCTTGGACCACGTGCCTAGGGAACTTCCCGTTTATCCATGATAACCACCGACTCGTGCTGCCTCGAGGTCGGGTATAAAGAACCCTCGAGGTCGAGACCTCGAACTGTGTCGGGGCCTTTGAGGCGAAGCTATGGAGAAGACATAATGACCACAAAATCGGGCTTTCCGATTTCACCTGTATATAGATAGTCCCCGCATTTCTTAGAGTAAAACGATAAGAAACGATCTCGAATTCCTGCTCCTTCGATATTTCCATCACGACTGTAGTCACGCCCTATCAAGCGATTGGCACGACAAAATGAGATGTCTTAAAGGTCGCGTCCGCACAGCCATTAAAAGCCTTTGGATTAATCACAATGGTTGGCTGTCCTTTGGCCTACCCCAATGCGCGTGTTAGACCTCTATAAGTACTTCTTCTTTTGCTCCTTATTTTCCATTGTACCACCAAGCCCTCAAAAGAGTTCTCCTTACTTCTCATTTGTGTTTTCTTCTGAAATGCAATTTTCATCTCTCTTCTGAAACCTTTTAATAAGAATGGCGAAAACTTACACCTTTGTTCCTTAGGAAGATGTGCCATCTTCTTCCTCGCGCCTATCTAAGGGTAAGGCAACAATGCCCCCTTGCGCCGGGGAATGCATTCTAGGGGCCTTTGAAATGACCTCCGATTTTAAGACCGAAAGACCCTCTTCGAAGCCGGGTCAATACAAGCCCGTGTCCCAATATGTTAGTTCACTAGTAGACATCGAAGGGTGAAGGCCGACTGCCGCTGGGGGTACGCGGTTGTCACGACCCAAACTGAAGGGCCATGACTAGCACCCGACCACACTTGCCGAGCACCAACGTACATTTCATCTAACCTTCATTATTATCTTTTAAGGCTGATGAGATCAATATAAATGGTAGACCTAGATCATGGACAACCAGCAATAAAATATGACGGCATGAAAATACATAGCAGGGGATGACCAGACAATCAAGAAACTACGTATAAGGTATGAGCTACCACGCTACTATGAAAGACTATACAACAAAAACTAGCCGACAAGGCATACCAAACTATACATGAGCCGACACCTGTCTATGAGCCTCTAAAAGAACATAAGTGTTGCAACATAGCCGGAACAGGGCCCCGACATACCCATAATGTCTATAACAAAAATTGCATACCAAGACCAAGGCAAGTCCGGAGAAGGGATCTCGCCAATCACCGCTGAACTAGACAGTCTACTGTGGTGGGGGAGCTGCACCTGCCTGTCTATCAGGACCTGCAGCACGACATGCAGCGTCCACAAATAAAAGGACGTCAGTACGAATAAAGTACTGAGTATGTAAGGCAAGGAACCATAAATGCGATCAGTAATGTAAGCAAGGATAGAGAATATACAACCTGTAACATCTTAGTACCTCTGAGGGCTACTTACATGAAATGCATGATACATATGTATAAATACATAAACCTTTAAAGCATTCGCCTCTGTGGGCATCATCATCATCATATCGTACCCGGCCATAATAGGCTCGGTAGAATCGTACCCGGCCACGTGGAGCTCGGTAAAACCCAACTGATCAGTGGTTGCACAATAGGTGCCGTACCCGGCCAACTATAGCGTGGCTCGGTAGAGTAAAATAGATACATATATATAATGCATGCTCGACTCATGGAATCACATTCTAAACCTTTCGGAGTGACGTAAGGTCGGTATCCTCTGTACACGTTATTAGGACTAACTCTTCACTATGAACCTTATAAGAATCAGGAAGTACCAATAACATTGATAACATAAGAATAAGAGAAGCAACATTAACATCAATCGTTCCATAAGAGGGAAAACAATGTAAGTACTGCTAGCTTCTAAGAGTAGAGTATCTTTGGAAGCTCGTTCATTACATTATGTACAATCGGAGTCGTGCAAAAGAAGGAAAGGGATAGCCTAACATACCTTGTATATACTGCCCCAATCTCAAGCTATGCAATTGTCAAAACTCCTTAGTCTACAATAAGAGAAACGATACTATCGTTATCATTTAAGCGTCATAACTATTATGTATCGACCACAACCTATTTTACGATGAAACGGACAGCACCTCCCCTATATATATGACCTCACACCATTCAAAACAGTCACCAAACAGCCCAAACAACATCAATAATAAACATATTGAGCCTCCCAAAATAGTCCACACATAGCCTAATCACTCCATACATACGACGACCACCGTAGTCGTGTCAAACAACCTGGAAATGTTACGAATAACTATCAGCCCATAACCCTACATATATATGGTGTTTCTCCACACCCTTCCTCCTCCAAAACTCCATAAGATAGTAGTAAAATACGCAGCCCAACAACAACGCAAAACAGTCCACAAAACAATAACATTACTACCAAGCCTTTCGATATATATCTCACAAGTTCTAGCTTCAATGGCTTAGCCGAAACTTGGATAATCTTAAATACATATAGAGTAAGAGGTTCCTTACCTTTATACAGAAAGAACAACTCCAATTTGACCTTAAATTTCCATGAAATATCCCTCCAATGCTGCCACAACAACAAAAAAGCGAAACTAGCGATCAATTAATGTTTTTCGGCACTAGAATCACTTTAGAAGGCTTGAAATCACCTAGGATTGATATTAAGAACATGAGGGAGTATTTACAGAACATAAACCCTTTAAAACCACCTCCCACACGAGCTGGAACGACACAAAAATGAGCAACAACAAGAAGAACAAGAGACTTACTAGCGCCACGGAATTCCCGACACTTGATTTGTGTTGTTTGCCCTTTTTTGGGTCTTGAATCTTGAGAGAACCTTGAGAGGATGTTCCTAGGGTTCTAAGGTCTGAAAATAGTGAAAAGAAATGACTTAAAACGGGTTGGAGTCATCCTATATAGGTCCAAATATCTTAAACCGACTTAGTGGGCCCCATAGAGAGGTGCTTGGCGCAGTCTCGCGAAAACGCGAATATCTCTCTACTCCGAAATCGTATCGATGAACGGTTTAATGCGTTGGAAACTAGACTCATAGATCTTTAATTTTGTTGGTAGATCACCCCGTAATTCCTTGTAAATTATGAGAAAAGATTAGAAACATTTGACCTAATGTTTAAGTAAAATTATGAACCTAAGTTGCGACAACTTTTGTCGACTTTTGTTTCATAACTCGTTTGACTTCAAGACTTATGATACGGATATTATATGATTAAAATACCTTCATAAATGACCTCTTGAGTGTATTAATCACCGCTAGATTACCTGAAAATTCGAGTTACAACATCCTTGATTCGTTTAACTTCTAATACTGGTTAATCACCCTTATACACTCTTGTATCACTTAAGACCAATAGGATTGACTTCTTATCATCTCAAAGATAATTCCTTCTTGGATTTATGTTAACTAATATATGGCATGAACTAACACATGTGGATATGGGTTGTAACAGCGGTGCTTATGGAAATTCCTTCTCGGGAGGAGGACATAACGACATATAAGGCTGGCTTCCTCTATATGTATACTTATCCGTTTACCCTTGGTCCGATGGGGCCATCCTCGCCTCCGATAGACCCCGTAATCCTCGACTTCTGGAAACGATATCAAGTAACCCTCGGCCTGATTTATCCTTCATTCTAGCACATTGTTTACATGACCAGATATTATGCGAACATGATTAGTGAGATGTCATTTACTCTCGACCACCTGATCAGAATGTATAGCCCCTAACTCTTCTATGAGGGCCTGATAAAGCTCCACTGTCGGGCCCCGAGAGCCCTTTTTTCTTGCACCGATGAGGCTAGGAATGGAGGGTGGATGAGCCGTTTTGTCCGAGTCAGGACTTCAGACCTGATTCCAGCGGAGAGTATGCCGTTCCCCGAAGAGTGGAACATGAAACGTAAGTAGATATGCTAATTAAATATTATCTTGCTTTCCTTTGGGTACATCTTCCTACGAACTGACTTCTCCCACTGATGTAGCCATCGTTGAACACCCTAATGTGGTCAAGGACATCTCAGGCTGGGTCAGCCAGCTGGATTCGATTTGCCATACGTTGAGCGCGTGTGGAGCGATCTCTCCCAGGCTTGATGGGATGCCAAGGACCACGGTAAGCCTTTACTTCTGCTGTAATTGTACCCCTTAATAGAATTGCTGCTGATAGCAGTCTCACTTCCTGTGTTTGTATTATGCATTTATGCAGGTCTGGGGGAGGTTCCCCTGATGAGGGAAGCACAACTTGGTGGAGCGGATGCCCCGATACCCGACGTAGAGAAGAAAAGACGGAGGGAATCGTCGATTGAGCCTTCGAAATCCAAGAGGCCAAAGTGGAAGAACCTAAGGCTGATTCAGCAGCCTTAACTCAGTAGCGGGGAGTCCCCGAGCTGAAGGTGAGGAGAAAGATGATTCCTCGATAGCACCTGAAGGAGGGGAAAACTCGATCGCCTCTTATACCGCAAAGATAGCGGCTTCCAAGTTGGAACTTGGTGCTGTCATAGTCCAACCTCGGGCTGAAAAGGCCTTCGAGGGTGTGCTAGGTAATGTCCCTGGGCTGATTGACGGCCTAAATATTCCCCGAGTTGAGGCACATTTGGCAGGCAGTCCGGGGGAAACCAATTTTGAAGCTCTCCAGAGATAAGAAATGGCCCCGATTGATCCCATCGGTGTTATTGACATGAGCGATTCTCCTCGGGGACCGACCTTACCTCCTAAGGAAATGCAGGATGCCTAAAATTAAAAATCTTCCAATGTGGGGGTGCCCATCAGAGATAAGGATGCGTTTGAAAGGCCTTTAGCTGCGCCCGAGAAAATCCCTAAGCTCGATGCCTCACTCATTTTCAGCGAGATGGACAGGCTCTACGAGCAGGTAGTTTCTGTAAATTCTGCTTGTCACCCCGATCCTTATTTTTTTAACTTGTATCTTTCATGGTTCCAGGACAAGGGCTTTATAATCAGACCATCGCCCGGTTTCAAGTTGAGGTGAATCGCTACGAGCGTGAGAAGACTCATCTTACTGAGCAGGTCATGTAGTTTCCGTTTGCTTTTTTCTGAATCTTTACCAAATCTCGGCGTTTTGACACTTGTGATCTGATTTGCGCAGTTTGAGAAGAAAGATGCCCTAATGAGGGAGGAGCTCTGAGCCAGAGACTCCAAAATTCTCGAACTCAGACGGCACGTGAGTGAGATAGTTTTTGAGAGGGATATCCTCCAGGGAAAGATGGCCTTAGTCGGGCATCAACTTCATGATGCGAGGGTGGAGAGCAATAAGTATAGAGGTCTTCATACTGAGTTAGTCGTTGCACTAACCGGGATCAAAGCTGAAGTCGAGGCGCTCATATCCTTGCACAAAGAGGATGATGTTGTGGTAGATGCTCAAGCTAGGAGAGTGTTCGAGGGGGCCGAACTGAAATTAACTCGAGCCGTGGAACATGCTCGGTTAGAATCTCGGAGGCGGACTCTTGAGGATATGCATGCGGGGGTATTAATCTGTTTGTCGAGCATGAGAGGGTGAAGACCCCAGAGAAGAAAACTACTGTCATGCTTGTTTCTAAAGGTGTGTCGAGCAGTGGCTCAAGAGGTGATGAAAATGATGGCAGAATCCCCACGGGGAAGGAGGTCGTTGAAGGCCCTGGAGCTATGGCCGAAACTATCGGGGCACAACTTTCGAGGGAGCCATCGAAGGCGTAGACCCAATGGTAGATTAGGGTTTTATTTGATCTCTCCATTGTAAGGGCTTTATAAGACTTGTAAACGTACCCTTCTAAGCAATATATATATATATAGAAGGCCTTTCATTTTTCATTACTTCTCTTTTTTCCTTTGCCCTTTAGGAATAGTCCGCGATGGTTTGTGACAATTGGTCCGAGATTTTGGACCTCAGGTTAGACCCTTGGGTTTTCTTCATTGTTGAGCAATTCGTGATGGCCGAAGGTCGACCGTTTAGGGCCCAGTCCCCGAGTCGGGTTCTTTACTCGGGTTTACCGACCCTTAGGTCTAGAAACTGGTCTTGAGATTTTTTGGGCTGGTGACAATGGCTCTTACGCGCTGGGTCGGTATGACCTCTTAATTTAAGCTGGCGTCGGCGACTCTTATGTGTTTGGTCGGTACGACCTCTTGGTATAGGCTGGCAACAGTGGCTCTTACGCATTTGCCCTTAGGCTTTTTAGTTAATTGTTTCGTGCTCAGTCTCAGAGTCAAATTTCGACTCGAGCTCAATGACCCATAAGTTTTTAAGTTGGCTCTTACGCGTTGGGTCGGTACGACCTCTCAATATAGTCTAGCAGCAGTGGCTCTTACATATTGGGTCGGTACGACCTCTTAGTGTAGGCTGGCGACAGTGGCTATTACGTGTAGGGTCGGTACGCCCTTTAATATAAGCTTTATTTTCCCTTGTTAGAGATTTTTTGAAGTTTTTGTGTTTGCCAGACTCTTCGACGGCTCGATAAGAACCTCAATAATGAGCCGTTATTTAGCGATAAATGAGCACCTCGGGAGGTATCGCTCGATAGCTGAATTATTTCGAAGCCTGTTGTTTGGAGTTGATATGATCAAAGCTCTTTTGCTTATGAAGAGGGTGGCCTGATTAACCAGTTCTTTTCGAAGTAATTGAAGGCCTGCGATTTTATAGCGACAGTTGGGCGTCCCCGAGTCGCGTGAGTTTTGCTGGTACAGCCTTACGACCGTAGTCATGGTATTTAGTCGTAGCCTTTCAGTCTCCGAGTGAAGTAGTTTCGGTGTCTATATCGAGGGAATATTTTTTTAGGGGTTTTATAAGTTCGGATATATAGCCTTAACTTTAAGATCGGGATAAGTTACTTGGTACAAGTATTGTTCATACCTTGCTTGAGGTCTTACAAATAGGTTAATTATTGCTCGAACGGAAGACAGTTGACGACGGTCCCCGAGACGTTGATAGTTTTTTGTCCCTGGAGCCGTTCTTTGTAAGCTTGGTGTTGCCTCATTGAGGGCTTATGAGCTCGAATATTTTCGACCCAAAGGTCATATGGCTTCGAGCTTTTGATGTTAGTCCTCGAGTGTTCTGGAGCCATTTTTTGTAGGGGATATCAGATTTCTTTGAAGTTTAAAGTTTTTTTATGGAGGAGAAAATATTCTTTGATTACTTGGCATAAGCATACATGTTTTCGTTGTCAAGGTTTCGGTTATACTATGCGGGAACGGTTCGTTTGGCCCGATACATCATTTTCCTATTGAGACCCTTTTTTGGCACATCTTGACTCCTTCGAAAAGGCGGCATCCCGGGGGAATGCCCCCAGTATTCGAGGTTGATTGAAGAGAATCCTTGGATACTTGTTGAGTTCCCCTTAGGCAGCATATAGATGTTGTCTCGTTAAAAACCTTGCCGATAAAACCCTTCTTGGGATAAAATCCGGTCGAAGGAAAAGAGTGCAACGCATGCTTTAAAAACCCGAGGTTTTCGAGCCTGGGGGTGTTTCGGCATCTTCCATCGGGACCTTAGCAGTAGTAAAATTTGAGCATTGATATGTTCCAATTGCTTGGAAGATGTTTGCCTTCCATGGTGCCGAGCTTGCAGGACCCTTTGCCGATTACTCCGAGGATGCAGTGCGGTCCTTCCCAGTTTTGACCTAGCTTTCCTTCATTAGTGTTTCGGGTGTCGAGGGTGACTTTTCTTCAGACTAATTCCCCAACTCCAAAATGTCGGAGATTTGTTCTCCTGTTATAATACCTTTCTGGGCGGCCATTCGGACCAGTGAAGCTTCTCGCTTTTCATCCAATAGTTCAAGGGCCGTAGTCACGGCCTCATTATTTGAGCTCTCGATGGTGTATCGGAATCTGGCTCTTAGCTCCCTGACCTCTACCGGTATCAAAGTCTCGGCACCATATACCAGGGAGAAGGGTGTTTCTCCTGTGCTTGATTTTGGAGTTGCTCGATATGACCAAAGCACTTCGGGAAATATTTCTCTCAATTTTCCCTTAGCACTTTCCAACTTCTTCTTTAAGTTTTGAATGATAGTCTTGTTTGTAGATTCGACCTGACTGTTAGCACACTGATGGTAGGGTGTCGACAGGATTCTTTTGATTTTATGATCTTCGATGAATTGTGTTATATTGCTTCCGATGAACTGCTTCCTGTTATCACATGTTATCTCGAAAGGAATTCCGAATCGGCACATGATATGGTCCCAGATGAAGTTAATGACTTCTTTTTCTCTTATCTTTTCGAAGGCCTGCACTTCCACCCATTTTGAGAAATAGTCAGTCATAAATAAAATAAATCTAGCTTTACCTGGTGCTATTGGTAAAGGTACGACGATGTCCATCCCCCATTTCATGAATGGCCATGGCGATAAGACCGAATGTAGCTATTCACTAGGTTGGTGAATCATTGGGCAAATCTCTGGCATTTGTCGCACTTTTGGATGAATTTTTTGGTGTCTTTTTCAATGTTGTCCCAATACTAGCCTGCTCTGATCACCTTTCGAACTAAGGAATCGGCGCCGGAATGATTTCCGTAGGTGCCCTCGTGGATTTTTTGGAGCACGTAATTTGTGTCTCCCAGACCTAGACATATTGCTAGGGGGCCATCGAAGGTTCTTCTGTGCAAAGTTCTATTTTTGTCAAGCGAGAATCGAGTTGCTTTGGTTCACAGGACCCTCGACTCTTTCTGATCCGTGGGTAGTTTCCTACTTTCCAAATAATCGATGTATTTATTTCTCCAATCCCATGTAAGGCTAGTGGATTTGATCTCGGCATTACCTTCCTCGATCACTAATTTGGATAGCTGAACGATGACCCCGGGGAGTAGGTCATCTTCTTCGACGGACAATCCTAGGTTTGAAAGGGCATCAGCCTCGCTATTCTACTCTCAAGGTAGATGGACTAGAGTACATTATTTGAAACGGTGTAATGTGACTTGAATTTTATCCAAGTATCTTTGCATCCTGTCTTCTCGGAGCACGAAGCTCCTATTTACCTGATTCACCACCAGGAGGGAATCACATCTTGCTTCGACGACTTCAGCCCCTAGGCCTTTGGCCAACTCTAGACCTGCAATCATAGCCTCATATTTAGCTTCGTTGTTAGTCAATTTTGTAGTTTTTATAGATTGCCTGATTATGCCGCCCGTAGGCGGCTTCAGAACTATACCGAGCCCGGATCCTCTTACGTTCGAGGATCCGACAGTGAACAGGGTCCATACCCTGGAAGATGTGCCTGTTTTTAGTAAAATTTCTTTTTCTACCTCTTGTACGAGGGAGGGCGAAAAGTCGGCCGTGAAGTCCGCCAGAATTTGGGACTTGATAGTCGTTAGGGGTTGATACTTGATATCATATCCCCCAATTTCGATGTCCCATTTGGCCAGTCGGCTAAATAGTTCGGGCTTATGCAATATGCTTCGAAGAGGATATGTCGTTAAAACATAAATATGATGGCATTGAAAGTAAGGTTTCAATTTTCGTGATGCGCTTATTAATGCAAGAGCTAATTTTTTTAGGTGCGGATACCTGGTTTCGACATCTCCTAGGGTTCGACTTACATAATAAACAGGAAACTGCATACCTTGTTCTTCTCGAACCAGCACACCACTTACCACTACCTCGGATACTGCCAAGTATAAATACAGTGTCTCATCCTCATTTGGAGTATGAAGTAAGGCGGGCTAGTCAGATATAGCTTCAACTCCTCTAGGGCACGTTGACATTCGGATTTCATTCAAAGTTGTTTTTCTTTTTGAGCAAGGAGAAGAAATGATGACTCCTATCTAATAATCTCGATATGAATCGGCCCAAGGATGCTATCTGCCTGGTCAGCCGTTACACGGCCTTCAAGTTGTTTGCCACCGTGATTTCTTCAATGGCCTTAATTTTGTTGGGGTTGATCTCGATTCTCCTGTTTGACACCATGAAGCCTAAGAATTTGTCTGAACCCACTCCAAAGGACCATTTCTCAGGATTGAGTTTCATGTTATAGCTTCTGAGGATGTCGAACGTTTCCTGCAAATGGATCAAATGGTCCTTTGCGCTCAGGGACTTAACTAGCATGTCATCAATATAAACTTCTATTTATTTTGAAAATGGTAATAACAATTAAATTTGATTATGGGACTCTAAAAATACGTGATCTATTTTTATGCTAGTTATTAAGCAGTTGATGCTATGTATATGAGACTTAGAAATGAAATAAGAGTTAAGGATAAGGTGATAACCGAACTGATAAGTTAACAATCAGGGCCTCGAGCCTGTCGATTCGGGGGCCACGAGATCGATTCCGGAGCTCGGCTGTGAACTATCGAAGGTGGTAAAAGTATGGCTAACAATTATAATAAAATCAACAAAGGCTCTTTATGGCGAATGATAAGCAATAAATGATGAACAATAATGAAGATAATAAATGGAAGCAATAATATCAAGAGAATGTGTTAGAGAGCAAAGAGAATATTTTTGTATATTTTGTGTGGAGCAACTGAAGAACAGGGGTTTACAAAATGACAAAGATCCCCTTTATATAGGAGGAAAATTCCAACATAGTACAAAATATATTAATGACAAAGAATCAGAGATGGGATAGCCAGATGACACCCTAATTCGGGTTTAGAGTATCCCACTAGGCTCTGTCAGTCCTAGATGTGTACCTTGGGAACTCCCCATTTCTACCATTACCGTAATCATTACTGCCTCGAGGTCGAGTGTCGACGACCCTCGAAGGAGGATACTCGTCCGTGGCCTCAATCCTTCGAGGTGATCTTCCGAAGTGCCTTAATGGCAAGAAATTGGACCCTCCGATTTCACCGTATACAGATAGACCCCACATTTCCTAGAATAAAGCAATAGGAAACGATTATGAGTTTCTATTCCGAAGGCATCATCGATGTGACGTCAGCCTATCAGAGCATTAAATGTGATGCCCAAAAAGTCGCGCAAGGGTCGCCGTCAAATGCGACTATCGAGAAGCCCACGAACCGCTATTAGTTCGTCCCTTCTGCAGCCCCTTCGGCTCCTATAAATTCACCAATTGTTTGAAAATTCTTACTTTCTCAACATCTTCAAATTTGCAAAGCCATACCCATCCCATTTTGCATCCTTTCTTCTTACTTTCTTAGAGAAATTTCATCATCATCATGGCTAGAACCTCCAAGAAGATTCCTCGGAAAGACGAGGCTGCCTCTTCATCTCGAACATCTAAAGGGAAATCCAAAGTGATACCCACCTTGGGACAATGCACTCCCACCAATATTGATATGTGGAAGGACTTTACCATCGACAAAACCTCATCTGCACCGGACCGTTGCGAACACGTGTCTTGGTACATTAGTGTTGTGACCAACATAGGGAAGGTGAAGGAACACTGCCGATGGAGGGAGGCAATGGAGGTGGAGATTCCCAGCCCTGGTGAGAATATAACGGATTACAAGGCTGGGTTTCCTTCACGTATATACTTAACCGTTTATTTTGGGTCCGGTCGATCCTTCTAAATCCTCTCCCCGGGAGATAGATCCGGTTATCCTCAATTTTTGTGAAAATACCAAGTGACTCTCAGTCAAATCTATCCTTCTTTCTGGAGGATAGTCTTTATGCTCTACCATTTCTCCGATGGGGTTGAGGGCGAGACCTTTACCCTCAACCATTTAATTAGGTTGTACAAACCTCATTTTATTGAGGTTTGATTAGGCTTCACCACCGATCCAAAAAATCATTTTTCTCGAGCACCGACGAGGACAAGGATCGAGGGTGGATGAGTAGGTTCATCGGGGTGAAGACCTCGGACATCATTCTGGCCGGGAGGATGCCTTTCCTGGAGAAGTGGAAAACACAACGTAAGCATTTTTTTCCCTCTGACATGTTTTGTGATCTCCTTTCCTTTCTTTCGGAAAAATGACCTCTTTTTGGCTTTTGCAGCTTCCGCTTGGTATCCTGAAGTGGTCTTGGATATGTCGAGATGGATAGAACGGTTGGATACCTCGTTCTCATATCTTGTTCGGTCTTGGCCCGACCTGGCTAAGAAGCGGTGGGTGGCCAAGAATCATGGTAAATTTTCCTTGCCACCTATGTCTTAGCCTTATGTTTCTCCCCATATCCTTTGTGCTGATAAGTTGCGGTCACTACGCTCGTGCAAGCCTGGCAAGAGTATGTAGATGAGGTCACTTCCTAGCAGCGAGATGGAGACTTCGGAGCCCGCCAAGGGCAAGAAAAGGAAAGTTAAGGCGGTTGCCGATCCTCCCGTAGCAAAGAAACCTAAGTCACACGAGCCTCGAGCCGTCACTAGGATCTAGACTTCAACTTTTGAAGGAATCCTCGGCGTTGAGGACGATGACGAGGGTGAGTGCCGGTTGGTACGGAGAGTAAGGTCGGGCGCGGGAACCTTGCAAGTGCCTCGACCGGAAGCTGTTGAATCGGGAACGGCCGATTCAGGTCAACCCCGTGCAATGAAGACCCTCGAGGAGGGTGTCAATGTGGTCCCGGATCCCATGACCATATTTGGTGCAGATTCCACTGGGGGGACCGTTGTTGCTGGTCTTCAAGGGTCGGGACCCGGATCTTTTCAGGGACAATAGTTGCCTATCGGGGACATCGAGGACATAGATGTTTTCAGTTCTGGCCCTCAGTTCTCGTCAGGGAAGATCAGGGATGCTCAAGATGCGAATACCGCCAAAGCCGGGGATCCTCTCATGGGGGGAGGCGCGTTTGGCAACATTCTTGACGATGTTAGCAAGAACATCGATCTCGACGCTCTCGGTGCTGTCAAGGCGGCGAAGAGGTTCATTCAGCAGGTGATAGTTGTTTTATGTATATTTCTTTTGGGCTCGAGCATTTTTCTTCGTTCTTCTAACTCCTCTGTTTTTCCATAGTGTAAGGAGATGTATGATTATGCCATCTCTAGGCTTCTTGAGGAGTTTTTATGCCGTGAAAAGGAGCTTGAGAGGCTGACCTTGGTACTGTAAGAGTCGGAGGCTTACACTACCCGAAATGAGAAAGAGTAAGGCGAGCTCCGGGCTGCTTTGGAGGGAGCACTCCGAGAAAAAACTGATCTTTCTGAGCAGGTATTTTGTTATGCATGAATCCACCCTTCGTTCCCATAATTCGATACTAACTAGCTTACCTTTCCCTTTGCAGATCAATCAAAGGGATTCGCTGATCGGGCAAAAAAATGTGGAGATCCTCAGGCTAAGGGAACGAAACGAGGTAGCATCTTCGAAGTTGGCATCGACCCATAGTCTTCTCCAAAATGCTCGAAAGGAGGTTGCTACGCTAACTGCGGGCAAGTCCGAGATCGAAGGAAAAGTTGCTACTTATCTGCATGATGCAACCAGTGCGAATCAAATAGCCCGTAATATTTTGATAAGGGTCGAGCTAAAACTGGCTCGGGCTGTCGACCATGCTAGAGCGGAGGCGAGGAGGGAGGCCTTGGAGGGGGTTAGAGCCAAAGGTGTCGATCTTTTAGCCGAGATTGAGGAGGCCTGAGAGTTGGAGAGAAAATCGGTGCTCTTGGTCGCTTTAGACGAGAATTCTGGAGATGGTTCAGAGGATAGTGGCAATGAAGAGTAGGCCTTGTGTAACTTTGCTTTTTTCTTTTTTCTTTCTGTGCATGTACTCCCGGGGGAATGAGTCTTGTAAAGACATCCCTTGTAAATTTATTTTTGGCAATGCAAGAGAGTTTTTCTGCTCCAAGTCTTTCCATTCTTTGTATCTCGTTGCTCTTGCGGAGTTATTCTTTGAATTTTAATATTAACTTTTTGGAGCCCATTCTTGGAGTAACCGGGACCCCTAAAATCGGGTCCTATATTGAGGTTAGGTTGATAGCTTCTTTGGGGCTGATGCTTGTGATAGCAAGAAGCCCCCGAGGTCTCAATACCTCTCGAATTTCGTGGGATAGCAGCATTCGTGCGATCTAATAAAGGGAGCCCCGGGGCGGTCTCGAGTGATCCCACCAGCACATTTCGCAATGATAAAGTGACGTTACCATGACCAGAGTTAATTGGCCCTCTGGGTAGGCGAGCAGTCGCTGTTTTGTCCCTATATATTCATTCGCTTGTTCCTCAAATGGAGATTCTGCTACTCTAAGTAACTATTTCTTTCATAGAACTTGGTTCTTGGTGCTAGTTCTGCCGCTGTTTCAACTTAAAATCCTTGCTCAAATCTATACCCTCCTTTTCCTATTTTATCGTAGCCATGACTGCTACGACGACATCCGCCCATCAAGGAGAGGGGAGCTCTACCTCAGTTCCGTGTCCAGTAGGTAATGCTCTGCCGGTGCCCGATGAGCGGGTCTCGAGGTGCTTTGTCTCCAGGAGAGACTTTTCATTGGATAAACCTCCCAACATTCAAGGACATCGGGAGCATGCGTCGAGGTTCATCTCATCAGTAGGGGAGGAACACCTCAAAATGATCAGAAAAGATTGTGGATGGGGAGAGGGAGTGGTACTGCAGGTACCTTCCTCTGATGAGGGCATCATAACCCATGTCGAGGGATTTTTGAGCATGTATACGCATCCCTATACGTTGGTTTCCCCCGATTGGGTCGTGCTTGAGTTCTGTCGGAGATACCAGTTTACTTTGGCGCAGGCTCACCCATCCCTTTGGAAGATAGCGCAGACGATAAGGTACTTTGCAGGTAAGGCCAGGCTCGAGTTCACCCTCAGTCATCTCGTGAGGTTATATCAGCTATTGCGTTATCGGGGTTTGATTACCATGCAACGTCGATCAACCTGGTACCCTGCAGTTAATAGCGAAGAGGACGAGGATCGGGGATGGTTGAGCTAGTTCGTTCGAGCGCAGACGGTCGATATCATCCCCGGGGAGTTTCTGCCCTTTCTTGAGAAATGGAATTTCACACGTAAGTGGTCTACCTTTATTTTTATCACTTTGTCCATAGCAGAGGCGGGATCCATGACGACATTTTTCTGTTTCATTTTTTGTAGCGACTCCTTGGTTGCCAAACGAGGTCCCTAATTTGGCCGAGTGGTCTCGTAAGCTGGCAACTTGTTTGACCTATGATAAGAGCAGGTGGCAAGACCTATCCAAGGGGATATGGGAGACAAAACATCATGGTAGGATCTTGGTGGCTTATTTCCCATGAATGGTACTTTTCTTTTTAGCGTACTAACTTAGTTGCCGTAGCGATTGGAGATTTTTTCGAGATGAGGTCGTGCCCCCGGGGGAGGAGGAGAGACTGCTGACCTTGGGGTCGAGGGTCGATGATAAACGAAAAAGGCCTTCGGGGGTGTGAGGAGGCTCGCAGCATGGCGATTACTTCTCAGAGGTTCAAAAGAGGCGATTCGGCTGATCATCTGGCTTCAGAGGCCTCTGTTCTCGAAAAAGCATTCCCCGTTTCTACTAAAGGTACTTCGAAAAGCGAGGAGCACGTGGTGCCTACTTCTTTTCCCACCAAAGGCGCTTCGGGGGACACTAAGCCATCAGATATTGGCTTGGCCTTTGGTGAGGCTCAACGGCTCGGCTTTATGGTAAGCTTCGGTAGCTGGCATAGGATTGTTCCAGTTTCACACTCTCCCTTTCTTATTGAATTTTCTTTCGCAGGCCTTTGATAGGCTTAAATCCGATCTGCTTCGCTATGAGGCTAGGTTGCGAAAAGCTTCGGATAGGGAGAAATCCCTTAATCTTCTTTGTGTGAGAAAGGAAAGTGAGATGGTCTCCCTGCGGTGTGAGGCGGATCGAAGCTGGAGCCGCGAGAGTTGCCTCGAGAGATAGGTATCTTGTATTTCATGTTGGCTTATGCTCCTCCTTTCATTTTTAGAGATTATTGTTTCGATATTTCAGTTGGAGAGCAAAATGGAGGAGCTGGAACGACTTTGGGGCGAAGTTGTCCGGGACAAACGTGAGTTTAACGAGCTGTAGGCTCATGTAGATGCCCAAGTTACGGCCAAGGAGAGTGCTTTGGCTAAAGCTTCAACTCTTGATATGTAAATTCGGACCGCTCGTGCGAATGATTTTGCACGAGCGAACATGATCACAAGGCTCGAGTTTGAGCTTT
This sequence comes from Nicotiana sylvestris, assembly GCF_000393655.2. NCBI lineage: Eukaryota > Viridiplantae > Streptophyta > Magnoliopsida > Solanales > Solanaceae > Nicotiana > Nicotiana sylvestris. The sequence goes on from NC_091058.1 coordinate 45,452,425, forward strand.
CAAAGTCGAAGGCCAAGGTGGTGAATTCCCGGCCCGAGGCTGTGATGAGCAGCACTAGGGCAGACCAGAAAGCGGCGACCTATTTGAAGAGTGTTGCCACTACTAGAGCTGAGCTGAGGATAACTCTTGGTCGAGCGAGCATTAGTAAAAAGTACGCGAAGTGCAAATCTCGGAGGGAAACTCTCGAGAAAATTCACCCAAGGGGTTTCGATCTTTCGGAAGAGTTCGAGCAAGCCAAGGCGGAGGAATGTGACGACAAGTTCCTTCTTTCTGATGTCGAAGATGGCGAGGACGGGGCTGTCGGGCCATAGTCCCCAAGGGGGACGTTTGTTGTATATAGTACTTTTACAGTATGATGTAAATGGAGCTTGTATTTTATTACATGTGTGTATGAGTGGGAAACCTCACAATTTTGTATCTTCTAGGCTTTTGTTTGCCTAGATTTTAGTCAAATAAATTGGCGCTTGAGTTGGTAGGAATCTTTAGATTTGTGGTATGGCCCTGGGGCTCACTAGGCTGGCATGTAGGCTCTTGCACATTTGGTCAATGCGACCTTTTAGATGGGCTAGCGACAATGGCTCTTACGCCTTGGGTTGGAGCGACCATTTTAGTTAACTATTTTGGGTTGAGTCTCCGAATCGGGTTTCTACTCGAGCTCGTTAGACCCTCAAGTCTTCTATTTGTGTTGGCTGGCAACTATGTCTCTTACGCCTTGGGCCGATGCGGCCTTTTAATGTGGGCTGGTGACAATGGCTCTTACGCCTTAGGCTAATGCGACCTTTTAGTGTGGGCTGGCACCAATGGCTCTTATGCCTTGGGTCGAAGCGACCTTTTATTGGCTTTATTTTTCCCTCGTTAAGGACTTTCTGAAATAATTTTTGCTTGATTCTTCGACAGTTCAATAAGAACGTCGATTACGAGTCGTTATGTGGTGATAATCGAGCACCTCAGGAGGTTTGGCTCGGAGGCTGAGTATCTCGAAGCCAGTGATTTGGAGCTGACATAGTCGAAGCTCTTTTGCCTATGTCAAGGGTATCCTGTTTAACCGGTTCTTTTTGAAGTAGATTCGAAGTAATTGAAGGCCTGTGATTTTGTAGCGACGGTCGGGCGTCCCCGAGTCGCGTTAGTTCAGCTGGTATAGTCTTGTGACCAGAGCCATTTGTGTTCGGCCGGAGCCTTTAAGTCCCGAGTGAAGTAGTTTCAGCATCTATATCGAGGGTATGCCTTTTTAGGGGTCTTACAAGTTCGATATATAGCCAAAACATTAAGATCAGGCTTATGCCTTTAGTAAGTCCTTACAAATTTTTCATGCCTTTGAGGTCTTACAGTTTTTAGATACATAGTACAAGTATGGTTCATGCCTTACGTAAGGTCTTACAGATGTTGATGTTGCCTTATGTAGGTCTTACGAGACCGAGTCTGCCTGCTCGGGGTCTTATGGCCTCGGGTTTTTTAATTAATGGTGTTTGGCGACAGTCCCCAAGTCATCGAGGGTGTCCTGGCTCGGGAGCCGTTACTTGTAAATTTGGTATTGCCTCATTGAGAGCTTACGATTTCGGAGATCTCGATCCTGAGGTCGTGTGATTTTTGATATTTTGACGCCAGTCCTCGAATGTTCGGGACGCTTTCAGCCTTGGAGACATTTTGTGATTTTCATGTTGCCTCGTTGAGGGCTCATGTGTTTGGATTCCCGACCCGGAAGTCGTTCAGGTGTTGAATTGTTGATGCCAGTCCCCGAGTGTTCGGGACGTTTTCGGCGTGGGAGTCATTTTTGCGAAGGTGCCGAGCTTCTTTTGGAGTGTGAGATGCTTTGATAAAATATATTATTCGATTACTTGGTACAAGTGTACATTTTTTTGTCGTCGGGGGCCCGGCTATACGAACACGGTTTGTTCGACCGTTTGGCCCTGTACATCATTTTCCTATTGGGGCCCCATTTGGTGTTTCTTGGCTTTTTTGAGTGGATAGCCTTCCGGGAGGATGCCTCCCAGTGTTCAAGGTTGATTGCAAAAGAAGCCTTGAATACTTGTCGAGTCGTCCTTAGGTAGCATGTGAATGTTTCCTCGTTAAAAACCTTGCCGATAAAACTATTTTTGGGATAAAAACTCGGCCGAAGGAAAAGTGTTCAACGGATGCTTTAAAACCTTAAGATCTTCGAACTGGGTTAGCGCTTTGACTGCTTCGGTCGGGCGCCTGCATAAGGGTTAGTGTGAAATAAAAAATGAAAAGGGTGAGGGTTATACCTTGGTGGCGATGGCGCTTTTGATCCTTGGTATTCGCTCGAAGGGCGCGGTACGGTCCTCTATTCGGATACAGCCGAGAATATGTCTCGTGGTTTCTATCTTATCGTTGGTTTATTTCTTAGTCCCTCTGCTGGTGGATACTTTGGTGTTTAAGCTAGTGGTGGCTATCTCAAAAGATCATGTGGATGATATGTTATGGCTCGTCCGCTTTGTTCTTTTTGGTTGTTTATCTTTCTCGAAACTGATTTTTGGCTCGGTCACTGAGGAATTCCCGAAGGTGACCATTGTCGAGTAACCAGGCAACTTCCTTCTGGAGTTGCCGGCAATCCTCGGTCCTATATCCGTGCGTGTTGTGAAATTCGCACACTAAGTTATGGTTCCTTTGTGAAGAATCCGATTGTATAGGCCTGGGCCATTTGGCATCTTTGATTTTACTGATGGCGAACACGATATCCGATACATCGATATTGAAGTTGAATTCTGATAAGCGAGGTGCCTTTGTTGGTCCTGCATTCCTATCGAACACGGCTCTGTTGATGAGTCCCCGAGGATTCTGTCATCGGTCTATCCTTCGATCGTTACGAGGTGGGTTGCACCTTGGGGTGTTCCTTCTGTCTTCGCTGTATGGTTGATATCTTTCTTTGTTTGGCTTTGGCTCCTTCGCCAGGAGCCTTCTTGGGTATACTGAGCCCGAGGAGGCCCCCAGCTGGTCATCTTCGACCCTGATTTTCGACTGGTATCGGTTGTGGACGTCCGACCAGGTCACGACGGGATATTCGACCAGATTCTCTTTCAGCTGGTTCGAAGCCACCGAGCTTCGCTCATTCATACCTTGAGCGAAGGCCTGTACCGCCCAGTCGTCAAAGACCGGTAGTAGTTCCATTTGTTCCATGTGAAAGCGAGATACAAATTCTCGCAGCATCTCTTTCTCTCTTTGCTTGATTTTGAAGACGTCGGATTTTCTTGTGGCCACCTTGATGGCCCCAACATGCGCCTTTATGAAAGAATCTGCCAGCATGGCAAACGATCTATAGAGTTCGGGGCCAAGTTATGATACCACATCATTGCCCCTTTAGAAAGTGTTTCTCCGAACTTTTTCAGCAGGACATAATCGATCTCGTCATCCTTCAGGTCGTTGCCCTTTACTGCACAGGTGTAAGCGGTAACGTGCTCATTAAGGTCTGAGGTTCTGTTGTATTTTGGAAGGTCTAACATTCTAAACTTCTTTGGGATGGGTTTTGGAGCTGTCTCCTCTCACAATGGCCTTTGTATGAACTTCTTCGAATCTACCCCTTTTAGGATCGGGGGTGCGCCCAAAATTTGGTCGACCCTGGAATTTTAGGTCTCGACCTTTTTTTTGTTGGCTTCTATCATTTTCTCGCTCGATTTGATCATTCTAGTGAGGTCCTCGAGCATTTTTACGATGACGGAATCAGTCATCGACCCGTTATTTCTCGATCTCTCCGGTACCTGTTCAGTTGGGGGAGCTGTCACCGGTGCTACCGCGCTCCGAGTTTTCTGGTGACTTGCAACTGAGCAATAGCCAGCTGTTGTGCCTACAACATTTCAAAAATAACATGAAGGCTATGTAAGCACGTGATTTTTGCCCTATGAAAGAATTACTCCCAAAAAATTCAAAATAAAACAATTTTCCTTGGTGTGCAATTTTTGAATTTTTAAGGTATTTTTGGATAACTATTTGCATTTGTCTGCGCATGTTTATTTGTTAAATTAATAAAAAATACAAAAATATGTCGCATTTGCATTTAGGATTTAATCCTACAATTGTTAGTAATTAAGTTTGTTTTACAAAAAATGAAAATCACAAAAATAGGCATCTTTTGTATTTTTAGCATTTAATGTCCAATTGTACAATTTCATGCTTAATTATTACTTAATTGTATTTTAATTGTTATTGGGAGTTAATTTGCGCTTTCATAACTTAATTTAGTTCTATATGATAATTTAAGGATTTTTAGAATTTAGTTTTAGAAAAATAAAAGAAGAAAAGAAAGCAAAAAATATAAAGAAAATCGGAATTGGGCTCTTCTTCAAATTCAAGCCACAGGCCCAAAAAATACCCAACCTTCCCCATGACCCGGTCCATTTCAAAGCGGGTCGACCCGGTCCATAACCCAAATACCCAACACCCCCCTATCTTACACAAAACCAAAACCAAAAAAACCCTAAAAAAAACAAAAACCACCCTCCCCCCACCTCTCCTTTTCTTCTTCTTATCCAAGCTTCACCAAGCTCCTCCCATGGCAGTCCTTCCCCCTCACACCCCCCCGTCCTTCACCTTCCGCGCACACACACACACACACAACGAAACACACACACTGCTGCGTCTTCTTCTTCTTCGACGTCTTCACGTCGTTCACTCCACCATCATCTTCTTCGTCACTGCTGGTTGCTTCTTCTTCGTCGCTTCGCTGCTACCATGGATGCGTCCAGATGTTGCTGAAGCCCATTTTTGTTTCTTCTTAGTCGATCTGCTTCACTGTCGCTGCTGCTCCGTCGTGTTGCTGCTGCTGCGTTCGTCGTCCATGACTGCTATTGTTCTTCTCCATTGATGTCGCTGCTGCTCTGTTCTTTTTCTCCATAGTTGGTGCTCCCGTGCTGCTACTGTTTCAGCAGCGTGGCAGCAGCATGCTGCTGCTGCTTCAGCTCTCATCGTCGCCAAACACCCCTCCAGCGAAGCTTCGTCCATTGTTTAAGTTTCTGGGCAGATTCGAGTGATTTTGGTGCGATAATCGTTTACGGACAGATTTGTTTTCATTCAAGTTCATCGTCGCTTCGATCTGGTTAGTAGGTTTGAGTTTCATGTTTTCCGTATTTTGTTTTGATATTTTCGGATTTAAAATCGGTAAATGTTCGATTCTTGTTTTGTTCATGTATATCGTTGAATTAACTTTCTAGTTTGTTCATATGTTTTGTTGAATTAATTCATGTGTTTGTTCACGTATTTTGTTGATTGAATTAATTGTTTTTCAGTTTGTTTCATGTGTTTTTATTTATTTTTGTAAAAGAAATTGTTAGTTTAATTTTAATGTTGTTAGATTCAAAAAGGAAATTGCTAGTTTAATTTTAATGTTGTTAGATTCAAAAAGAAATTGTTAGTTTAATTTTAATGTGGTTAGATTCAAGTTGAAATTCAATCAATTATTTCTTCTTCGGTTTATTTTTATTTGTTTAAAAGAATTTAGTTGTAATATAGAAATATGTTAGTTTAATCACTTAAATCGTCCATTTTTGTTGTTTAATTTAGATTTAATTCGTGTTTATTGTTTGTTTGAAGTTCGTTTTAATTTAGTGATTTAATGTGAGTTTATGTTTTGGCTTTTAATTTTTTGATTTAGTTTGAATCATGTATCTTTGTTGTATTTTGTTGGATTTAATTTAAAAAGATCAATTGATTATTTGAAGTTTAGTGATTTGAATATGTTTATTTGTTTTGTTTAAGCTTAATTCGAGTTTAATTCGAATTTGAATAAAACTTGCTTGTTATTGTTGTTGAATCTTTTCATTTATGTCCATACTTTGTTTGATTGTTCTTGAATCCGAAATTAGGATAAGTTTGATTTTCTTGTTTGTTGTTTATCATTTATGATTATTTCTTCAGTTTGTTTCATGATCTTGTTTAGTTTAATATAGAAATTGTTGGTTGTAATGTTGTTAGATTTAATTTTAAGTTCAAATGATTATTGAATTTAGAAATCTGAATATACTTGTTTGTTGTTGTTGTTGTTGAATCTAAAAGTAGGTTTGTTTGTTGTTAAAAAAATATTGTTCAATCAAAATTTTAGTTGTTTCTTTGTTGTTTATCATTTAGTTTGAATTTGTTGTTGAAAATTGTTTAGAAATTGGTCATATTTGCTGTATTGTGGTTGAAATTGATTAGGTGAATTGGTTATAGCTGATGGGGGTAGTTTGGTAATTTGCAGTACGTTCAGGGGTAAAATGGTAATTTCAGTAAGGTTAGAGGGGTATTTTTGGAATTAAAATTCTGAACAATTATTTATTTTAAGTGCTCTGTCAATTAGGATTAAAATAATCAATAATGGGGGGACAAGATATAATGGTGGGGAATAATGAAATTGTTTAATATAAGCATGAGGGACAAGATATAATGGGGTATTTGTTTAATGTAGTGGGGGAAAAAATATTAAGTAGTGGGATTAAAAGGGGGATGAGTGGGAAGATAGTGAGTTTTATGTTTAAAAAATACTAAAAGATGGAGATAAATAGAGGGACTTGATCAGATTTTAGGGAGGAGAGACAGAAAAAACAAGGAAGAGAGAGAAAAAAAGGAGTTGAATTTTAAGAGAGGGAAAAATTCCGAAAATACTAAGACTCCAAAAATAAAAATAAAAACATTCTGGAAATTCAAGAGAAGAATAGTATACACCTGATATACAATTTAAATATTCTGATATACGGATTTAGAAATTAAGGGTTGAACATTAATTAGTCTTTCAAATCTGAAAAGATTCCCTTGGCTTCTGTCCGTTGATTGTTGTTGGTGTTTCTGAATTTTTATCTTGAGTTTTAAAATCCTTCACTGGTTTCTCATTGCTGGTTGCTGGGTGGTGCTGTTGTTGTATGCTACTGAATTTCCGCTGATCTCCCTTTTCTTTTGCTTCAAATATCAGGTACACAACTGACACGCTGATTATTGTAAACTGAAACATGAAGCATGAATACGAAAATGAAGAGTTGAAGTTCTAAATTTATTTTAATTATATTCTGAATTTTATTTGTATATATAAATTATTTAGCTTACAAAAATCAGAATCATGTAGCTATTTAATATATATAGTGGAACATCTGACGATAGCTTAACGGATGAACTATCTATATATATTGCCTAAAAATAAATAAATGGTGTAATAACTCCATCTAGTTAAAAATCAAACGAATAGACCATTTCGGAACTTGTAGGAATATTGTTTAGTTAAATAATAATGGTTAATTTCAGCATGTAAATGGTCTAGGATTAAAATTAGACTACTAAGTTTTTTTTTTTTTTAATTTGACAAACTGAGAACATGCTTAGTATAATGTAACTAGGTAGTAACATGTGAATAAGACGGCCCAGGTCTAGTTTTATGCCATACACGTTGGGCCTGGGCCCGCATTGGCAACGGACTGTCCTGTTTGCATAATTTTCAGATTTTATGAATCATATTCGAAACCCATCTATAATAACTCAAGCATGTAAATAAATTCAGACATTTTCTCTTTCATTTTGTAGAGACAAATTTAATGGAGAAAAATGTAGGCATTGTAGGATTGTCCTTTAAAAATAAATGAGATGATCCTCGCCCACTAAAACGCACCAATTGTGGGGCCCTCATAAAATGTGTGTGTTAATTACTTAGAACTCGGGATCGGCCGCTTAGCGAACTCCACGGCCTTACCCAAAAAATAATAAATACGCTAATCGCTTTAGGTGCGCATTTTAATAATCTTACCTTCTTAAACTCGGGTGTGCATTTCATGCGACCCAAATCCAAATCCCAAAATATTGAATAAAAATGTGTTCCGGATTGCGGGTGCATTTCATGTGACGCAATCCAAAGACATGTTTTTAAACGATGTTCACATTCCTTTAAAAATATAATAAAAGCGGTAAAGAGTTAAAATTTGCACATGAGCTCATAATTGTATAAAATCAGATAAACAAGCCTAATATGACAGTTGAGCGACCGTGCTAGAACCACGGAACTCGGGAATGCCTAACACCTTCTCCCGGGTTAACAGAATTCCTTATCCGGATTTCTGGTTCGCGGACTGTAATACAGAGTCATTCTTTTCCTCGATTCGGGATTAAATTGGTGACTTGGGACACCCTAAATCTCCCAAGTGGCGACTCTGAAATAAATAAACAAATCCCGTTTCGATTGTCCTTTAATTGGAAAAACTCCTTCACCCCTCGCGGGGGCGGAAAAAGGATATGTGACAGCTCTGGCGACTCTGCTGGGGAATATTTCCCAGAACCACTGGTTCAGGGTTAGAAATTCGAGCTTAGATAAATTGCTATATTTGGTTTATCTGATTTTATTACGTGTTTTGAGCCTAATGTGCTAAATGCTGCTTTTACCGCTTTGATATTATTTGAACTGTATATAAACTGTGCCGAAACCTTTCTCTTCTTACCTCCGGGGATGTGCTTACTGGTTGAGACTCCCTATTCTGTTAGTGTCATACCCTAAATAAAAGAGGCTCGGAAAGTTTCTAAGCCGGCTGGCCTTTTGGTTCCCGGAAAGGAGCTCCTTCCTCAACTCGAGTTGTCCGCTCGGGTACACTGTCTAGAACACCGACCCAGGTTTTGAACATAGAATAACGTGACTTCATGCCGGATCCCTAGTAGGAACGCTTATTTGCATCACGTTGCATTTGACTTAGGGGACTCAACACAGGGGTTGGGTCCGTCTAGGACTAGCAACCTGATATGAAAAGGCCATGCTACAAGGGAGTTTTTCCAATTAAAGGACAATCGAAACGGGATTGGTTTATTTATTTCAGAGTCGCCACTTGGGAGATTTAGGGTGTCCCAAGTCACCAATTTTAATCCCGAATCGAGGAAAAGAATGACTCTATATTACAGTCTGCGTACCAGAAATCCGGATAAGGAATTCTGTTAACCCGGGAGAAGGTGTTAGGCATTCCCGAGTTCCGTGGTTCTAGCACGGTCGCTCAACTGTTATATTCGGCTTGATTATCTGATTTTATACAAGTGTGAACTTATGTGCAAAATTTAACTTTTAACCGCTTTTATCATTTACTGTTTTTATCAAGAATTGCAACGTTGTGAAAATGTATCTCGAACCGCGTTACAATCAATGTACCCGTGGTCGTCGACACACTTTGACTCCGTTGAGATTTGGATTTGGGTCACATCAATGTGCACCCGAGTTTAAGGAAATTAAATTATTAAAGGCGCGCCTAAAGCGACTAGCGTATTTATTTTGGGTAGGACCGTGGAATTTTACTAAACGGTCCATCCCGAAGCCTAAACAATTTTTAAAGCAATATTTATTGAGGGCCCCGCAATTTGTATTTTTATTTGGCGAGGCTCACCTCGTTCTTTATTTCTAATGAATTTGCAACGTCATGGACATGCATCTCGAACCACGTCACAGTCAATGTACCCGTGATTAGAGAGGCATTTCGAATCCGTCGAGATTTGGATTTGGGTCACATAAATGTGCACCCGAGTTTAAGAAGGTAAAGTTTATTAAAGCGTATCCTAAAGAGACTAACGTGTTGTCATTTTAGGAAGGTTGTGAGATTTGCTAAACAACCCGTCCGGGAAACTAAATGCTTCAATGATTTACATTTAACAAGGGCCCCGCATCTGCGTGTTTTGTTTATTTTCATCGAGGCTCATCTCGTTCTTATTTTAAAAGGATATCCTATAGCAACTACGTTTCTTGTCGTGTTCGTCTCTATCAATTGAAAACGGTAGACAGTCCTAATTAATTACATGATTGCGAGTTTACTTATAACAGGATTTAAAATGCTTTTACAGAATAATAAAATGTGACTGCGATTATGGATAACTAGCCGAAAATTATGGGCCCAAACCTAGCTCATGCGAGATGGCCAGACTTAGGCCCCCTTTTTCGATATGGGCCTAACTGATTTGTTTCGATTTGGGCTCGGCCTTCATGAGATTGAGGCCTAGGACTGATTCTTTGTTCTGTGAAATGAGTTTATCAATTTATATGGGACAATCTGGCAAAAGGAGAAAGAATTTTAACTAAAGTGGATAGTTTTCCTATTTGGCTTACATTAGAGAATATATTACACCCTCAGACTAAGTCTAAAGGTACAACTTATTACACTGGGAATGTTTTTTCACCTAACAGCACACATACATGACTAGCATGCATTAACCTGCATTGATACACTAAGCATGTAGGCTACTTCTATTATCCAAACAAAAATGTAACTACTATATACTACATGACATTTAACACAACAGTCCACGTGTATATAAACAATCTGCAGGTCCTCTCTTTTGCATTTATGTTCAAACTCTCAGTTACATTAGTGGTATCGATTGTGTACCTGGTAAGGAGGACAAAGAAGAAAGGAATGATCAGCTAAGCAATATGCAGTGAATACAGCAACAGCAGATACACAGCAACAGCACAGCAACAAACCCAACCAAATGTTTTCCACAAACCTCAGACGACCAACAATATTTCCCAGAACAAAGAGGACCAGCAAATAGTCGAGTACCAAACCAATGAACCCAGAAAAGAATGATGAAACAACAGCAACAACAGAGTATTCAATGCAGCAACAGGGAAACTACCTTATGTTTTTCAGTTTTCTTTACTCACTCGACCTTTTCAGACTAAAAAGTTCCAGCCTAGAGACTCAAAATCCTCCCCCAAGACTAAAAAATCCAGCCCTTTCTTAAGTTCTCAAAGGGCCTATTTATAAGCCAAATGACCCAGTGTAGCTAGGCTGCCCTCCCCTCTACTTACAGACTGCCCATACTCTTTTAAGCCCATGCCTAAGCATCTTTTGGTGCCAGCCCTTTGTTCCCCATGCCTGGTCTTTGTTTAATCAAGAGTTATGGGCTCATTTTATTCATTCATTTTAAGCCCCATACCCTTGTGTCTTGTTCCCCATTGGCATTAGTTTAATCTTAATTAGTACCCTACTTGTCAGCTCATTTAAACTAATCTTTCTGTCCTTTTTAACGCCCCAGAATACCCCTGTTTAACCTTGATTGTTACTGCCCTGCCCATTGCATCATCAGGGTATTTTGAACTGATGAAAGTTCAAATTCAGGACTGCCCTGGACTGAACCCTTTCAGTCATTTTTACAATGCAGACAAACTCATTTCAAACAATGCTGGGGCAATTCAGTCAGTGGCAAGGTTCAATTAGTCATGCGACATTATTAGCTCATTCAATTCATTAGTTATAGAAAACTAATCGACGACATTTATCGAGTCGACTATACTAATTATAACAGGTAATAATCAGTCGTTCAAATAAACAACACATAAAAAGACCTAAAGGGCTTCGGACAACTTGGTCAGCCACTAGGAACCTATATAAGTTTATTCATGCGACGACTATACTAATCGGACATGCTTACCATAGGATACATTTAAATCATACACAGAAAACAATCAACCAAATAAAAGGTCTTTACAGAGATGAAAGAAATTAAGAAACTATCAGAAAATAACAAACAATTATCACAAAGCATGCTAATGACTTAATCAGCAGTTAATATAAACGAAAAGGGAAAGAAAAACTTACCGACAAAGTTTGAAATCAAAACGGACCCAAATCAGACTCAACTTTGACCACTTGAGGCCGAACAAATTTTAACCAGGGTGTTCTCACATGAGAACACCTTGGTTAAGATCCATTAAACCTCAAACCCTTATTAAGACCGGCCGGATTCCAAGGCTATTAGTGTTCTAGGTTTTGGATCTTCAGATCTGATTTTTTGGGAGTTATGGGTAGATTCGGACCAAACCAAGCTTGGTTTGGTCACGAAGAAGGTCAGGGGAGTGTCTGGTATGAAGATGGGGTGGTTTGGCATAGGTCCGGGTTCGACTCAAATCTTCAAATGAAGATTCGAGACGAAGGAAGGTGATTCGAGGCTAGGGGATACCAGATCCATGTTTAGGAGAGTGAGGGAGTCTTAGGGTGTTCAAGAGGTGGTCACCGGCGTTCGTGCCGCCGGCTTTAATGGCGAGGGAGACTAGGGCGGCGTTAGGGTTTGATGGGGGCTTCAGTGTTTAGGCGAAGATGATGAGCGGGGGGGTTCGAATAGGGGGCGCGGGGGTATGATAGGAGGTTTATATACGGGGAGGCTGATTGGATCTGAGCCGTTAGATCATATGATCTCAACGGCTTAGATCTGATGCTGAGAAATGAGACGGGGTCGTTTGGTAGTTAAACGGGGTCGTTTGGTTTAAGTGAGGGGTTGGGTCAGACTGGTTATTGGGTCGGGTTTGAACACGGGTTGCTGAAAGGGGTCCTGAGCCATTGGATTGGCCTAGACGAATGGCTCAGTTCGAACGCCTTTATACGGCGTCGTTTGAACTGGTGCTTGGGCAGCCGGATTTGGACTGGGTCTGAGTGCTGGTTGGGCCTGTTTTTGTTTCATTTCTTTTGGGCCCAAACCGATTTCCTTCACTCTTTGTTTTCTAATTTTATTTTTCTTTTAAAACAAAATAAAAATAACAAATAATAAAATAACGAAATTAAAACTAAACAACAATGCAACATTTTAACACAATTATCACAAAAATATTTAAGTAAGTTAACTAAAAGCCTAGAACGAACGATGCACATATATATATTTTTTGAATTTTCTTTTACTGACCGAATTATGGTTTAATCATCCTAACATACATATTTTGTATTTTGTTTGTTAATGATTAAATGCAAAAATGGACAGATCCACAAATGACTAACAACACATGTCACGAAAACTCGAACAATTGTACAGCGAAACCATTTGTCACTATTTTTATTTTCTTTTGGAGCGATTGCTCGTAAAGCAAAAATCACGTGCTTACAGCTGCCCCTCTTTGCACGAAGACACGAAGGGTTTTCGCGCAAAGATAAATCGAGCGATTTTTGCCCGTCCGAATACTCCGTGTGAAGCATTTTTGAAAAAGATTTGACCGAACCTTTGCTTCAGAGGTTTCCTACATATACTGGGCTGAACAGGAATCAAGTCAATGTAGTTCGGGAAATTTTTGGTAGCTGGGACTACCGTGTGACTGTAGTGCCTGCTGCTGTTGTGCTCTGTTGCATGCTGCTGTAGGATGCTACCGCTCACTGATCTCCTTGTTACATTGATCTTGAAAGGAAAAACAAGAAGTTAAGCTAGAGTATGAGATCTCATCTATCTCCAACTTGTTCTTGTTGTCTTGCTTTCTTGTCGGCTAACGCTTTCCTCTGACGCCTTTATTTTGTGATCTTGGAGATGATGCTGGTCCTTCACCTTTTCTGAATGTCAGTTCTCATCACTTTGCTTGATTTGCTGGGAACATGGCTTTCTTCTTTAAATCTTTCAATGGTTTCTTCAGTGGTATGGCTTTTCATCAGAATTGTTATGTTGGGCATGTCATAGCGTTCTCAAACTGCTTCTTCTGAGACGTGTTCCTTCTTCCTTTTGAATGTGCGCTTGCTTTTGCAGCCTTCTGCTTCTTGGCGCTGGGGATTTTATTGTTTTTCCTGCTTGGGGCTCTCTGTTGTAACCTTCCGTCTTCAGGTGGGGTAACTGATTCCGCGACCTAGAACTTAAATGTATTCCCGCATTATACTGGTGGGCGACCTAGAACTTAAAAGTATTCCCGCATTATACTGGTGGGCGACCTAGAACTTAAATGTATTCCCGCATTATACTGGTGGGCGACCTAGAACTTAAAAGTATTCCCGCATTATACTGGTGGGCGACCTAGAACTTAAATGTATTCCCGCATTATACTGGTGGGCGACCTAGAACTTAAATGTATTCCCGCATTATACTGGTGGGCGACCTAGAACTTAAATGTATTCCCGCATTATACTGGTGGGCGACCTAGAACTTAAAAGTATTCCCGCATTATACTGGTGGGCGACCTAGAACTTAAATGTATTCCCGCATTATACTGGTGGGCGACCTAGAACTTAAATGTATTCCCGCATTATACTGGTGGGCGACCTAGAACTTAAAAGTATTCCCGCATTATACTGGTGGGCGACCTAGAACTTAAATGTATTCCCGCATTATACTGGTGGGCGACCTAGAACTTAAAAGTATTCCCGCATTATACTGGTGGGCGACCTAGAACTTAAAAGTATTCCCGCATTATACTGGTGGGCGACCTAGAACTTAAAGTATTCCCGCATTATACTGGTGGGCGACCTAGAACTTAAAAGTATTCCCGCATTATACTGGTGGGCGACCTAGAACTTAAAAGTATTCCCGCATTATACTGGTGGGCGACCTAGAACTTAAAAGTATTCCCGCATTATACTGGTGGGCGACCTAGAACTTAAAAGTATTCCCGCATTATACTGGTGGGTGACCTAGAACTTAAAAGTATTCCCGCATTATACTGGTGGGCGACCTAGAACTTAAAAGTATTCCCGCATTATACTGGTGGGCGACCTAGAACTTAAATGTATTCCCGCATTATACTGGTGGGCGACCTAGAACTTAAAGTATTCCCGCATTATACTGGTGGGCGACCTAGAACTTAAATGTATTCCCGCATTATACTGGTGGGCGACCTAGAACTTAAATGTATTCCCGCATTATACTGGTGGGCGACCTAGAACTTAAAAGTATTCCCGCATTATACTGGTGGGCGACCTAGAACTTAAAGTATTCCCGCATTATACTGGTGGGCGACCTAGAACTTAAAAGTATTCCCGCATTATACTGGTGGGCGACCTAGAACTTAAAAGTATTCCCGCATTATACTGGTGGGCGACCTAGAACTTAAAAGTATTCCCGCATTATACTGGTGGGCGACCTAGAACTTAAATGTATTCCCGCATTATACTGGTGGGCGACCTAGAACTTAAAAATATTCCCGCATTATACTGGTGGGCGACCTAGAACTTAAAGGTATTCCTGCATTATACTGGTGGGCGACCTAGAACTTAAAAGTATTGAAATTGCTTCCCCGTTCTTTCGAGAAAATTTTCGACAATCGGCAGAAAATTTTCTGCCCCGGTTTTTGGTGATTTCCCTGACGTTACACATTGCTGCCATCATCAGTCCTTTGTTTACCTGTAGCAGACAAAAGGATTTAATTAGTTTTCATTGTGGCGGTAGAGGGTGCCTTTTTGGCGGATGATTTTTCCTTTCTTCTCTTTTCTTGCTCTATGTCCCATAATTGATTAGTGGGCAGGGCTGCCTGCTGGGGGTCTCTAGCCTGCTGGGGATTGGCTTGCAATTAATCCCCTTTTCCGTTTTTTTTAAGCATATTCTGTGGGAGTCTGCTTTTAACTCCCGAAACCACTCCCTTTAGGAGCTTACTTCCTCCAAAATTGCCGGGCACGATCATTGCGTTGCCTGGGGTCGACCTTTAAGACTGTTTGTATTATCCTGCACTGGATGAATTCCCCTTCGATCTCTGGTAGTAAGCTTTGAAAAATCCTTTTCAAGACAAATTTTAGGAAGAGAAATAAAAGCTAGAAAAGGAGAAAATCTTTCTGAACCCATATTTTGGTGGGAGAAGAAACTCAAAAGAACTTGTCTGGAGGGCATGACTGGTCCCTGTGATCATGACGTGCACCATAGATTCCCGACCCAGTCTATTTGTATCAATCGATTTGCCCGATGGTCTGACTTGCTGGGGATGATAAATGACTGTCCATTTTGTTGCAAATGTGGTAGCTTTTGCTGATTTGTCTTGTCGCCTCATAGTGCCCTTCGAGGGGTTTTCACTAATGAGACTCTTTCCTTTCTCTCATCTCCCGACGCCTTATGGTGCCTGTGAAGGTTTTCACCAATAAGACTCTCTCATTTCATATCCCTCATCTTACATTGCCTCTCGGCGCCTGTGAAGGTTTTCACCGATAAGACTCTCTCATTTTATTTCTTTCGAGGAATCGGGGTGTTGTAGATACGACCCTCCCTTCTGGAGATTCCTTTGACCATCAACTCATTCCCAGTCTTACGATCCTCGTCTTTGCTGGGTATCAGTGTATTAGTCTCGGCTTTATTCGCCTGACTTGGCATCTCTTGGACATTGATCGGGAGGTCTTTTGGATGTTGATGTTGGTTTTGGTGTGGGATTGAAGAAAAGCTACAAAAATGAAGATAATTTGATGGGTGATGTGTTACAACTTTTGGAATCAAACCTTTGTTGGAACTTAAAACATACCTTCTGCCCCAGTTTTCTTGCTTGGGGAATTTATTATTATTATTATTATTATTATTATTATTTTTTATGTTGTGCTATGTGCGTTACGCACGATGTGCCTATTATGCACACTATGTACATTATGCATCCTATATTCACTATGATGCATACTATGACCGAGCCGTGAGGCGCCTACGTATCCTCTTTGAGGAATCAGGTCAAACGTAGTTCCCACGGTTTTGTATTTCTTATGATTTTATCTTCCTTTTTTCTTTTCCTTCTTTTCATTTTTTTTTCATGTCTTTTTCTTTTCTTTTTCTTTTTCTTTTCTTTTCTCTTTTTTTCATATCTTTCCCATTAGTGATTCCAAAAGAGGGGTATGAAAGAATAACTTAAGGCTCAAAGGGGGAAGCAAGGGTTAAACAGTGTTTGGGTAGAAGAAAGAATTGCCTCCGTCATCTCATTATCCAATAAATGCCAAATACAAACAAACCAACCAAAAAAATTGCCATAATTAAAGAAATTACGCATAATATCTCTTGACTGCATCTGAATTGATAGCCATGTCGACGCATCTACCTTCGACATCTGTCAAACACAAAGCACCATTGGACAATACTCTGGTCACGATATAAGGCCCTTGCCAATTTGGGGCGAATTTGCCTTTTGCCTCGACCTGATGTGGGAGGATCTTTTTCAATACCAGCTGCCCTACTTCAAACTTCCTGGGGCGCACCTTCTTATTATACGCTTTTGCCATTCTCTTCTGGTACAGCTGACCATGGCACACTGCTGCCAATCTTTTCTCATCTATCAGGCTCAACTGTTCCAATCGAGCTTGGACCCATTCATCATCATCAATCACGGCCTCAGTTCCATACACCAACAAATAAGGAGTTGTGCCTATGGAAGTCCGGACGGTAGTGCGGTAACCCAACAAAGCAAAGGGTAATTTCTCGTGCCATTGTCTGGACCCTTCCACCATTTTTCGCAGTATCTTCTTGATATTCTTATTGGCTGCTTCGACTGCTCCATTTGCCTTAGGACGATATGGGGTGGAATTGCGGTGTGTAATCTTGAATTGTTGGCATACCTCTCTCATCAAGCTGCTATTAAGATTCGCACCGTTATCCGTGATGATCACTTTTGGGATCCCAAATCTGCAGATGATATGGGAGTGAACAAAGTCCACCACTGCCTTCTTGGTTACTGATTTGAAGGTTTTAGCCTCAACCCATTTGGTGAAGTAATCAATGGTCACTAGAATGAACCTATGACCGTTGGATGCTGCTGGCTCGATGGGCCCAATGACATCCATGCCCCATGCTACAAACGGCCAGGGTGCTGACATCGTATGTAACTCTGTTGGCGGAGAATGAATCAAATCTCCATGTATCTGGCACTGATGGCATTTCCTCACGAAAGTGATACAGTCGTGTTCCATGGTGAGCCAATAACACCCTGTTCGAAGGATCTTTCTTGCCAACACATACCCGCTCATGTGTGGTCCACAAACTCCAGCATGTACTTCTGCCATAACCGACGTTGCCTGACTGGCATCTATGCATCTCAACAATCCCAAATCCGGGGTTCTTTTGTACAATATTCCCCCACTGAGGAAGAAACCATTCGACAAACGCCGAAGGGCTCTTTTTTGGTCTCCAGAGGCATGTTCCGGATATATCCCCATCCTGAGGTATTCCTTGATATCATGAAACCAGGGTTTGCCATCCTGCTTCTTCTTCTACGGCATTGCAGTAGGCGTGCTGATCACGGACCTGGATGTGTAGAGGATCAACATACATTTTGTCAGGGTGGTGCAGCATTGATGCTAAGGTGGCTAAGGCATCCGCAACCTCATTGTGAACTCTCGGGATGTGTTTGAACTTTACCGATCGAAATTGCTTGCTCAGATCATGCAAGCATTGTCGGTATGGTATGAGCTTTAGATCTCGTGTTTCCCATTCACCCTGAATTTGATGTACCAAGAGGTCCGAGTCTCCCAAGACCAAGACGTCTTGGACATCCATGTCAGCAGCCAAGCGCAGACCCAGAATGCAAGCCTCATACTCGGCCATATTGTTGGTGCAATAGAAGCGTAGTTGAGCCGTAACAGGATAATGCCGTCCTGTTTCAGAAATGAGTACTGCTCCTATTCCAACCCCTTTTGCGTTTGCAGCTCCATCGAAGAAAAGCTTCCAACCCGGTTCCTCAGGTAATTCCGACTCATTCGTATGCATCACCTCTTCGTCAGGAAAATACGTTCTTAAGGGCTCGTATTTTTCATCAACGGGATTCTCTGCCAAATGGTCTGCCAGTGCCTGGGCTTTCATGGCCATCCTCGTTACGTAGATGATATCAAACTCTGTGAGCAGAATTTGCCATTTTGCCAACCTTCCCGTGGGCATAGGTTTCTGAAAGATATACTTCAATGGGTCCAAGCGGGATATGAGATAAGTAGTATATGAAGACAGGTAGTGCTTCAACTTCTGAGCTACCCAAGTTAGGGCGCAGCATGTTTTCTCGAGTTGAGTGTACTTGACCTCATGCACTGTGAATTTCTTGCTAAGATAGTAGATGGCTTGCTCCTTCCTTCCTGTGTCGTCATGTTGCCCCAACACACAACCAAATGAATTTTCCAAGACCGTCAGGTAAAGAATTAGGGGCTTCCCGGGCTTAGGCGGGACCAATACGGGTGGATTAGACAGATACCCTTTGATTTGGTCGAAAGCCTCCTGACACTCTGCCGTCCAACCTACTGCAGCATCCTTTCTCAGCAGCCGAAATATGGGCTCACAAGTTGCTGTGAGTTGAGCGATGAACCTGCTGATGTAATTGAGTCTACCCAGCAAACTCATTACCTCTGTTTTGTTCCTTGGCGGTGGCAAATCTCGGATGGATTCAATTTTGGATGGGTCTAACTCAATCCCCCGTCGACTGACGATGAATCCTAGCAACTTTCCTGATGGAACCCCGAATGCGCATTTGGCCGGGTTAAGCTTGATATCATACCTTCGGAGTCTTTGAAAAAATCTCCTTAGGTCTGCCACATGGTCCTCCTGACGCCAAGATTTGATGATCACATCATCGACGTACACCTCAATTTCCTTGTGTATCATGTCATGAAACACAACAGTCATTGCTCGCATGTATGTTGCCCCAGCGTTCTTTAATCCGAACGGCATTACCCGATAGCAGTAGGTTCCCCATGGCATAATAAACGCTGTCTTCTCAGCATCCTCCTCGTCCATTAGGATCTGATGATAACCCGCATAGCAATCCACAAAGGATCCGATCTCGCGCCCAGCGCAATTGTCGATCAGGATATGAATGTTGGGTAGCGGAAAATTGTCCTTGGGACTTGCTTTGTTGAGGTTGCGGTAGTCAACGCACACCCTGATTTTTCCATCCTTCTTTGGGACTGGTACCACATTAGCCAACCACTCGGGATACCGAGTGACCCGAATGACCTTCGATTGCAACTGCTTAATCACTTCTTCTTTGATCTTTACACTCATTTCTGTTTTAAATTTCCTTAGTTTTTGTTTGACCGGAGGGTATGCCGGGTCAGTGGGCAATTTGTGAACCACTAAATTGGTGCTTAATCCAGGCATATCATTATATGACCATGCAAAAACATCTTTGAATTCCATGAGAGTTTTGATCAATTCTGCTCTGACATTCGGCTCAATGTGGATGCTAATTTTGGTTTCTTGGACGTTATCAGCGTCTCCTAGATTCACAGCCTCGGTGTCATTTAGGTTAGGCTTGGGTTTCTCTTCAAATTGGCACAATTCTCGGTTTATTTCTTCGAAGGCTTCACCTTCGTCACATTCAAATTCATCGTCACAAACGACCTCTTGCATCATTGAGTCGGTTTCAGATTGATTTATTAGACTAGGTCGAAGATCCGTTGTGCATGCCATGTCATTAGAACCAGTAAAAAGAGAACTGTTCAGAAAGAAAAAGAACAAAACAAAATTAAAATGGAACAAAAGAAAAGAGCTTTATTAAACATTGCGGGATAAAAGGGTTCACACTTTTACAAAAACGAAAGTAAAAATTTGGATTACACCCTTGAATAATCCGGACAAACAAACAAACAAAACATTAATCAAAGCCTACTACCAAGACTCCCCTCGGACAGGAAGAGGAGTAACCGTCCAATTGTAGGTCTTGGCCTC
The DNA here is from genome assembly GCF_000393655.2 of Nicotiana sylvestris. Lineage (NCBI taxonomy): Eukaryota > Viridiplantae > Streptophyta > Magnoliopsida > Solanales > Solanaceae > Nicotiana > Nicotiana sylvestris. The sequence goes on from NC_091058.1 coordinate 45,472,705, forward strand.
AGGCCCCACAAATTGTATCTCTGCTCTGCTGGAACCTTCTCCAGCTTCCACCGTATTGACATCCGCGAATAGCCTCTCAAAACTCTGATTCAGGTCTTCATTTATACCGATCAAAGGTCCTCGAATCCTTGGGATCGGTGACCCCTTGGCACTTGCTTTAACAAAAGACCTTGAGAGGCGTGGCACTGGTTTAGGCAGAAACCAGACCCTCTTCTTCATTTTTCGCGCTTGCTTCCTGTCTGCTGCGGTTGGTTTGAACCCCAATCCGAAAGTTTCCAGATTTTTAGGAAGGGAAACAGGTTGGACTATCCCTTGAAGCTCGACTCCCAGGCCTTTTCCCGGCACAAATCCATTGCCCAGCATTTCTGAGACCATCATGACTGTTGCGGCAGCTACCCTAAGGTGTGGGATGATTTCTCCTTCAGAAATTTTGTTGGCCGACCCTGTATCGAGAATCTGGTAGACCCAGGGACCCTTGTCATCAGTGGTCTCTATGAAAGGCACAATGGTTCCGCCCATGGTGCATGTTGTATCCTCGCCGTGCAACACGACCTCTTGTCTTTCCCACTCGAACTTCACTGTCTGATGTAGGGTGGAAGGCACCGCTTTAGCTGCATGAATCCAGGGTCGTCCTAACAGCAGGTTATAAGAAACTGTGGCATCTAACACCTGGAATTCCATGGTAAACAGGACCGGACCAATGGTCAGTTCAAGTACAACATCCCCCACAGTGGCTGTTCCGTTTCCGTCAAACCCCCGGACACAGATGCTATTCTCCCGGATTCTTCCACGGTCAATCTTTAACTGGTCCAGGGTGGATAATGGACAAATATTGGCGCTTGAGCCGTTATCCACCAATACTCGAGTTACCACCGAGTCTTCACATTTGACAGCTAGGTATAGAGCTTTGTTATGCTCTGTACCTTCCACCGGCAGGTCATCATCTGAGAATGTTACCCTGTTCACCTCGAAGATCTTGCTGGCAATGGTTTCCAGGTGGTTTACAGAAATCTCACTGGGTACATGAGCCTCGTTCAATATCTTCAACAGGGCCCGACGATGCTCCTCAGAATGGATCAGCAACGACAACAGTGAGATCTGGGCCGGTGTTTTTCTCAGCTGTTCGACCACAGAATAGTCATGTACTTTCATCTTCCTCAGGAACTCTTCGGCCTCTTCCTCGGACACAGGTTTCTTGGTTGCCACTGGGTTGGTTCTTCTTAGCTCCACCGGAGCAAAACATCGACCTGATCGAGTCAGCCCTTGCGCTTCACAACTGACTTCTTCCACCTGTTTTCCTTTGTACGTCACCACTGCCTTTTCATATTTCCAAGGTACAGCCCTGCTGTCAATCATTGGCAGTTGGACCACAGGCTTTATGGTCACCCGTTCTCTACATACCCCTTTCAACACGACTGCCGGTGTGGGCAGGATCCCTGGTATTACCAACTTGCTTGGCTCGGGTTTGCTTGCTATGATGGACGGGCTCTTCCCCAATATCACTACCGGCTTGACGCCTTCTCCCTGCGACTGTACACTCGTTCCTCCACTGGTTAAGACTTCTTTCGGGGCGGCTTGGATCATCATCACTGTTTGTGAGGGTTTTCTTAATTCTCCTCCCTCACACACCAACTCAATCATGTGAGTTTCGTGGTGCGCTGGCAGTGGGTTTTGGTTGATGTTAGGAGCCTCCGGTGTCTGGACCTCGATCTTATTGGTGTCAATAAGATCCTGTATGGCATGCCTTAACTTCCAGCACTTCTCGGTATCGTGCCCGAGCATCCCTGAACAGTATTCACAACTGATTGATCGATCTACATTCTGAGGTGGGGGATTTGGTTCTCGAGTCTGGACAGGACTAACCAAACCCAATTGCCGCAGCTTGTGGAACAAAGCGGTGTAGGTTTCTCCCAGCTCCGTGAAGGTTCTTTGCTTCCGCAACCTGTCATTCCTAGCATCTGGATTTCCCCGGAAGCCTGCCCCTGAAGGGTTTCTATATGCCCTTGGTGGAGGGTAGGTGTTTTGTGGTGGCGCATATATGTTCTGGGGAGCCGGTGCGCGCCATTGTGGGCGAACCAGAGGCTGAGTGTATACCTGGGCTTGGTGTACGGAACAATGTGGTTCTCGAGGTGGATAGAAATTTTGTGGTGGGTTGTATGGGTAGTTTGACCTGTGAGGTCTGGGTTGGTTGTAGTGCGGCCTGCCAGCCCTGGACCAACTGCCTGCCTCGATCGTGGCAACCTCTTCTTTCTTTCTTCTCAGCGCACCTCCCGTGCCGTTTTGAATAGCCTGGGTTGTGGCCTTGAGTGCCGAATAGTTCAAGATCTTGTCCGACCTCAAACCCTCTTCTATCATGACCCCTATTTTGACCACCTCGTTGAAAGATTTTCCAACCGTTGTCACCAAGTGACCAAAGTAGGTTGGATCCAATGTCTACAAAAATAGTCCACCATCTCTCCCTCTCTCATGGGAGGATCGACTCTAGCTGCTTGTTCTCTCCAGCGGAACCCGAACTCGCGAAAACCTTCCCCGGGTTTCTTCCCAGTTCTCAATAACGTGAGACAGTCGGGGACTATCTCCAGATTGTACTAGAAATGACCTGCAAAAGCCTGCGCCAGATCATCCCACGTGTACCACCTGCTGAAATCCTGCCTGGTATACCATTCCAGTGCAGATCCGCTCAGACTTTGGCCGAAATAAGCTATCAAAAGCTCATCCTTGCCTCCTGCCCCTCTCATTTTGCTACAGAATCCCCGCAAATGTGCCATGGGATCACCGTGCCCTTCATATAAATCAAACTTGGGCATCTTGAACCCAGCCGGGAGTTGGACGTCTGGGAAAGGGCACAGATCTTTGTATGCCACGCTGACTTGATTGCCCAGCCCGTGCAAGTTCCTGAAGGATTGCTCCAGGCTTTTGAACTTTCTCAACACTTCATCCTGTTCAGGGGCCTTAACCGGCTTCTCAACCTCTGCCGGTACTTCCAAATGGGGATTGTAAGCCTGTGGTTCGGGTGCATGGAATGTAGGCTCAGGGGGATAGTATTGGGTATCGTGAGCCTGAAACAATGGCTCACTGGTCGTTCTCTGCAAAAGGGGCTAATGTAGGTCCCACAAAAATGGGAATGTTGGGTGTTGGGAGAGGTTGATGGGGTGGTGGAGCTTGGGGAATCATGAGGGCTTCTCTCTTGATGATAGAGGGGATTTGGGCGGCTTGTGGAAGGGCCAGAGTGAGGGTACTCCGGCATGTGTCCTAGTGTTTCGGGGCTTTTTTGGGTTTTGGCTAGGGCTAGTTGCATTGCATTCATTTCTAGTCCCATCCTTTCAATCTTTTCCATTGCTTCTTTTAACAACTGGCTCATCGGCCTTTCTTCCTCGTTGCTATTCTCCGAAGTAGTCATGCTTGTTGCTACCGGTCCTTTGGATCTGGTTTGGTATGAATGTGTTGCCAGAATTCTTTAACCACTAACTGTCTGATATCAGACAACAACAAACTTTGTTAGCGTTAGAGCTTAACAGATTTGATCATAACACATAGAGGATGCAATGCACCTAGGCAGTTAACCGTTTCTACATGCTTTGCTTCAAACAACATGCGTCATCCCGGTTTGCTCATTCGTCTCTTTAAAGTATTTTGCGAAACCCTGCGTTTTATTTTATTTACATTTTCTTTTCTTTATTTATTAAAAGCGGTCGAATCTTATGGGGATTGCCTACGTATCACGTCCCCGCGTGAATCAGACCAGGCGTAGTTCTGCCTTAAAGTAAAGAAACACACAATTCTTGTGAAATCATTAAATTCATTCTCAAAATTTTGCTATTACAAATTACTTCAAGCAAGGAATAGCAATAGTACAGACTCCACAGTTCTTAACCCGTTTTGACTAAAAGAAAGGAAAACAACATATGGAAAAGCGACAAAGCCAAATAAACAGGACTCAACCAAAGATTAATTTTCCAACTTAGGGACCCGCGAGGCATCATTCGGCCTTTCCGCGGCCCTTGGTGTGAGGTCCCTCTGCAGGTTTTTCAACTCATTCATGATTCGGTGGACGCAACCCATGATGGAAACAAGGAGGGTCTTTCGAGGCTTTTGCTCGCATGCCAGGCATCTCATGTAGATGTAATGCCCAATCTCGTCGATCTTTCCCCGAATGTTGTCCCTTTCCGCGAACAACTGCCTTATCTGTCGGTTCTTCAATCCTAGTGTTTGTGCATTGCTGGCAAGCTGGTCCTGGAACATCTCCATTTGCCTTTCCATTCTGGTCATTGCATCGTAACATTGCCTTCTGTCGGCTTGGGCATCTCGTATTTGCTTGAAGACCCTCTCTTGAAGAGAGGCATTCGTTTCCCTTAATGTCCCGATGCTCAGTTCATAATCCCTTATGACTCGTTGCAGGCGCTGCTTCCGAGCTATCGCACCCTTTGCCCACTTGGTCCGCAATCTTGCTGTGCTGGCCTTGGCTCTTTCCAAATCTTCCTGGCATTCTGCAACCTGATCCCTTAACCCTGCTATCAATCTTTTATCTGCCCGGCTTCTCACCTGGCTATTAGCCTCCTTTTTCATTCTCCGGATCTAAGCTTTGAGGATCTCGCCTTCTCTGATTAATCTGTTCTTTTCTCCCTTGTGGGCAGTAGACTGTAATTGGCACTCAAACCTCATATCCTGAACTTGTTGCTTCAGTTTGCCTGCTTCGGCAAGATATTCCCGCTCTTTGGCCAACCAGCCCCACTGCTCTTGTGAAGATTTGGCAAATTCTTGCAGGTGAGGTCTTTTGGTCGGTCTTCCAGATGATGTCTCCCCTTTGTACCAGGCCTGATACCCGGGCGAAACTTCCCCTTTTGCCCGATTCATTACACAAGTATTTGCTTCTAAGTATTGACATTGGCTCCAAATTTGACGCACCCTTGCTTCGGGAAACTGGCCGTCGGGACTGATCTCGATCACCTGGGTGCTTAGATCCTCATCTTTCGGCACTATCTGATACCTCCCCAGTTGCCTTAAAACCCGATGCGGCGCGTATGGTTGAATGCTCTTGAGTCCCATTAAGAGAAAATGGGGTCTGGCTGCTGGCATGTATATGACTTCGTCGATCGGTAACCATCCTAGCGCCCACTGTATTTGACCGGCGTTGAGGGTATGGAAATATGAGGTCCATGCTGTGACTCCTTCTGGTAGGTAGGTCTTATTAACTCTGGTATAGAACTCCTCTATGCAGGTCTTTCCAGCGGATCCATGGCTCAGAAACTGGGCTCGGTGACATAGGTGTTCGGTCATCCACATTTGCAACAACAAATTGCAACCCTCGAAAAAGCTTCCTCCGGCTTTGCAAGATGTGAGAGCCCGGAACATATCAGATACTATCATGGGCGCCAACGTACTATCACTCTGTGTGAGCAACGTACTGACGACCCCTGCTATCTTTATGTCAATATTCCCGTCTTTTCTTGGGAATACTAGTAGTCCTAAGAAAGTTATCATGAAAGCAATTCGTCTATGTTCTTCCCACTTTTGGCGATTACCTTTGCTGCACAACTGGTTTTCTGGCTTGTCGAATCCTCCTATGTGACCATATCTTTGATATATGAAACTCATGCTGCAAAAACCTTTTGCCAAGTCAGGGTTATGAATTGTTCTGACTATCTTTAAGGAGTCCAGAAACCGGTGTATTGCTACAGCTCTTGGAGCAATCAGATATTTGTGCCTCAAAGGAGTCTCAGCGCTGCCGATATACCCTGCTATTTCTTCTAAAGTTGGGGTAAGTTCAAAATCTGAGAAACGGAAGACATTGTGCGCAGGATCCCAGTGGGGGACTAGTGCCCTTATGATATCTCCTCGTGGCCTGATATCCAACAAACTCGTGAGGCCTTTCAGATACTTCTTGATTTCGTCATGCCCTTCTTTGCCTAAATCATTCCACCAGAGCCGCAATTGGAGGGGGATTTTACTCATGATTGAAAAGGGTTCATTCGGAGTCGTGCTCATTCTGCACATTTATTAATAAGAATTTTTAACAAACGACGCTTATTCTGATAAAAACAAAAATATATGCGATTTTTTTGAATTTTGAATTTTCGTATATATATAAAAAAAACTTTCTAAAGAAGTCAATAACGGAAAATATTTTGGATTTTTGTTTCGAAAACTGGGAGCCTAAAAGAACTTTTCTAGACCTTTGGCAAGACAAATACTTTTGCAACAAATAAAGATATATATACATTTTTTGAAGTAAAGAAAAACTTTTGAATTTTTCATATATATATATATATACATATATTTGCAACAAATAATAAAAGTAAAGACAAAATAAGACTCCCTTTTTTTTATTATTATTATTATTATTTTCGAATTTTCATAAAAACCCATTTTAAAAATAAGATTCTTTTTTTTTTAAATTTTTATGACAAGACAAACTATATATTTCTATTTATATTTTATTTTTTGAAAAACAAAACAGAACAACGACTTTTCAAAATTTCGGCAGAGTTTTGACAGTATTTGTTTTTTTTCTCTTTTTCAAAAATAAACAATCAATTCCTAACCGTTATTTTCCTTTTTTTTCACAATATTCCAAATATTCAAACACCGGTCAGCATGCGGGCATGAGACAAATAAATGCACGGAAAACAATAGGATGCATCAGAATGGCCTTTTCATATCAGGTCGCTAGTCCTAGACGGACCCAACCCCTGTGTTGAGTCCCCTAAGTCATATGCAACATGATGCAAATAAGCGTTCCTACTAGGGATCCGGCATGAAGTCACGTTATTCTATGTTCAAAACCTGGGTCGGTGTTCTAGACAGTGTACCCGAGCGGACAACTCGAGTTGAGGAAGGAGCTCCTTTCCGGGAACCAAAAGGCCAGCCGGCTTAGAAACTTTCCGAGCCTCTTTTATTTAGGGTATGACACTAACAGAATAGGGAGTCTCAACCAGTGAGCACATCCCCGGAGGTAAGAAGAGAAAGGTTTCGGCACAGTTTATATACAGTTCAAATAATATCAAAGCGGTAAAAGCAGCATTTAGCACATTAGGCTCAGAACATGTAATAATCAGATAATAAATAAAGCCAAATAATAACAATTATTCTAAGCTCGAATTCTTAACCCTGAACCAGTGGTTCTGGGTGTTTATGATCCCCAGCAGAGTCGCCAGAGCTGTCACACCTCCTTTTTCCGCACCCGGGAGGGTACGAGGGAGTTTTTCCAATTAAAGTACAATCGGAACGGGATTGGTTTATTTATTTCAGAGTCGCCACTTGGGAGATTTAGGGTGTCCCAAGTCACCAATTTTAATCCTGAATCGAGGAAAAGAATGACTCTATATTACAGTCTGCGTACCAGAAATCCGGATAAGGAATTCTGTTAACCCGGGAGAAGGTGTTAGGCATTCCCGAGTTCCGTGGTTCTAGCACGGTCGCTCAACTGTTATATTCGGCTTGATTATCTGATTTTATACAAGTGTGAACTTATGTGCAAAATTTAACTTTTAACCGCTTTTATCATTTACTGTTTTTATCAAGAATTGCAACGTTGTGAAAATGTATCTCGAACCGCGTTACAATCAATGTACCCGTGGTCGTCGACACACTTTGACTCCGTTGAGATTTGGATTTGGGTCACATCAATGTGCACCCGAGTTTAAGGAAATTAAATTATTAAAGGCGCGCCTAAAGCGACTAGCGTATTTATTTTGGGTAGGACCGTGGAATTTTACTAAACGGTCCATCCCGAAGCCTAAACAATTTTTAAAGCAATATTTATTGAGGGCCCCGCAATTTGTATTTTTATTTGGCGAGGCTCACCTCGTTCTTTATTTCTAATGAATTTGCAACGTCATGGACATGCATCTCGAACCACGTCACAGTCAATGTACCCGTGATTAGAGAGGCATTTCGAATCCGTCGAGATTTGGATTTGGGTCACATAAATGTGCACCCGAGTTTAAGAAGGTAAAGTTTATTAAAGCGTATCCTAAAGAGACTAACGTGTTGTCATTTTAGGAAGGTTGTGAGATTTGCTAAACAACCCGTCCGGGAAACTAAATGCTTCAATGATTTACATTTAACAAGGGCCCCGCATCTGCGTGTTTTGTTTATTTTCATCGAGGCTCATCTCGTTCTTATTTTAAAAGGATATCCTACAGCAACTACGTTTCTTGTCGTGTTTGCCCCTATCGATTGAAAACAGTAGATAGTCCTAATTAATTACATCCTTGCAAGTTGTTTGTAACGGAATTCGGAAATGCTTAAAAAAATCAGGACCGAGGCTGCGTGCACAGTCAGTCGAATAAATAATCACGGGCCCAAATCCAACCCATGCGTGATGGGCCAGACCTGGGCCACTGCTCGTTCGACGCGGACCTTCCTGGTCTGTTTTGACCTGGGCTCGACCTTCATGAGGTTGAGGCCCTGAATTTGTGTTCTTTGTTTTAAAGGTGTGGTTTATCAATTATAATAGGGCAGTTTATCAAAAGAAATGAACTTAGCTAACAATGGATGGCTTCATGCTTAGCTGGTATTAAAGAACATGCTACACGATTAGACTAAGTCTAAGATACAACCCAACATATTGAGAATACTTTTAACTAGCAGCATACGTATACGAACTGATATTCAACTACCATGCATTGATATCTACTAGGCGTGCAAGCTACTTCCAGCATCCAAACAAGAATAAAATTATTCTACATTACATGATATTTAATGCAACAATCTATGTATAAAAGACATTCTTCAAGTTTTCTCATTTGTATTCATCCTCAATTTTCCAATTACATCTGACAGTGTATTAGGTGTGTACCTGGTATGGAGAACAAAAGAAGAAAGGAATGGTCAGTCGGGCAGTATGCCACAAACACAGCAGCAGCAGATACACAGCAACAGCACAGCAACAAACCCAACCAAATGTTTTCCACAAACCTCAGACGACCAACAATATTACCAGAACAAAGAGGACCAGCAAATAGTCGAGTACCAAACCAATGAACCCAGAAAAGAATGATGAAACAACAGCAACAACAGAGTATTCAATGCAGCAACAGGGAAACTACCTTATGTTTTTCAGTTTTCTTTACTCACTCGACCTTTTCAGACTAAAAAGTTCCAGCCTTGAGACTCAAAATCCTCCCCCAAGACTAAAAAATCCAGCCCTTTCTTAAGTTCTCAAAGGGCCTATTTATAAGCCAAATGACCCAGTGTAGCTAGGTTGACCTCCCCTCTACTTACAGACTGCCCATACTCTTTTAAGCCCATGCCTAAGCATCTTTTGGTGCCAGCCTTTTGTTCCCCACGCCTGGTCTTTGTTTAATCAAGAGTTATGGGCTCATTTTATTCATTCATTTTAAGCCTCATACCCTTGTGTCTTGTTCCCCATTGGCATTAGTTTAATCTTAATTAGTACCCTACTTGTCATCTCATTTAAACTAATCTTTCTGTCCTTTTTAACGCCCCAGAATACCCCTGTTTAACCTTGATTGTTACTGCCCTGCCCATTGCATCATCAGGGTATTTTGAACTGATGAAAGTTCAAATTCAGGACTGCCCTGGACTGAACCCTTTCAGTCATTTTTACAATGCAGACAAACTCATTTCAAACAATGCTGGGGCAATTCAGTCAGTGGCAAGGTTCAATTAGTCATGCGACATTATTAGCTCATTCAATTCATTAATTATAGAAAACTAATCGACGACATTTATCAAGTCGACTATACTAATTATAACAGGTAATAATCAGTCGTTCAAATAAACAACACATACAAAGACCTAAAGGGCTTCAGACAACTTGGTCAGCCACTAGGAACCTATATAAGTTTATTCATGTGACGACTATACTAATCGGACATGCTTACCATAGGATACATTTAAATCATACACAGAAAACAATCAACCAAATAAAAGGTCTTTACAGAGATAAAAGAAATTAAGAAACTATCAGAAAATAACAAACAATTATCACAAAGCATGCTAATGACTTAATCAGCAGTTAATATAAACGAAAAGGGAAAGAAAAACTTACCGACAAAGTTTGAAATCAAAACGGACCCAAAACAGACTCAACTTTGACCACTTGAGGCCGAACAAATTTTAACCAGGGTGTTCTCACATGAGAACACCTTGGTTAAGATCCATTAAACCTCAAACCCTTATTAAGACCGGCCGGATTCCAAGGCTATTAGTGTTCTAGGTTTTGGATCTTCAGATCTGATTTTTTGGGAGTTATGGGTAGATTCGGACCAAACCAAGCTTGGTTTGGTCACGAAGAAGGTCAGGGGAGTGTCTGGTATGAAGATGGGGTGGTTTGGCATAGGTCCGGGTTCGACTCAAATCTTCAAATGAAGATTCGAGACGAAGGAAGGTGATTCGAGGCTAGGGGATACCAGATCCATGTTTAGGAGAGTGAGGGGGTCTTAGGGTGTTCAAGAGGTGGTCACCGGCGTTCGTGCTGCCGGCTTTAATGGCGAGGGAGACTAGGGCGGTGTTAGGGTTTGATGGGGGCTTCAGTGTTTAGGCGAAGATGATGAGCGGAGGGGGTTCGAATAGGGGGCGCGGGGGTATGATAGGAGGTTTATATACGGGGAGGCTGATTGGATCTGAGCCGTTAGATCAGATGATCTCAACGGCTTAGATCTGATGCTGAGAAATGAGACGGGGTCGTTTGGTAGTTAAACGGGGTCGTTTGGTTTAAGTGAGGGGTTGGGTCAGACTGGTTATTGGGTCGGGTTTGAACACGGGTTGCTGAAAGGGGTCCTGAGCCGTTGGATTGGCCTGGACGAATGGCTCAGATCGAACGCCTTTATACGGCGTCGTTTGAACTGGTGCTTGGGCAGCCGGATTTGGACTGGGTCTGAGTGCTGGTTGGGCCTGTTTTTGTTTCATTTCTTTTGGGCCCAAACCGATTTCCTTCACTCTTTGTTTTCTAATTTCATTTTTCTTTTAAAACAAAATAAAAATAACAAATAATAAAATAATGAAATTAAAACTAAACAACAATGCAACATTTTAACACAATTATCACAAAAATATTTAAGTAAGTTAACTAAAAGCCTAGAACGAACGATGCACATATATATATTTTTTGAATTTTCTTTTACTGACCGAATTATGGTTTAATCATCCTAACATACATATTTTGTATTTTGTTTGTTAATGATTAAATGCAAAAATGGACAGATCCACAAATGACTAACAACACATGTCACGAAAACTCGAACAATTGTACAGCGAAACCATTTGTCACTATTTTTATTCTCTTTTGGAGCGATTGCTCGTAAAGCAAAAATCACGTGCTTACACTAGCAACCTGATATGAAAAGACCATCCTGATGCATCCTATTTGTTTTCCGTTCATTTATTTGTCTCGCGCCCGCATGCTGACCGGTTTTTGAATATTAGGAATATTGTGAAATTGAAAAAAAAAAAAGAAATAGCGGTTAGGGAGTTAATTGTTTATTTTTGAAAAACCCAATGCCCAAATACCGTCGAACTCTGCCGAAATTTTGAGAAAATAAAAAAAATGTTGTATTAATTTGTTTTACTAAAAGCAAAGGAAAAATAGAAAAAAAAAGTCGTTGTTCTGTCTTATTTTCAAAAAATAGAAAAGGAAAATAGTTTGTCTTGCCATGGAAAATGAAAATGAAAAAAAAAAGGTCTTATTTTTAAAATAGTTTTTTTTTATTTTTATGAAAATGCCCAAAATCGAAAAGGAAAAGAGTCGTGCTTTGAAAGTGGTTTTGATATTTGCTGCCAAAAATGAATGAAAAAAAAAGTTTAAAATAGTTTAGCTAATTGCCCGAACTACGCGGGTCTGATTCTCACCGGATGTGAGATACGTAGGCAAACCTCTTCGGTTCCGGCCCACCATATTCCAAAAAACAAAAAAAAATATTTTTGATTACTCAGTCGTTTAGACCTCAAATAAAAAAAAAATACAAAAATATTTCTTTTTAATCTCTCTCAAAATTCAAAATATTTGTTTAAAAGTTCAAAAGAAAAATCAAAATTCAAAAATATTTTTTCTTTTCTTTTGTAGTATTTCTTTCAGAAATCCACAGTAATAGTCCAAAAATATTTTCTTTTTTCTTTATAAGATTTTTTGAACTTTCCAAAAAAAAAAAGGGAAAAGAAGTTAAAATATATATATATATATATATATATATTAGCCGTCGTTTCGTTTCAAAAACAATATATATATATATATATATATATATATATATATATATAAAACAAAAACCAAAATCCAAAAATATTTTCTCTTTTCTTTGTAAGTATTGTTATTCGAAAAAAAGAGTTAGCTTATTTGCTTTATTTCTGAGGCCCGAACTACGCTGGTTTGATTCTCACCGGATGTGAGATACGTAGGCAACCCTAATCGGGTCCAACTTCCCCTTTTGCTAAAATAGCCAAAAAAAAATGTCAAATCTTAATTTCATCATAAAGAAGTCAGGTGACGCTGTTTTGTCAAAACAAAGCCGAATGTTCCCGAAAGGAACGCCGGAAGGCTGACTTTGCATAAACAGCCACCTTTGGGTCATTTTTTTAGATTTGGTCCAGTTGACCCTCACAGCCTTAAATATCTTCGTCCTAGAGGCGCTGAAAGGCCGTGTTTGCAATAACGAGTCTTTTATTCTAATTTGAAGAAAAAAAATAAGAAAAGAGTCATAAAAAAGTTGGGTCACGCCGTTTTGTCAAAAATAGCCGAATGTTCTCGAAAGGGATGCCGGAAGGCTGACTTTGCGTAAACGACCATCTTTGGTCATTCTTTTGGGTTGCGACCAGTTATCCCGCACAACCTTAAAATCTTCATCTCCGAAGTGTTGAAAGGTCGTGTTTGCAAAACCAGATCTTTTATTATTTGAAAAAAAATAAGAAAATAGTCAGTGGTCAAGTGAATATCGTTTGGTTTTTAGGTAAAATAAGCCGGCCCGGCTTCGGTGATGTCTTAAACCGTTCTTGTCGAAGGGCTATTTTCGTAAAAGAACGAACAAGTTTGTGAAAGGTTGTAAAATAATCCTTACCGACCTCAAAATTCATATGAAATTTGGAAGGGGCCACATTTGCAAAAAATAATCGTTTGGTTGCATTTGTCAAAAGGGGAAAGGAACTGGCCGTTTGTTTTTAAGTTTGTAATTCTTTGATTAGAGTATGCGAGTTATTTGATTTTCGAGGCCGTTTGTTGTCTTTTGTCAAAGTCTGTTAGTATGGTCAGTTTTTAAACTTTTGTAATCAAGTTGGTTTTAATATGAAAATTGAAAATTCCAAAAAAAAATGTTTTATTTTTATTGGTCCGAACTACGCAAGGTCTGATTCATGCGGGGTCATGATACGTAGGCAATCTCCATAAGATTCGACCACCATTGAAACAAAAAAGAAAGATAAAGGAAAGTGCGGGAGATTTTCAAAGGGGCACAATTACAAGAAGCCGGAGCGATGCACGTAACTGAAGTGAAGGCATGATAGAACATTTTAACTGCTTAGGTGCACTGTATCTCTGATATATGCTTATCTGTCAAATGCCCTAACACTAACGTGATGGCTTCACTTTGCTGTTGTTCATATATAGAAAAGTGGTTGGTTGTGGTAACTCCTCCCTGCAAAGCAAAGTCAAAGGACAATGACTCAGAACCTCAGAACCAAGTGGGTCGGTACTGATGACCGACAACAACTGGTCGAACGGAACAATGAGTTGGTAGAAGAAGTGAAAATGCTGAGACAGCATGTGGCAGACATGTATCAGGCATGGATGACTGGAAAAGCACTACCCCCGCCACCGCCAAGCTTCTTGAACTCTGTCCTTACCCAAGCACCCAACACCACAACGGAAGATCCCCCATACTCTCCATCCCAAACCACTTATGGTAGTTTTCCAAGCTACCCGAGTAGCTTCATCACTCGTCAACGCTACTCCCCTCCCCAACGCTACTTCTCTCCACGAGACTCCCAAAGACATGCTTCACTTTCCAAATACACGGCTCCACAAAAGGCCTATCCACCCTCACAAGCCTACCGAAAGCCCACTGGATCAGGTTTCCGGCCCAATCAGGCATTTAGGAATGAGAGGTTGCTGAAACGAGAAAAGGCTCTCACCCCTATCGGAGTATCTTATGCAAGTCTATTTGAAAGGCTAAGGCATGCTGGCCTAATTGAGCCGCTCCCGGCATATACTCCAGATTCACGTGCAAAAAGCTTTGATCCTGCTGCACGATGCGCATACCACTCTAATGTCAGAGGGCACAGCATTGAGAGCTGTCGTAATTTGAAACGGGAAGTAGAAAGAATGATCCAAAAAGGGAGGATTGTGATCGATGACAGTGACATGGAGCACTCGAATCCTATTGGGAACTTGTTGACTGAGGTTGATGATATTGAAGTTGGTAATGGTCTTAGCAATATTGATGCGAAGCTCAGTGGCTAAGATGTCAGGTTCGATAATTGGTAGGGCGCTCTGTTCCTTGGTTAGCAGGAGAGAAGCTTTTGGTGGCTTATTTTGTTGTCATTTCTGTTCTCCGGATTATTCTTAGGGTTGTAATTCAGATATTGCCTTGTGTCAAACCTTCCTATCTTTCCATTTTTTTTGTCATAACGGTTTGTTTAGTTTTGTCCAGATTTGTTTCGAGATTGTATTCTGGTTTGTTTTGTTTGTCTTGTTATTCAAGCCATTTTACCGTTAGTCTAATGCAAAATCCGGTCTTTTATTATTTCCAGTCGTCTTTTGTTTAGTTCTTTTGTAATTTTGTTCAGCGCCGATTCTGGTGACATGACATGTGCACACAGTTTGGGCCTGATCTTAAAAGATAATCATAAAACCATTGGGAGGTGATCGGAACATTTAAAAGGAATAAAGACGGTTTGAGATTATTCGGAGCTCGAGTCATGTGGAACTGGGGCAAATAAAACATAAAGAAAAACCATAAAATCAAGTGAGAGTATTGCCCAACGGTGCTTTAAAAATGACAAAAGAAAAAGGCAAATGTATGCATATGGTTATCAAGTCCGGCACAATCAGAAGATGTGGCGAATATTTAATGGTGTTGTTTGTGCTTGGCGTGTTTTGAAGATTGGAATGACGAAGGCATTTTATTCTGTTATCTAAACACTTTCTCCTTCGTTAACCCTTTGAGCCTTATTTGTTTTCCTTCATACCCCTCTTTCGGAATCAGTAGCAAAGAGTAGAAACACAAACATAAAAAGATAAGAAAATAAAAAGAAAAAGAAAAAAAACACAAAAAGAAAAGGAAAAAATAGAAAAAAAAAGAGAAAAGAAAAATGATAACAAAAACAAAAGAAAGTCAGAAGAAAACAGAGGAATTGGGAACTACGTTTGACCTGATTCCTCAAAGAGGATACGTAGGCGCTTCACGGCTTCGGTCATAGGGTGCATAATGGCCATAATGGTCATAGTATGCATAGTAAAAAAAATTAAAAAAAATCCCCAAGCAAGAAACGGGGGCAAGGGTTGCGCTTGTTGTAAGCAAATATGGTTCCGAAGGTTGTAATTTTAAACCCCAAATTTATTTTGTTTTTGAGCCTTTAATACCCTTTCTTTATAGACTATCCAAAACCCACATTACGGTCCAAAGAAGACCTTCTGATTAGTCTTCAAAAGATGCCAAGTCAGACAAATGAGAGTCTTATCGGTGAACATAACACTCTGTTCCACAGCAGAAAGGACTCTAATTCCCAGTAGAGAGAGTCATATCGGCAACACTCCAAATCCCAGCTGGAAAGTGATACAAATGAGAGAGTCTTATCGGTGAAAACCTTCGTGGGCACCATAAGGCGATGAAAGCTGAGAGAAAAACCAAAATGAGAGACGCTTGATAGTGAGAACCCTTCGGGCACTACAAGTCGAATAAGATTGAGAATCAGATGGGGAATTGCCAAATGAAGATCTTGAAAGACGATTGATGGCAAAGGATAGGCCAAATGCGCATGTCATGATTATTAGAGTCGGTATCTGCGTTTGATAGGTTTTTATTTATAGTTTCTTTTGTTAAAGAGTCATCTTTTTTCTTTGTCTTTTTATTCTGTTCCCTTTTCATAGAAACATTCCCCAGTAGAGTCTGTTTGGTCAGAACAAGTGAGAAATGACTTCAAAATCTGCCATCAGCTTTCCAATTATGCAAGACCAGATCCGATTAGAACATCCAAATGGTCTAAATCAAGAAAGGACAAAGCAAGGAGAACAATGAGCATGATTTGGGAAATTCATACGAGACTAAAAGGTCGGGGAAATGCCAGTTTCCGAGCTATGCTGCAAAAGAAGAGGGATATCCCCAGCAGAAAGGGATTATCCCCAGCAAATAATATCATCCCCAACAAGTTTTGGAACGCAGAGCAGGGAAGGAGAAAGGGAAAAGTCATCCCCAGTAGGAGTATCACAACCAACCACCACAGTCAAATCTTAAAAGGAAATGGCATTGATGGCGGAAAGGCATGCCACAAGGGAGATTGTCAAACTGGGGCAGAAAATTTTCCTTTCATTTAGAAAATTTTCTGGAAGTCAGATACCCATTCGGGAAGAATAAAGATAGCACCAGTCTCAAGGGAAGTGGTCTTTGAACCAGTTTTACCCCTAGCATAAGAAGTTTTAATAAAGGAAGTTGTTCCCCAGCAAACAGAACAAAAAGATGAAACTTGTGCTCGGAAAAGCAAAAGGCCAGTATCATTCCCATCAGCCTTCAAAAGAGTGAAGCACTATTTTTAAAGGAATCAAAATCTCCCAGTAGTGTTATCCTCAACAGCGTTATCCCCGGCTGATAACATTTTATCCCCAACAATGTTGAGAGAGAAAAGTTTTGAAGGAGGTAGTTTTGGAGAAAAGGGGAAGAAAGGAGATTCCCCAATAATATTATTCCCCAACAGGTAAGTAAATAATTCCCCATCAATGTTATCCCCAGCAGTCTCGGGAAAAGACAACACGAGCTTTTAAAGAAGAAAGTCATCCCCAACAAGGCCACAAATCGGCCACCATTTAAAAAAACTGATAAAATTTTCTTTGGTTGAGAGTTGAAATAGGAACAAAGCAGCGCAAGGGAAAAAGAAAAGAAAAGAAGGAATTACAAAGGTAAGTTTCTCAAACCTTTGATCTTTACATTTTCCTCCTAGGATAAAAGTCCTAGTCTGATGAAATTTTCTCCTGAGATATCAAATCTTAGTCCGATGAATCTTTCTCCAAAGCTCTAAAGGAGCTTGATTTATTTTTAAAATATTAGAGTTGAAGTCAGGATCCCGTCTGGAGAATGAAGGTGTTAAAATTTAAGAAATTGTTGAAGTCAGGAGCCCGCCTGTAGAACGGAGGTTGTTAAATTTTAAGTTAAAGAAGTCAGGAGCCCACCTGTAGAATGGCAATTTAAATTTCAAGTTTTGAAGTTGGAATACATTTCAGTCTTTACATTTAAGTTGAAGAAATTGGGTTCATCCGCCCTCAAAATAGGATATTTTGGGTTGTTGAAATCAGGAGCCCGCCTGAAGAGAGGAAAGGCGTTTATTTTTCAAAGTTGTTGAAGTCAAGAGCCCGCCTGAAGAGAGGAAAGGCGTTTTATTTGTTGAAATCTCGCCAACCTAAAGAAAGGAATGACATTTTATTTTCAAAGTTGTTGATGAAGTCAGGAGCCCGCCTGAAGAGAGGAAATGCGTTTTATTTTTAAAGTTGTTTAAATCTCGCCAACCTAAAGGAAGGAATGACACTTTATTTTCAAAGTTGTTGTTGAAATCAGGAGCCCGCCTGAAGAGAGGAAAGGCGTTTATTTTTCAAAGTTGTTGAAGTCAGGAGCCCGCCTGAAGAGAGGAAAGGCGTTTTAAAAGTTGTTGAAATCTCGCCAGCCTAAAGAAAGGAATGGCATTTTATTTTCAAAGTTGTTGTTGAGGTCAGGAGCCCGCCTGAAGAGAGGAAAGGCGTTTTATTTTTAAAAGTTGTTGAAATCTCGCCAGCCTAAAGAAAGGAATGACATTTTATTTTCAAAGTTGTTGTTGAAGTCAGGAGCCCGCCTGAAGAAAGGAATGACGCTTTATTTTCAAAGTTGTTGTTGAGGTCAGGAGACAGCCTAAAGACAGGAATGGCATTTTATTTTCAAAGTTGTTGATGAAGTCAGGAGCCCGCTTGAAGAGAGGAATGGCGAATTTATTTTCAAAGTTGTTGGTTGAAGTTAGGCGCTCACCTGTATAACAAGGGAATACATTTCATGTCTTTACCATTAGGCGCCCACCTGTATAACAAGGGAATACATTTCTGTTTTTTCATTTCATGTCCTAGGCGCCCACCAGTATAATGCGGGCATACATTTCTGTTCTTTCATTTTCTAGGTCGCCCACCAGTATAATGCGGGCATACATTTCTGTTTTTCATTTCATGTCTTAGGCACCCACCTGTATAACAAGGGAATACTTTCATGTCTTTACCAATTAGGCGCCCACCTGTATAATAAGGGAATACATTTCTGTTTTTCATTTCATGTCCTAGGTCGCCCACCAGTATAATACGGGTATACATTTCTGTTTTCATTTCATGTCTTAGGCGCCCACCTGTATAACAAGGGAATACATTTCTGTTTTCATTTTATGTCTTAGACGCCCACCTGTATAACAAGGGAATACATTTCTGTTTTCAGTTTTTCATTTCTAGGTCGCCCACCAGTATAATGCGGGTATACATTTCTGTTTTTCATTTCATGTCCTAGGTCGCCCACCAGTATAATGCAGGTATACATTTCTGTTTTTCATTTCATGTCCTAGGTCGCCTACCAGTATAATGCGGGTATACATTTCTGTTTTTCATTTCATGTCCTAGGTCGCCCACCAGTATAATGCGGGTATACATTTCTGTTTTTCATTTCATGTCTTAGGCGCCCACCTGTATAACAAGGGAATACATTTCTGTTTTTATTTCATGTCCTAGGCGCCCACCAATATAATGCGGGAATACATTTTTGTTTTTCATTTCATGTCCTAGGTCGCCCACCAGTATAATGCGGGTATACATTTCTATTTTTCATTTCATGTCCTAGGTCGCCCACCAGTATAATGCGGGTATACATTTCTGTTTCTCATTTCATGTCCTAGGCGCCTACCAGTATAATGCGGGATTACATTTCTGTTCTCATTTCATGTCCTAGGTCGCCCACCAGTATAACGAGGGAATACATTTCATATTTTTGCATTCAGGCACCCACCTGTATAACGAGAGGAATATTTTTCAGTCTTATACTTCAGGTCTGGAAATCAGTAACCCACCGGAAGGCAGAAGGTTACAAAAAAAATCCCCAGCATAACAAATTTTGATGAAGAGAGCCGTATCCCCAGAGGAACCACCGAAAAGCTTAATGAAGGAAGCCATATCCCCAGCGGACCGAACAAAATGATGAAAACTGGTATTCAGAAAAGCAAAAGGCCAGTGTCATCCCCAAGTTCTCGGAAGAAAAAGCACCGGAAGAAACACAAGCCGACAAGAAAGCAAGGCAACAAGAACAAGTTGAAGATAGATGAGATCTTATGATCCGTAGTCTAGCCTAGCTTCTTGTTTTCTTTTAAGCACGGTGTAACAAGGAGATCGGTAAGCAGTGATAACAGCATGCAACAGCAGTAACATTGCAGTCTCATGGTAGTCCCAGCTACCAAAACATCCCGAACTACATTGACCTGATTCCTGTTTAGCCCAGGATATGTAGGAAACCTCTGAAGCAAAGGTTCGGTCAAATCTTTTTCAAAAAAATGCTTCATACGGAGTACTCGGATGGGCAAAAATCGCTCACTTTATCTTTGCACAAAAACCCTTCGTGTCTTCGGGCAAAGAGGGGCAGCTATAAGCACGTGATTTTTGCCCTATGAAAGAATTACTCCCAAAAAATTCAAAATAAAACAATTTTCCTTGGTGTGCAATTTTTGAATTTTTGTGGTATTTTTGGATAATTATTTGCATTTGTCTGCGCATGTTTATTTGTTAAATTAATAAAAAATACAAAAATATGTCGCATTTGCATTTAGGATTTAATCCTACAATTGTTAGTAATTAAGTTTGTTTTACAAAAAATGAAAATCACAATAATAGGCATCTTTTGCATTTTTAGCATTTAATGTCCAATTGTACAATTTCATGCTTAATTATTACTTAATTGTGTGTTAATTATTATTGGGAGTTAATTTGCGCTTTCATAACTTAATTTAGTTCTATATTATAATTTAAGGATTTTTTGAATTTAGTTTTAGAAAAATAAAAGAAGAAAAGAGAGCAAAAAATATAAAGAAAATCGGAATTGGGCTCTTCTTCAAATTCAAGCCACAGGCCCAAAAAATACCCAACCTTCCCCATGATCCGGTCCATTTCAAACCGGGTCGACCCGGTCCAAAACCCAAATACCCAACACCCCCCTATCTTACACAAAACAAAACAAAAACCAAAGAAACCCTAAAAAAAACAAAAACCACCCGCCCCCCACCTCTCTTTTTCTTCTTCTTCTCCAAGCTTCACCAAGCTCCTCCCATGGCAGCCCTTCCCCCTCACACCCCCCCCCCCCCTCCTTCACCTTCCGCACACACACAACGAAACACACACACTGCTGCGTCTTCTTCTTATTCGACGTCTTCACGTCGTTCACTCCACCATCATCTTCTTCGTCGCTGCTGGTTGCTTCTTCTTCGTCGCTTCGCTGCTACCATGGATGCGTCCAGATGTTGCTGAAGCCCGTTGCTGTTTCTTCTTCGTCGATCTGCTTCACTGTCGCTGCTGCTCCGTCGTGCTGCTGCTGCTGCGTTCGTCGTCCATGGCTGCTACTGTTCTTCTCCATTGATGCCGTTGTTGCTCCGTTCTTTTTCTCCATAGCTGCTGCTCCCGTGCTGCTACTGTTTCAGCAGCGTGGCAGCAACATGTTGCTGCTGCTTCAGCTCTCGTCGTTTCCAAACACCCCTCTAACGAAGCTTCATCCATTGTTTAAGTTTCCGGGCAGATTCAAGTGATTTTGGTGCGATAATCGTTTCCGGACAGATTTGTTTTCATTCAAGTTCATCGTCGCTTCGATCTGGTTAGTAGGTTTGAGTTTCATGTTTTCCGTATTTTGTTTTGATATTTTCGGATTTAAAATCGGTAAATGTTCGATTCTTGTTTTGTTCATGTATATCGTTGAATTAACGTTCTAGTTTGTTCATATGTTTTGTTGAATTAATTCATGTGTTTGTTCACGTATTTTGTTGATTGAATTAATTGTTCAGTTTGTTTCATGTGTTTTTATTTATTTTTGTAAAAGAAATTGTTAGTTTAATTTTAATGTTGTTAGATTCAAAATGAAAATTGCTAGTTTAATTTTAATGTTGTTAGATTCAAAAAGAAATTGTTAGTTTAATTTTAATGTGGTTAGATTCAAGTTGAAATTCAATCAATTATTTCTTCTTCGGTTTATTTTTATTTGTTTAAAAGAATTTAGTTGTAATATAGAAATATGTTAGTTTAATCACTTAAATCGTCCATTTTTGTTGTTTAATTTAGATTTAATTCGTGTTTATTGTTTGTTTGAAGTTCGTTTTAATTTAGTGATTTAATGTGAGTTTATGTTTTGGTGTTTTGGTTTTTAATTTTTTGATTCAATGTATCTTTGTTATAATTTTGTTGGATTTAATTTAAAAAGATCAATTGATTATTTGAAGTTTAGTGATTTGAATATGTTTATTTGTTTTGTTTAAGCTTAATTCGAGTTTAATTCGAATTTGAATAAAACTTGCTTGTTATTGTTGTTGAATCTTTTCATTTATGTCCATACTTTGTTTGATTGTTCTTGAATCCGAAATTAGGATAAGTTTGATTTTCTTGTTTGTTGTTTATCATTTATGATTATTTCTTCAGTTTGTTTCATGATCTTGTTTAGTTTAATATAGAAATTGTTGGTTGTAATGTTGTTAGATTTAATTTTAAGTTCAAATGATTATTGAATTTAGAAATCTGAATATACTTGTTTGTTGTTGTTGTTGAATTTAAAAGTAGGTTTGTTTGTTGTTAAAAAAATATTGTTCAATCAAAATTTTAGTTTTTCTTTGTTGTTCATCATTTAGTTTGAATTTGTTGTTGAAAATTGTTTAGAAATTGGTCATATTTGTTGTATTGTGGTTGAAATTGATTAGGTGAATTGGTTATAGCTGAAGGGGGTAGTTTGGTAATTTGCAGTACGTTCAGGGGTAAAATGGTAATTTCAGTAAGGTTAGAGGAGTATTTTTTGAATTAAAATTCTGAACAATTATTTATTTTGAGTGCTCTGTCAATTAGGATTAAAATAATTAATAATGGGGGGACAAGATATAATGGTGGGGAATAATGAAATTGTTTAATATAAGCATGAGAAACAAGATATAATGAGGTATTTGTTTAATGTAGTGGGGGACAAAACATTAAGTAGTGGGATTAAAAGGGGGATGAGTGGGAAGATAGTGGGTTTTATGTTTAAAAAATACTGAAAGATGGGGATAAATAGAGGGACTTGATCAGATTTTAGGGAGGAGAGACAGAAAAAAGAAGGAAGAGAGAGAAACAAAGGAGTTGAATTTTAAGAGAGGGAAAAATTCCGAAAATACTAAGACTCCAAAAATAAAAATAAAAACATTCTGGAAATTCAAGAGAAGAATAGTATACACCTGATATACAATTTAAATATTCTGATATACGGATTTAGAAATTAAGGGTTGAACATTAATTAGTCTTTCAAATCTGAAAAGATTCCCTTGTCTTCTGTCCGTTGATTGTTGTTGGTGTTTCTGGATTTTTATCTTGAGTTTTAAAATCCTTCACTGGTTTCTCATTGCTGGTTGCTGGGTGTTGCTGTTGTTGTATGCTACTGAATTTCCGCTGATCTCCCTTTTCTTTTGCTTCCAATATCAGGTACACAACTGACACGCTGATTATTGTAAACTGAAACATAAAGCATGAATACGAAAATGAAGAGTTGAAGTTCTAAATTTATTTTAATTATATTCTGAATTTTATTTGTATATGTCACACCTCCTTTTTGCGCGCCCGCCCCGAGGGGTAAGATGCGCGGGTGGAGTTTTTCCAATTAAAGTGACAATATTCGAAATGGGATTATTTATTTGATTCAGAGTCGCCACTTGGGAAAGGTTTGGTTTTTGGTGTCCCAAGTCACCGGTTTATCTTGAATCCCGAATCGAGGAAATTTTCGACTTTTCCAAATGAAGTCTGCGAACCAGAAATTCTAAGTAAGGAATTCTGTTGACCCGAGGGAAGGTGTTAGGCACCCTCGAATCCCGTGGTTCTAGCACAGTCGCTTAAATTGTTATAATGGCTAAATATCGGATTTAAATACATGTTGTGACTTATGTGCTTTTATTAAGTTTAAAAACCGCTTTTATTATTATCATTTATTTTTATAGAATTGCAACGTCATGAAAATGCATCTCGAACCACGTCACAATCAATGTACCCGTAGTTGTTAACACATTTCGACTCCGTTGAGATTTGGATTCGGGTCACATCAATGGGCACCCGAATTTAAGAATATGATTTAATTAAACCGCGCCTAAAGAGCCTAACGCGTTATTATTTTTTGAGAAGGCCATGAGATTCACTAAACGGCCTAGCCTGAATTCTAAATATTTATTATGATTATTTATCGAGGGCCCCGCGATTTTGCATTTTTATTTGGCGAGGCTCGTCTCTATTTTAGAAAGGATATCCTAAAGTGGCTACATTTCTAATGTGTTTGTCTCTAAAAATAGAAGAAAAGATGCATGCTAACCCAATTATAATGCTTTGGCCAAATCCAGACTTTAGTTAATCGTCTGATTAATTATTTACAGAGTGAAGAAACGTTGTACCGCATGAAACATGCTTTTAACTTGATAGAAGAATTATATACAAGATTGATGAAATGCTACGACTGCTGCAAGAGCTCCCTAACTCTAACTTATTTAGACAAGATTAATTAAAACTACTTATTAGAAAATGCGACTAATGATATTTGAAACTCATCCTATAAACTGCCTAATGAAACTGAAACTCAAGAATCTGAAACTGTATTATCTTTAGCTAGATTTAAAACAACCATTTGCCCTTACATATTCAAAGCATGCTGAAAGAGCGAGTTTAAGTTAAACAATCGTATTAAATAGTTGCACATTTCATGAATTGTATTTACATCTTGTATACTACTTAAACGAATAAAATGTCGCAGTTTCAGATTGGCATAGACTTTAATTAAGTACAACCTTACTAATGTATCTCTATTAGGCTAACAGACTAGAAACTTACATATCTTAACAACATTTATATAAAAAAATCCGTAAGCAATGCAACAGATGATTATAACATTCTTCAGATCTTTCGATTCAACTTTCATTGCAACATCAGACAGATTCGAAATGTGTACCTGAGGAAATGCTTACAATGAAGAAAGTAGGGGAGTCAGTTGAGCAACAGTGCAAGCGGAACAGCAGTAACAGATGAACAACAGCAGGACAAATTCCCAGTGCAAAAATGCAATTTAGAGCTAATGAAAGATGGTAGAATGTAGCAAATCCCCAGCAATATGGAATCAGAATTTAACCAGAATGGATCCAGAACTGAATTGATACTTCACACAACTAGTAATATCAAACAAGACTCAGGATAAATCAATATAGAACAGGCAAATCCAGACTAGTTGAGAATCAAGACAAAGATGGAAAAATGCAGTTCCTTTTTCTTTCTGTGTTAGGCCTCTCTTTATCTATTTCTGTCCGTGTGTTTCGGACAAACTCCCTTTTTCTGCTTTCTTATCAATGCCTTCCCTATGTTCACTAATATCATGTGGTATTGCCCCCTTCTATTATCAATGTCTATCTCCCTCTATCAGATGCCCTCTCTTTTTCTATCTCCTCACAGTGTGCCCCTATCTCCCCTTTATATCAGGTGGTATCCTGTGATTCCATCTCCTTTTTATCTCTTAATGTGCCCCCCTTTATAAGCCTTCACATTACTCCTTTTAACAGCCTGTTTAGAATATCACAGTACCCCTCCCATGTGCCCTTTTTCATTTTCAGATTCCAATTAGTTATTTAAGTATTAACCCCCATCAACATTCCCTGGCAGACTTAACTTTTAAAAGGTTTAATACTTTTAAACTAAAGCAAGGTATGGGCAGTGGAATCTATCTGACAGCATATGCTGTCAAATTTATTTAAAACTTAACAAAGACCTTTATGCGGGCCACAGGTTGTGCACAAAGCACATGAGGTGCACCAATGCATATGCTGTGCACGAGTGCACATGCCCTCCAATTCAGCATTTAAATCAAACGTCCTTTTTACATTATTGATCCAAATCAACAGCTATAAGTAAACAAAACTGGTTCTTAATTGATTCAACAAATGCTTAGCAGAAGTAAGTCGATTTGTTATTGTTCGGACAGTTGAAACTAATTGACGACACATGTCGACTCGACTATATTAGCATTAACATACACAATCGTAGCCAAAAATCGGACACTTAAACAATATCGATACATGGTTCGAATTATACTGACTAAGCAGAAATACACTCGAGGAGTCAACTGGTCAGTCCAAACTTGAAAATTAGCTACTTGCACAACATTTACATACACATTATCAGAACAAATGGAAGGGCTTAATCAAACAACAGAGGTTCGGGTAAAGTGGACAAACAAAAGTTGATAAAATTAAAACAATTATGAACAAACTTTTAAAACAAATCACACGGACTAAAACAAGTAAAGGAAAGAAAGCAAACTCACCTTAAAACTCGAAAGATCAAAAGTTTGAACTCGGATTTGGACAGACCTTTCTTAAGGCTGAACGGACTTTAATCGAAGTGTTTCTCAGATGAGAAACACTTTGATTAAAGTCTATTAGACCTTAATCTCTTCGGTTGAACCATGTGACGAAGAACTACAAAGTTCTCAAAACTCAGATCTGGGATTCATGCTTCCCTGGTCAGATTCGGACCAAACCAAGTATGGCTTGGTCACGAGGGGGGTCTGGGGAGTGTCTGGTGTGAGATTGGGGTTAAACTGTGTAGATTGAGTTTTGACTCGAATCTTCAAATGAAGATTCGAGAAGGTGGGGAGGGATTCGAACTACATGGTTACCAGATCCATGTTCAGGATGGCAAGAGGATTCTAGGGTGTTAAGGGGAAGGTCACCGGCGTTCATGCCGCCGGTTTTCATGGTGGGGGATACAAGGGCGGCTCTAGGGTTTGGGGGTTGTGGTGAATACGACGAAGGCTGGGGTTTGGATAGGGGGGGCAGGGTAGTGTTATGAGCTTATATAGTTAGTGAACAAGTGGATCCTGGCCGTTGGATGAGATGAGATGAAGGGCCAGGATCCTTTGGCTAACAGGGAACGACGTCGTTTCAAGGATAAAGGGTTGGGGTCGGTCCGGGTGAGATGGGTCGGGTTTGTTGGTGGGTTATGGGAAATTGATCTTGGCCGTTGATCAATTTGAGATCAACGGCCCAGATCAACCTGCATCAATACGACGTCGTTTGGATTCTCTGGACATCAGGTGGTCTGGACCGGGCAGGCCTGAGTTTTGGGCTGAGTTTGTTGGGCCAATTTAACAAATTGGCCCAAGTCCGGAAGGGGTCTTTTCTTTTCTTTCTTTTATTATTTTTTTATTATTATTTTCATCTCTTTTTCCTTATTTATTTTAAAAACAAAACTAAGCAAAAAAATCAAAAATAAAAATTAAATACACCCTCACTACAATTATTTGCACACACACTAAAAATATTTCAAAACAGGTAAAATCAAACAACATAAAATCACGGACGAAGATGCTTGTTTATGCTTTTCTATTTAAACCATGTTACGGTTCAGATTATGCATGACACGTACACATTTTTTTTTGAATTTTGTTTTAATAAAGTAAATAAATAAAAACGGGCCAAAGTCACAAATAAATCAACAAAGTGCCGCACGGAAATCCAAAAAATTGTACAGCAGGAGCAATTTTTATTCTTTTGGAGCGACTGTCGCGCAAAACAAAAATCACGTGCTTACAGCTGCCCCTCTTTGTTTGGAAACACGAAGGGTTTTCGTGCAAAGATAAAGTGAGCGTGTATGAGCGATTTTTGCCTATAGACCACTCCGTATGAAGCATTTTTGAAAGATCTGACCGAATCTTGCTTCAAAGATTTCCTACATATCCTGGGCTAAACAGGAATCAGGTCAATGTAGTTCGGGAAGTTTTGGTAGCTGGGACTACCATGGGATTGCAATGCTTGCTGCTACTGCTGTTGCTGTTGTCACTGCTGCGTCACTGACCGCCTTATTACAACCAAACGAAAATTGGAAACTGAACTAACTACTTATATGCATGTCAACTGCTAGTTACAAGATTCCTATCTATGATTCTTTTACGACTTGATCTTGGGTCTTAGCTGATTCTGCTTGTAGACTCCGATCTGAATCTTGATGCTTGCGAGTTGCGGCGACTTGTTTAACCTCTGGGATACTGAGTGAGACGCGATCGGCAGGGTTCAGGATCTTAATCAAATGTTGGAGTCAACCACTTCCGATATCTCGGGACATCTTCTCTCTTTTTTTTCTTCGATTCCGAACTGGGACTCATCTCGTGGGTCGTTTCGATCCATGTGGCTCGAGGTTAGACCTGCGGGAGAAAACAAACGAACGAAATTTTCTGCCCCAGTTTCACTAGGAAAATTTCGTTAATTATTCGCCAGGAAGTTCATAGAATTGATGAAAGAGGATGTGCATGCTCGGTTCAGGGTTGGAGCCCCAATACCGACTAGTTGGGGAAAGTTTCAGTTTAGGATTTAAAACCCTAATGCCGAACAACTGGGGAAAAGTTCAGTTTAGGGTTTAAAACCCTAATGCTGACCAAAGGAAAAATTCAGTTTAGGGTCTAAAACCCTAATGCTGACTAGAGGAAAGAGTTCAGTTTAGGGTTTTAAAACCCTAATGCTGACTAAAAGGAAAATTCAGTTTAGGGTTTAAAACCCTAATACTGATTGCATGAAAAAGAGTTCTCGGGTTATGCCGAAAAGATTCATCGAGTCATGCTGGGAGGATTTATCGGGTTATGCCGAGAAGATTTATCGGAATATGCCGAAAAGATTCATCGGGCTATGCCGAGGGGATTCATCGGGTTATGCCGGGGGGATTCATCGGGTTATGTCGGGAAGATTCGTCGGGTTATGCCGGGAAATTCGTCGGGTTATGCCGAAAAGATTCATCGGGTTATGCCGGAAGAATTCATCGGGTTATGCCGGAAGGATTCATCGGGTTATGCCTGGAAGATTCATCGGGTTATGCCGGAAGGATTCATCGGGTTATGCCGGAAGGATTCATCGGGTTATGCCGGAAGGATTCATCGGGTTATGCCGAGGGGATTCATCGGGTTATGCCGGGAAGATTCATCGGGTTATGCCGGGAGGATTCATCGGGTTATGCCGGGAAGATTCATCAGGTTATGCCGGAAGGGATTCATCGGGTTATGCCGGGAAGATTCATCGGGTTATGCCGGGAAGATTCATCGGGTTATGCCGGGAAGATTCATCGGGTTATGCCGGAAGGATTCATCGGGTTATGCCGAGAGGATTTATCGGATTATGCCGGAAAGGAAAAGAGTCCTCGGGTTATGCCGAGAATTTGGATAGAAAAAGTTCTTTGGGTTATGCCAGGGAGATCCGGGGTTTATACCGGGATAGTTGAGGAACGAGGCCCTATGCTACCATGATTTGTTTTTCTTTTGAGATGTTCATTTTTTATTCCTTGTCTTCTTTCCTTCCTTTGGTTCTCCCTTTCTCTCTCTCTTTTTTTTTTTTTATCAGAAATGCACGAAAGAATTATAGGGGAACTTACCATTGGTCGTTTTCCCACTGCAAGGCTGTTTCAATGCTTGTGTGCTCCATTTCTTTTGAGCTACACCAGCTTTGTGCATGGCTGCTTCGGGTCGCACCTGTCTCAATTTCCTAGACAAAGAAAACATTGTCAGTTTGAAAATGGCGGTTGGTTTTGGGGGCCTTGATCGTTCCAATTGCTTTGTCTTAGCCTAATTCTTGTTGAAAAACTCTGCCATTGATTAGATTTACATGTGAAACCCTTTGGACTACTCAGACTTGCGTTTCCAGATTTTGTGATGATTTGCCTTATAAGGCTTTGGTTTTTCCGTCTCGTTCTGCTTGGTGATTTTGGTAGGGATTTTATTAAGGAGACTCGGTGGGGATTTGTACAAGAGAAACTTCGTGTGGATTTGTCCAATGCGAACTCTGTGAGGATTTTTTTTTTTTTTTTATGTATACACTTGCTGGGGATGTGTTGGGGTGGACTTCTTTGGGGAATTGTATACAAGGGAAGACTCCATGGGGGATTTGTAACAAGGGATACCCTGTGGGGATTTGTCGGTTTTGGAAGCAAATCAACTACCATGGCCAAGTCGGGATGGGACTGACGCGCCACTGAGGTCGTACATTTATTTGACTCTTTCCAAGCGGAGCCCTGTAAAACCGGTCCTGCCACCTTTCTTTGCGATTATTACGGAATTAAAAGTTAGATCAAAAGAACTCAAAGAAAACTATGTAAAGGAAAACATATGAGTTTAAAGAGAAACGCCCCTTTCGGGGAGAAAAGAAGGACTTATCTGGAGTGTATGCCAGTTTCAAACTGACATGACATGCCTTTTTGACTGGATGCCCGACCTCCGAGAACTTGCATTTCTTCATGAATCAAAACAGATCTATATTTTTCAAAACCCGGGAACCTTGCCAGGGCTTTCTGAGGTGGAGTCATCTTTTTGGCCGACAACGCCCTTTGCGGGTTTTCGCTAGTCGACCTCTCTCATTTCTCTTCTTACTGTCGCCTGCTAGTACTCTTTGCGAGTTTTTACTAAACAAGCTCTCTCATTTTCAATTTCTCTTCTCGCATCGCCTCACGGTGCCCAAAGGTTTTCACCGACAAGACTCTCTTATCTTTATTCTCCTCATTTGTTGTATCGGACCCAAATAATTCCAACTTCCTATTTTGGAATGCTTCGTTGATTGATCAGAAGGACTTGAAAAAGGTTTGGGGTGAAAAGAATTTGGGTTGAACTACAACTTTGGAACCTCTTGGGTAGGATTATTGCTGAATCGTTATAACTTCTGCCCCAGTTTTACTTTCGGGGGGAATTCCTGGATTTTATTTTGATGTGACTGAACCCCAAGGAGAGGTTGCCTACGTATCCTTTCGGAATCAAGTCAGACGTAGTTCATACGTTCCTTTTATATATATATATATATATATATATATATATATATTTCCTCATTCTTCCAATTCTTTCTTCTTCTCTTTTTTTTATTCATTTTTTTCAATAATATTTTCAGGTTCCAAAGAGGGTAATCAAAGAAGAGTAACCAGCTCAAATGGGTTTGCAAAGGGTTGATAGTGTTTGGGTAGCGAGAATGAAAGCCTTCGTCATCTCAAACTGTGCAAAGATATCGCCAGAGTGATTTAGACATATCACTGCACCTGCTTTCCAAGCAAGGCTGACGTCGTTTCTTCCGACGTCGCCCAGATACAAATGCTCCATTTGGTAACGTTTTTCGATGACGTATGGACCCTTCTTTCTTTTTGGTACAATTGCTCGTGACAAACCGCAGTTATTAAGGTTATCATTCTGTACGGGTAAAACCCCTTTACTGCTCTCAAACTCTGTTTTAGTGACGGACATTCTCCAAACCATGAACCAATTTTCTTTAGTTGTTCCTATTTTTCAAATTCTTTATATCTCAAATTTTGACTCATTATTTGAAATCTGATCGGAGTTCTCGTGATCCGGGCATGAAGTCCTCAAATATGTCATGTTGTTTAAAACTGCATTTATCAGAATTGAAGAGAACACAAAAGAAAACATAGAAGAATAAAGTGAGTAATCAAGCACGATTTCATTTCTTGGTATTTTGGGGAAGATAACGAAAAAGGTTGACATTCAGGAAATTAAAAACATGAAACTGAAGAAAAACATCCGAGCCACCCTCTGGGGTTACTCGTGATGCAGAGAAAGTGGCAAGACAGGTTCATTAGGACTTCCGTTTGATCAAGAATGGCGTAGCCTTCTAGTTTTGAAACTAGGTGCTTGGTCCCATGTACGATACTTCAACGATGCTAGTGTCCTCTCCTGGCTGGACCATGTGTATTTCGCATAGCTCTTCCCTTGTCGCCTCATATATTTCCTCGCTCTCGTCGAGCGGGGACACCTTGTCATCTCCCTCTTTGTTGTATTTTGGTTCATGTGGTATGCGTCCGACAAATACTGGCTCGTTCGGCCGAGGTTGTTTGATCGTCCCCCATACCATGGAGGCCTGCTTGAATACATCACTTATTCCTTTTTCTTGCTCCGGAGTTACCCTGGGTCCTTTTTCTGTATCAGCAATAGCAATTATGGCTTTAAGTGCCGGATCAACTTCTTCGTCTTCACAAATCATCCCAACTATCGGCCCGTTGTTGTGGGCGGGCAGCGGATTATTGGTCACATTTGGGATATCCTCGTCTCTCAACACAATCTTCCCTTGGTCTAACAGATTCTCTACAGCTTGTTTCAATGTCCAACAGTCGTTGGTGTCGTGCCCTTCTACCCCTGAATGGTATGCACATCTGACACCCCGCTGATATGATGGTGATCCCGGGTTCTGCCCGTTCGGTGGTATGGGCTGCAACAAATTCATTTGGACAAGCTTAGGGAATAGGGTGGAATAGGGTTCACCGATTGGTGTGTAGTTGGGTCTCCTGGGTGGTTCCCGAGGACGGAAATTATTTGGAGGAGGTCGAGGATTGTAGTGGTTTCGGTGAGGAGGCTGATTCCTGGGATGTGGGGCCTGCCCCCGATTGACTGGTTGTGACCGCTGGATATAAGGCTGGGTGCTCATGACCATGTAGGGTTGAGGAGCGTAGGTCGCATTTTGGTGGGGGAAATAATGTTGCGAGGTTCTTTCCGAAGAACAAAGCCCGGGATTATGATATTCTCCCACCTCTGACACTGCCATGGATGTTTCCTCTTTTTTCTTCCCTCTTGCCATTCCTCCAGACCCGCTTTGGACGGCTTGGGAGGTTGCCCTTATGGCTGCCTGACTCAAAATTCTTCCCGTTTTCAAACCGTTCTCCACCATCTCTCCAATCTTAATCGCTTCTGCGAAAGGCTTTCCCATTGCTGACATCATGTTTTGGAAATAGTCGGACTCTTGAGCCTGGAGAAAAGTAGTGACCATCTCTATCTCGTCCATGGAAGGTTTTACCCTTGACGCTTGCTCACGCCATTTGATGGCGTATTCTCTGAAACTTTCCGAGGGTTTCTTCTTTAAGTTTGACAAAGCATTTCTGTCTGGTGCGATGTCAATATTATATTGAAACTGCCCTACGAAGTCTCTGGCAAGATCATCCCATATATTCCAGCGAGATATGTCCTGGTCCATATACCATTCCGAAGCGACTCCCACCAAACTTTCTCCAAAATATGCCATTAGCAGTTCTTCTTTTCCGCCGGCTCCCCGCAATTGATTGCAGTATTTTTTAAGATGTGCAATGGGGTCACCGTGCCCATCGTATTTCTCGAACTTTGGGGTCTTGAAACCTGCTGGCAGGTGCACGTGAGGGAACATGCATAGGTCGGCGTAAGAGACGCTCTTCTGTCCGCTCAATCCTTGCATATTTTTCAAACTTTGTTCAAGGCTTCTCATTCTCTTGGCAATCTCATTTTGTTCTGCAATTCTGGGGTTCTGATCCTGCCCGGGTGCAAGCTCGCACTGAGGCGGTAGAGGATTAGTGCTGGTAGCGAATCTAGTTGGTTCCATTGAGAACGATGGTGCTTGGAATGTAAAAGAGGATGAGTCAAAGCTTGGCTTGTACGTGGCAGGCTGTGCCGTAATCGGGCAAGGCGATGCAGTAAAGATGTTCATGCTTGCATCGGTGGCTGACATTCGGGGATGAGGGTCAGAAGGCGATCCAGCAGAGAAGGCTGAGGTGGCTGGGTACCCGAATGGGGTAGCAGGATAATTTATGGGAACATTTGAAGTCCCACTTGACCTGGAGAATAATTCAGGGAATCCGGGGACGACACTTGGCGGCTCTTTCCCATTATTCCAGTCGTCCAGCATTTCCAGCATGCGGAGCCGTAGGATTCTATTTTCCTCCGCAGTTGCGGATTCAGGTGTGAGGACGGCTGAGATCGAGCTTTCCTCGGAAACCGAGATTGTTTGCGATGGAATTTCTGAAGACATTTCCACACTTCCTTTTGACCTGGTAAAGTAAGTGTGAGTACTGCTTCTGGTCCTAACAACAGGTAGTTGAACACTTCTCCTTGACCCCGTGAAGTAGGAGTGCGAGGCCAGACTTTCACCAAACCAACCGTCTTTCCAAAACCCTGGATATACTCATCGACAAGCGCACGGTTAATTTGCAGCAAATAACAGATAGTTAATCTCACGTTGGGCATGATGCACCTATACAGTTAAGTGGATTACTATATGTTTGCTACGAGAGCATGCGTCATTCCGGCATTTTTCTTCTTATTAGTTTTTTCCCTCTTTTTTTTTTTGTTTTTCTTTTATTTTGCAGTAAAAGAAATGCGACCGGATCCGATGAGGATTGCCTACGTATCACGATGCCTACGTGAATCAGATCATTACGTAGTTCGAAACTAACAAAAATAAAGAAGCAAGTGCTCATTTAGCATAGGGCTCAAAAGATTTGACTATTCTTTGTTTATTTACTTATTCAAATTTTTTTTTTGGGATTTTTGAAAGAAATACTTTAAAAGAAGAAAGAAAATTTTGTTTATTTTGATTTTGTTTTATTTTTTAAAGAAAGACTTCTAAAATTTATTTGCTTTTGACTTGAATTCTGGAAATTTATTAAGAAAAGAAAATATGTTTGGTTGGTTTTTTTTTTTTTTTGTTTTACCTTTTCTACGGAAGAAAGAATGTATATGATGTTGCCCCTTAAATTTTGAAAGAGGGACTTTTAAGAAAATGATGTGAAATTCTGAGTTTATTTATTTACAAAATCACTTCTAAAGAAAAATCCTAATATTTCGAAATTCAAATTATCAAATATATATATTTTTTTTATTTTAAAAAACACATTTTACAAAAGAGAGACTAAACAGCAAAGAGTATTTTTTTTGGATTTTTATTGCTGATTTTTAATTCTTATTACATTATTTCACATGAAAGACTTCAGAAAGAAGGAGACTATTTTTATTTGAGTTTAAGAAACTTTTGTATTATTTTTTGTTTCTTTCTTTTTTTGTTTTCTAAGGAAAAATTTATAAAGAAAGAACTAAAGGGAAATATATATATTTTTTTTGATTTTGAAAATTGGGGCCGGAACCGATGAGGTTTGCCTACGTATCTCACATCCGGTGAGAATCAGACCCGCGTAGTTCGGTCAAATTAACCGAATTATTTTAGAACAAAATTCTTTCCTTTTCAACGAACAACTTTCCAAAAATAAAAGACTATTTTTTCTATCTTTTTGTTTTTCTTTTTCTTAGTAAAGCAAATTATTGAAGAAAAAACATTTTCCCTTTTTATTATCGCAAAATTTCGGCAGAGTTTTGACAGTAATTGGCATTGCTATTTTTTAAAGTAGAAAATTAGTCCTATACACTGATATATTTTTTTTTTATATTTTCAAATACTCCAAAGTCAGGCAGCATGCATGTCCGAGACAAATAAATGCGCGGAAACAAATAGGATGCAACAGGATGGTCTTTTCATTTCAGGTCGCTAGTCCTAGACGGACCCAACCCCTGTGTTGAGTCCCCTAAGTCAAATGCAGCATGATGCAAATAAGCGTTCCTACTAGGGATCCAGCATGAAGTCAAGTTATTCTAGGTTCGTAACCTGGGTATTTGTTCTAGACTTTGCACCCGAGCGGACAACTCAAGTCGAGGAGGGAGCTACGTACCGGGGACCCGCGAGATCATCCGGCTTTGTAACTTGTCCGACCTCTTTCTTATTTCAGGTATTGACACTAACAGAATAGGGAGTCTCGACCAGCGAGCTTCTCCCCGGAGGTAAGAAGAGAAAGGGTTTCGGCACAGTTTATATACAGTTCAGATAATATCAAAGCGGTAAAAGACAACATTTAGCACGTTATGCAAAAACATGTAATAAAGATCAGATAATAAAGCCAAATATAACAATTATTCTAAGCTCGAATTCTTGAACCCTGAACCAGTGGTTCTGGGTTTCATCCCCAGCAGAGTCGCCAGAGCTGTCACACCTCCTTTTTGCGCGCCCGCCCCGAGGGGTAAGATGCGCGGGTGGAGTTTTTCCAATTTAAGTGACAATATTCGAAATGGGATTATTTATTTAATTCAGAGTCGCCACTTGGGAAAGGTTTGGCTTTTGGTGTCCCAAGTCACCGGTTTATCTTGAATCCCGAATCGAGGAAATTTTCGACTTTTCCAAATGAAGTCTGCGAACCAGAAATTCTAAGTAAGGAATTCTGTTGACCCGAGGGAAGGTGTTAGGCACCCTCGAATCCCGTGGTTCTAGCACGGTCGCTTAAATTGTTATAATGGCTAAATATCGGATTTAAATACATGTTGTGACTTATGTGCTTTTATTAAGTTTAAAACCCGCTTTTATTATTATCATTTATTTTTATAGAATTGCAACGTCATGAAAATGCATCTCGAACCACGTCACAATCAATGCACCCGTAGTTGTTAACACATTTCGACTCCGTTGAGATTTGGATTCGGGTCACATCAATGTGCACCCGAATTTAAGAATATGATTTAATTAAACCGCGCCTAAAGAGCCTAACGCGTTATTATTTTTTGAGAAGGCCATGAGATTCACTAAACGGCCTAGCCTGAATTCTAAATATTTATTATGATTATTTATCGAGGGCCCCGCGATTTTGCATTTTTATTTGGCGAGGCTCGTCTCTATTTTAGAAAGGATATCCTAAAGTGGCTACATTTCTAATGTGTTTGTCTCTAAAAATAGAAGAAAAGATGCATGCTAACCCAATTATAATGCTTTGGCCAAATCCAGACTTTAGTTAATCGTCTGATTAATTATTTACAGAGTGAAGAAACGTTGTACCGCATGAAACATGCTTTTAACTTGATAGAAGAATTATATACAAGATTGATGAAATGCTACGACTGCTGCAAGAGCTCCCTAACTCTAACTTATTTAGACAAGATTAATTAAAACTACTTATTAGAAAATGCAACTAATGATATTTGAAACTCATCCTATAAACTGCCTAATGAAACTGAAACTCAAGAATCTGAAACTGTATTATCTTTAGCTAGATTTAAAACAACCATTTGCTCATACATATTCAAAGCATGCTGAAAGAGCGAGTTTAAGTTAAACAATCGTATTAAATAGCTGCACATTTCATGAATTGTATTTACATCTTGTATACTACTTAAACGAATAAAATGTCACAGTTTCAGATTGGCATAGACTTTAATTAAGTACAACCTTACTAATGTATCTTTATTAGGCTAACATACTAGAAACTTACATATCTTAACAACATTTATATAAAAAAATCCGTAAGCAATGCAACAGATGATTATAACATTCTTCAGATCTTTCGATTCAACTTTCATTGCAACATCAGACAGATTCGAAATGTGTACCTGAGGAAATGCTTACAATGAAGAAAGTAGGGGAGTCAGTTGAGCAACAGTGCAAGCGGAACAACAGTAACAGATGAACAACAGCAGGACAAATTCCCAGTGCAAAAATGCAATTTAGAGCCAATGAAAGATGGCAGAATGTAGCAAATCCCCAGCAATATGGAATCAGAATTTAACCAGAATGGATCCAGAACTGAATTGATACTTCACACAACTAGTAATCTCAAACAAGACTCAGGATAAATCAATATAGAACAGGCAAATCCAGACTAGTTGAGAATCAAGACAAAGATGAAAAAATGCAGTTCCTTTTTCTTTCTGTGTTAGGCCTCTCTTTATCTATTTCTGTCCGTGTGTTTCGGACAAACTCCCTTTTTCTGCTTTCTTATCAATGCCTTCTCTATGTTCACTAATATCAGGTGGTATTCCCCCCTTCTA
This sequence comes from Nicotiana sylvestris, assembly GCF_000393655.2. Classification (NCBI taxonomy): domain Eukaryota; kingdom Viridiplantae; phylum Streptophyta; class Magnoliopsida; order Solanales; family Solanaceae; genus Nicotiana; species Nicotiana sylvestris. The sequence goes on from NC_091058.1 coordinate 45,509,733, forward strand.
TTATCAATGTCTATCTCCCTCTATCATATGCCCTCTCTTTTTCTATCTCCTCACAGTGTGCCCCTATCTCCCCTTTATATCAGGTGGTATCCTGTGATTCCATCTCCTTTTTATCTCTCAATGTGCCCCCCTTTATAAGCCTTCACATTACTCCTTTTAACAGCCTGTTTAGAATATCAAAGTACCCCTCCCATGTGCCCTTTTTCATTTTCAGATTCCAATTAGTTATTTAAGTATTAACCCCCATCAACATTCCATGGCAGACTTAACTTTTAAAAGGTTTAATACTTTTAAACTAAAGCAAGGTATGGGCAGTGGAATCTATCTGACAACATATGCTGTCAAATTATTTAAAACTTAACAAAGACCTTTATGCAGGCCACAGGTTGTGCACAAAGCACATGAGGTGCACCAATGCACATGCTGTGCACGAGTGCACATGCCCTCCAATTCAGCATTTAAATCAAACATCCTTTTTACATTACTGATCCAAATCAACAGCTATAAGTAAACAAAACTGGTTCTTAATTGATTCAACAAATGCTTAGCAGAAGTAAGTCGATTTGTTATTGTTCGGACAGTTGAAACTAATTGACGACACATGTCGACTCGACTATATTAGCATTAACATACACAATCGTAGCCAAAAATCGGACACTTAAACAGTATCGATACATGGTTCGAATTATACTGACTAAGCAGAAATACACTCGAGGAGTCAACTGGTCAGTCCAAACTTGAAAATCAGCTACTTGCACAACATTTACATACACATTATCAGAACAAATGGAAGGGCTTAATCAAACAACAGAGGTTCGGGTAAAGTGGACAAACAAAAGTTGATAAAATTAAAACAAATATGAACAGACTTTTAAAACAAATCACACGGACTAAAACAAGTAAAGGAAAAAAAGCAAACTCACCTTAAAACTCGAAAGATCAAAAGTTTGAACTCGGATTTGGACAGACCTTTCTTAAGGCTGAACGGACTTTAATCGAAGTGTTTCTCAGATGAGAAACACTTTGATTAAAGTCTATTAGACCTTAATCTCTTCGTTTGAACCATGTGACGAAGAACTACAAAGTTCTCAAAACTCAGATCTGGGATTCATGCTTCCCTGGTCAGATTCGGACCAAACCAAGTATGGTTTGGTCACGAGGGGGGTCTAGGGAGTGTCTGGTGTGAGATTGGGGTTAAACTGTGTAGATTGAGTTTTGACTCGAATCTTCAAATGAAGATTCGAGAAGGTGGGGAGGGATTCGAACTACATGGTTACCAGATCCATGTTCAGGATGGCAAGAGGATTCTAGGGTGTTAAGGGGAAGGTCACCGGCGTTCATGCTGCCGGTTTTCATGGTGGGGGATACAAGGGCGGCTCTAGGGTTTGGGGGTTGTGGTGAAGACGACGAAGGCTGGGGTTTGGATAGGGGGCAAGGTAGTGTTATGAGCTTATATAGTTAGTGAGCAAGTGGATCCTGGCCGTTGGATGAGATGAGATGAAGGGCCAGGATCCTTTGGCTAACAGGGAACGACGTCGTTTCAAGGATAAAGGGTTGGGGTCGGTCCGGGTGAGATGGGTCGGGTTTGTTGGTGGGTTATGGGGAATTGATTTTGGCCGTTGATCAATTTGAGATCAACGGCCCAGATCAACCTGCATCAATACGACGTCGTTTGGATTCTCTGGACATCAGGTGGTCTGGACCGGGCAGGCCTGAGTTTTGGGCTGAGTTTGTTGGGCCAATTTAACAAATTGGCCCAAGTCCGGAAGGGGTCTTTTCTTTTGTTTCTTTTATTATTTTTTTATTATTATTTTCATCTCTTTTTCCTTATTTATTTTAAAAACAAAACTAAGCAAAAAAATCAAAAATAAAAATTAAATACACCCTCACTACAATTATTTGCACACACACTAAAAATATTTCAAAACAGGTAAAATCAAACAACATAAAATCACGGACGAAGATGCTTGTTTATGCTTTTCTATTTAAACCATGTTACGGTTCAGATTATGCATGACACGTACACATTTTTTTTGAATTTTGTTTTAATAAAGTAAATAAATAAAAACGGGCCAAAGTCACAAATAAATCAACAAAGTGCCGCACGGAAATCCAAAAATTGTACAGCAGGACCAATTTTTATTCTTTTGGAGCGACTGTCGCGCAAAACAAAAATCACGTGCTCACAGTATATATAAATTATTTAGCTTACAAAAATCAGAATCATATAGCTACTTAATATATATAGTGGAACATCTGACGATAGCTTAACGGATGAACTATCTATATATATTGCCTAAAAATAAATAAATGGTGTAGTAACTCCATCTAGTTAAAATCAAACGAATAGACCATTTCGGAACTTGTAGGAATATTGTTTAGTTAAATAATATTGGTTAATTTCAGCATGTAAATGGTCTAGGATTAAAATTAGACTGCTAAGTTTTTTTTTAATTTGACAAACTGAGAACATGCCTAGTATAATATAACTAGGTAGTAACATGTGAATAAGACGGCCCAGGTTTAGTTTTATGCCATACACATTGGGAATGGGCCCGCATTGGCAACAGACTGTCCTGTTTGCATAATTTTCAGATTTTATGAATCATATTCGAAACCCATCTATAATAACCCAAGCATGTAAATAAATTCAGACATTTTCTCTTTCAATTTGTAGAGACAAATTTAATGGAGAAAAATGTAGGCATTTTAGGATTGTCCTTTAAAAATAAATGAGATGAGCCTCGCCCACTAAAACGCACCAATTGCGGGGCCCTCATAAAATGTGTGTGTTAATTACTTAGAACTCGGGATCGGCCGCTTAGCGAACTCCACGGCCTTACCCAAAAAATAATAAATACGCTAATCGCTTTAGGCGCGCATTTTAATAATCTTACCTTCTTAAACTTGGGTGTGCATTTCATGCGACCCAAATCCAAATCCCAAAACATTGAATAAAAATTTGTTCCGGATTGCGGGTGCATTTCATGTGATGCAATCCAAAGACATGTTTTTAAACGATGTTCACATTCCTTTAAAAATATAATAAAAGCGGTAAAGAGTTAAAATTTGCACATGAGCTCATAATTGTATAAAATCAGATAAACAAGCCTAATATGATAGTTGAGCGACCGTGCTAGAACCACTGAACTCGGGAATGCCTAACACCTTCTCCCGAGTTAACAGAATTCCTTATCCGGATTTCTGGTTCGCGGACTGTAATACAGATTCATTCTTTTCCTCGATTCGGGATTACAATTGGTGACTTGGGACACCCTAAATCTCCCAAGTGGCGACTCTGAAATAAACAAACAAATCCCGTTTCGATTGTCCTTTAATTGGAAAAAAACTCCTTCACCCCTCGCGGAGACGGAAAAAGGAGGTGTGACAGGCTAATCTCTCGTACTTCCCTGGTTGGGATTTTTTGAGTTTCTTGTGGATCCCCTTGGTGCACGCTCCTGTCAGTGTATGAGCTTATGTCGATGCATTGGGTGTCGTGTGAGACCGCGTCCATGAGGATTAGTTTTGGTGCATTCCCAGGGTTTCGTGGTGGCACACCAACACCTGGAACACCTACACCATTTTCTCCGTGGTCCTCAAGATTGTTGTTTTCGCCTTCATTCACTGAGTTAGACATTTCGACCTGAAATCGAAGATCTTAGACAAGAGAAAGCGTGAAAGATAACTTGCGTTATATAGTAAAATCAGCAAGAAAATAATCACTATTATTTTTAGCCCAATGGTGGGCCCAAACTATTTACCGTAAAAATGGTAATAACTATTAAATTTGATTATGGGACTCTAAAAATACGTGATCTATTTTTATGCTAATTATTAAGCAGTTGATGTTATGTATGTTAGACTTAGAAATGAAATGAGAGTTAAGGATAAGGTGATAACCGAACCGTTAAGTTAACAATCGGGGCTCTTTATGGCCAATGATAAGCAATAAATGATGAACAATAATGAAGATAATAAATGGAAGCAATAATATCAAGAGAATGTGTTAGAGAGAAAATAGAATATTCTTGTATATTTCGTGTGGAGCAACTAAAGCAACAGGGGTTTACAAAATGACAAAGATCCCCTTTTTATAGGAAGAGAATCCCAGCATAGTATAAAATACATTAATGACAAAGAAGCGGAGATGGGACAGCCAGATGACACCATGATTCGGGTTTAGAGTGGCCCACTAGGCTCTGTCAGTCCTAGCCGTGTGCCTTGGGAATTCCCTATTTCTACCATTACCGTAATCATTACTGTCCCGAGGTTGAGTGTCGATGACCCTCGAGTGAGGATACTCGGCCGTGGCCTCGATCCTTCGAGGTGATCTTCCGAAGTGCCTTAATGAAGAGAAATCGGACCCTCCGATTTCACCATATACAACTTCCATGGATTTCCCTATTTGATGTTCGAACATTTTATTAACTAGGCACTGGTACGTGGCTCCCGCATTTTTTATCCCGAAGGGCATTACATTGTAATAATATGTACCGTACTTTGTGATAAACGAAGTCTTTTCCCTATCCCGGGGTTCATCAAAATTTGATTGTACCCCGAGTAGGCATCAAGAAAAGTGAGGGTCTCATGGCCGGTCGTGGCATCGATCAAACGGTCGATGTTAGGCAATGAGAATGAATCCTTGGGGCATGCTTTATTTAAGTCTTTATAATCTACGCACATTCTCAACTAATTTTCCTTTTGGGAACTGCCACCACATTGGCTAGCCATTTGGGATATTTAACTCCCTAACAGACCCTATTTTGAGGAGTTTTGTTACCTCGTCTTTGATGAATGCATGTTTTATTTCGGGCTCGGGTCTTCTTTTTTGCTTCACCGGTTTGAATCTAGGATCGATACTTAGTCGATGAGTGGTTATTTCTGGTGGGATCCCTGTCATATCTAAGTGGGACCAAGCGAAGCAATCGATGTTATTAATAAGAAATTGAATGAGTTTTTTCCTGAGTTGGGGGGTCAGTCTCGTTCCCAGGTAAATCTTCCGATCTGGGAGATGTTCGATCAAAACAACTTGCTCTAGTTCTTCAATAGTTGACTTTGTTGTGTCCGACTTTTCGGGGGCAACGAAGGTTCGGGGAGCGAAGAAATCTTCTTCTTCATCCTCGGGGGTATGTTTGTCTCTCGGCTCTTCCGAGGTAGAGTGCATAGAATCTGACATTTCCTAGTGGACTGCGAACATCTCTTTCGCTGCATGCTGTTCTCCATATACTTTTTTATACCGTACTTCATTGGAAACTTCATCATCTGATACAGAGTTGACGGTACTGCCCTCATGTTGTGTATCAACGGCCTACCAAGCAATGCATTGTACCTCACATCACCGTCGATGACATAGAATTTTGCATCCTAAACTGCTCTAGACACATTGACCGGGAGGGTGATCTCCCTCTTCGTAGCTTCGTCGGCCATGTTGAAGCCGTTGAGGACTCGGGAGGTAGGTATAATCTGATCAAGCAGTCCGAGCTGCTCTACCACCTTCGACCTGGTTAGGTTAGCCGAGCTACCTGGATCCACGAGTACACGTTTAATTTGAATGTTATTCAAGAGAAAAGAAATTACCAGTGCATCGTTATGTGGTCGAGTTGGGGTCTCGAAATCTTCCTCGCTAAATGCAAGGGTGTCTTCGGGCATACGACCCCGAATTGACCCTTCCGTTACAGCGTACACTTTTACCCGTTTGATCACGGGTCCCTGGGGGATGTCGGTCCCCCCAATGACCATATGAACAATGTGTTGAGGTTTTTTCGCTCCATTTTTCCTGTATGCCTCTTTTTCTTCCCGGGTGGGATTTTTCTGAGTTTCCTGTTGGCTTTCTTGGTGTGTATTCTCGTTAATGTAGGTATCGACATCAACATGTTGGGCGTTGCGTGAAACAGTACCCACGGGGATCGGTTCTGGCATACTCTCGGGGTTTTGTGGTGGTACTCCAGTATCTGGAATTGCTACACCGTTCTTTCCATGGTCCTTAAGACCGTCATTTTCATGTGCATTTACTGGGTTAGACAGTCTAACCTGAAATCAAAGATTCTTGGACAGGAAAAAGTGTGAAAAATAACTTGTGTTATGTAGTAAACCAGCAAGAAAATGATCACTATTATTTTTAGCCTTACGGTGGGTGCCAAACTGTTTACCTTAAAAATAGTAATTACAATTAAATTTGATTTTGTTGGTTCTAAAAATATGTGATCTGTTTTTATGCTAGTTGTTAGGCAATAGGTGCTAAGTATGAGACTAGGAAAATAAGATAAGAAGTTGCAAATAGTATGTTTAAGCAAATCGGGTGCCTGAGAATCGGGGCCTCGAGCTTGGCTATACGGGACCTTGAGGTCGTGCTCGATACTGAGTTATGGGTAGCTGATGAAGGGCTAACAGTATTGGGAGCTTTGATGAAGGCTATTTATGGTCAATAATGAGCAATAAATGAAGAACAATAAATAGAACACAATAAATGTAAGTAGTCAAATCAAGAGAATATGTTTAAGTTAGATATCAGAGAATGTTCTTGTTCTTGTATTCAATATTGTGTATCTTGTGTAATATCATCTGTGCAAAAAAATAGTAAAGGTCCCCTTTATATAGGAGAAGGGAATCTCAACATATTACATGTGCATTTATTACAAAGAAATGTAGTCGGTATAGCTACTTAGCAGTCTGGTACAGACTGGTACTATTCTTGTAGGTGTTGTTATCTTGGACCACGTGCCCAGAAAACTTCCCGTTTATCCATGATAACCACCGACTCGTGCTACCCCGAGGTCGAGATCTCGAACTGTGCCCCTGGCCTTCGAGGCGAAGCTATGAAGAAGACATAATGACCGCTAAATCGGGCTTTCCGATTTCACCCGTATACAACCACCAATGTCCCCAAGATGGTGGAAAACTAAAAGAAAATACATTAATATATCACCTGATAGTGCGTTTATTCATTGCATTATTTCTTTTCTACGTGCGATAAACCGTTCCCGTGCAGTTGCAGTTATTGTTAGTACTAAATATGAGCGGTCACTTCCTTATTCTCTTGTTTTAATATATGTGATGGCTAAGATTAACGAGACTTGGTATTCCATAAAAAAAATTGTCACAGCTCAAAACCTCGGCCATAATTGGCACTGAACGAATTATAATTTTAAATTCTTTCTCCAGTAACAATACGCAAATAGATATTCATCACAACCATATTGTCGGTATGTAGCATACTAGCATTGCATACAGGGGTGAAGCAATGTTGGTCCAAGGGTGATCAACTGAACATCCTTCGCTGAAAAATTATACTACGTATAAGATAAAATATGTACTTATTATTGATTTAAAAATAAACTTTGAACACTCTTGCATAGCCCATTGGCAAAGGGTGTTTAAAATTTGAACACCCTTATTGAATTTCCTAATTTCGCCGCTGATAGCATATGATGTATCAATAAAACAACCTAAAAATATACCAAGGCAGACAAGTTTAATGAATAAATGGAGTAACTCTAGAACAGCTTTCTCTTCTACAAACAACGTCTAAGCAACTTTCTCGCCTTTAATTATTGTTATTATTAATTAAATCAGACGTTACAGGAGGTAAAGAGAAATCCTTGAGGAATTATTGTAGTAAAATCAATATGATTAAGCTAAAAGGATAATCTTGGCCAAATTGAAAAGTTGAGGCGCTGGACAGTGGACACAACTATTGATTGTGATAGATGATGGAAATAGGGCTGGTACCGTGGGCGGAAATTGGCCGGCGGAAGCGGATCAACAAAATCCCTTCCACCGAAAATTATACTGTGTATATAAAGTAAAATTATATATATAAACACTATTAGAAGTTGAATGCCACTAACTTTTTTGTCGTATTTACTTTTTTATTTTTGGAATTCCTTTAGTGAAAACAACTGACTGGTACACATGCATCACTACACTACCCATTGCTCCTTTTATTAATCTGGAATGATTGGTAGGGGCTCATTTACATAGAATATAAACTTTTGGAAATTTCATTGAAGATTTTATGATATATCCATTTTTTTGTTTTTCTGGGGTCACTCAATGCTTCACGACTTACAGTAACACAAAACTTTTTCTTGTCAATTAGTCAGGGTGTACATGGTCCACAAACACATTATTCTCTGCTGCTCTTCTTGAATAATGTTCGAATTACCACTCACGTGATAGGAAAATGTCAACAAGTTCAATCCAGCATATTTTTGCCCCCACTTTGTAAGATAAAATTTGATTTTAAGAATGAAATTTTAATTGAAATTTAATGAATAATTAATTCAATATTTCAACAAAATGTGGATATTTGAAACCGCATTAACAATTTTATCTATACCAATGAATGCCAATAAAAACTTTCAAAATCTCATAAAATTTAATGAATAAGAATTTTTGTTTTCCATTTATTTTAAAAATATTCTATAAATTAACCAGGATTCACATCATATATGCAAAGTTTAGTGTCTAATTTTAAAATATATTGGCTATTTGCAACAAAATCATATCATAGGAGTGTTTAAAGTAAAAGTAAAAGTAAAAGTAACGAGGAGATGAGGTACCTAGTGTTCACTCGTATTAGACTAGGTTCCAGTTTTTTTAAGAAAGTTCAATACTACTCCCTCCCTCCGTTCCAGTTTACGTGAACCTATTTTTTTTTTGTCCGTTCCATAAAGAATGAACACTTTTTAAATTTGGAAACAATTTAGCTTAAACTTCCAATTCTACCCTTAATGAGAAGCTTTTTAACCACACAAATACTCTGGACCCCATTTTAACTTGTTTAGGACCACAAATTCCAAAAGTCTTCATTTTTTTCTTAAACTCTGTACTCAGTCAAACAGGTTCACATAAATTGGAACGGAGGGAGTAGTAGTAATATATGGCCTACATGTATTAAATAAAATTATAGTGAAAGTCCCTATCATATGTACTCGGCGAAAATCACAGCTTACAAGTTGATTGTATTGATTTTCATTTTTATATTATTGATAGAGAGAGCTATATGGTCATAGCCCTGCCCTACAAAATCACACTTCCTCTATATATAGCTGTTAATGGTCTAGTCATTAAATATGTTTTATGGAATTTAGGATAAATAATGACCCTCTTTAAATCATTAGGAGACAACCTACTCCCTAAATTTGAAAAATTGGAGCCAATAATTATTCAAAATCGTAAAAAAGTGCAGCTACCCAAAAAAAAAAAAAAAAAAAAAAAGATAGGAAAAGATAGATAAGCAATTAATTTTTGTCATTCTCTATGTTGGAATTTGATATATAATACATGTGCATATTCCCAGGAAACAGAAAAAAGATGGATGTTATCGGTAGAAAGAATGAAGAAAACAGTAACTGGTATCTGTAGAAAACTATAGAACAGCTATTTCATTTTTTTAAAGGGGGGGGGGGGGGGATTTACAATTAAATGAAAGGAAAAAAAAATTGTTATTAGAAAATTTTAATAATAACGCAAAGGTGAAGTTACAGAAAGGAAAAAGGCAGAATATCTGTTATGCCATTTCCATAAATAGAAAGTAAAAATTGATATGAGGTGTGTAATATATTCTAAGGAAATGTTCAATCATTTCGCTGGTTGCGTACGTAACTAAATATGGTCAAGTTGTGAATAATAAATACACATTAGTTATTTTAAAAGCTTGATTGGTTGTTTAACTTGTCGAAACAATAGATTTAAAATGTTTTATTATATAGAACAATTGTATTATCAAAGATACTAATTATTTCATTCAGCTTCAACATTACAATTTCGTACAGGTTGGTAGGCGTTCTAATATAACGTCAATCGGAAGCTGATACATAATTACTTATTATGGGCCTAATTGATCTCTCACTTTAATTAAGCATAAACAAATGTATCCAGAAAAAAGACATCCTTTTGGGAATAGCCATATCACTGTAGTTCTTCAGTATACATGAGGAAACTAATGATTTCCTACAGTTGTAGCACTTCCCAATTGCATTACAAATTTCATAAACACACTTATTAATTAAATATTTGTATAAGTAATAATTATTGCTAAATGGACAATTATTGTACATCAAAAGTTTCGGAAAATAAAGCTTTCAGTTTACGTCACAATTTATATTTGAGCTAAAAACAGTTCTTGCCAGTTCAATTTGTCTTGATCTTGCACAGAAAAAGATGGTTCAATTTTCTCATACACGGTGAGATAGGTATTTGAACAGTATTCGATTGAAGATGAAAAAAAAAGGTATTTAAAATAGAAGTTGATAAAAAAATTTAGATGGATAAAGTATAATTCGAACAAGAATTTCACTTGGAAATATATGAGTGAAAATCATATTTTATTTGATATACTCCTTAAACTAGCTTTCAACTTCAAATTCTTTACCTCAAGTTGAAGTTGAAATAATAAATCATAATGTTAAGAAAACATTAATAGTATGTCATGTTCAAAATTAAAATAATGAAAAATTTATGACCAAATAATATAAGGGATCAATGATTTTAAATTTATGGGTTCAAAACCACATAAACCCTTTTTGCTTACTAAGTTTTGGACACATTTTACATATTAAGTGACTTTTTTTACATAAATATAGAGTTTGAGAGAAAATTAAAAAATAAAAAACTATTTAGTAGCAAGCGAGCAAACGTTAAAAAGGAGAAAGGAGGAGTTTTCCATCTCTAGAACAAGGTTAGAACATGAAGTGAACTTTGCTCAAATTTTGTCCAAGTCTTTGGACGCATTTATAGAGCTACATATGCCTAACCTTAACAATAGTAGAAATATATAAATACTGAGAACAACCAATTTGAAAGCAACTTTAACGATTACTTCTTTTGTTTCCCATGTTTGGGGACCAGGATAAGATGATAAACAAGACTACATCAACCATATAAAAAATTGGTGGACAACATTAATATCATATAGAGAAAATTAATGATTATGCTTGGTTTTTGTTTATATATCCTTGATAGACATGGCTTTGAGTTTATTATTCTTGTTTGAGCACTCCAATACCTTATTTCCCTTTTTTCGCATGTTGCTTTGAAGTAAGAGCTACCCTGAGCTTCTACTAAACATCATTATTAATTCAACTCACTTTTGTATATCTCTCCACCCATGAAATTATTTAAACTAAAGAATTTTGAACCATATTATCTTCTCTAATATATATACTGCCAAAACCTAGTTAAATCTATAAAGCTTCTCGTGATACAAAATTCAATTATGTTAGTGACTATATTTCTACTGACCTCGAAAATAGTTTTTCAACTTTCACAAGCAGAGATACACCTATGCTATACTGGGAGGGATCATAGGTATCCATAAAATACGGCAAAATTCTCTCTCTCTCTCTCTATATATATATATATATATATATAGTGGTGACACCTTATATATCAAATAAATTTTGGTTAAATCTAAAAACACACCCAACTTTTAAATTCTGGGTCCATCTCTATCACAAGGTAAAGATAAGATCTACGTACATACTATACTCCCTAGTTCCAATATTGGATTCGTTTTTGTTGTTATTATCTTATTGTTGTTATCTCGTGATACAAAATGCAATATTGAGTTTTTAGATTTTACTCTCACAATTTATAATCTAGTGATACCAATAAGAGCCTTGCGTATAATAAGTTCTGATTTTACTCTCATTGTCCCAAATCCCTTTTCTCCTCACCTCACCATCTCTCTATATAATAGATAAAAAAATTTAAAAGTGAATGAAGATTCTACATATTTACATCAATGCGATAACAGAGAATTAAGAAATAAAAGGAAATAGCATGAATAGTCATTCTTTTTAAATAAAAACATTACTTCTTGTTTTTTTTTCCTTTTCAGTGCCTCTAATTAATTTTAACCACCCATACTATTTTTAGTTCTCCCATATCATAGTCATCCATTAGAGTGCTTGTTTGGTTTGGTGAAGGAGGACACATTCATGTACTTAAAGTTTTCATGTTTCCATCATTGTATCTTAAAAGTGCGTTGATCAAATTACAGCAATGCAAGTACATGTCAATCTACAATAAGGCTGTGTATCTTTATTTTCTTTTAGGGCAAGAACTAGATAGAGTTGACAGAGGATAAGAATCCAAAGATCCAAAGCGAGAATTACTATTACTAGTATACCTTTTTTCAAAACCCTATATCAAAGTGACCATTGGCTATATAAAAGGGACAAATTACCACCCTAGAATAAAGAGTTCAAAAATTCTATTGAGAGCTTTTTAAAAAAAACTAGATGCAATATATGCAAACAAATTTTGAGGACGAATTTGTTGGTTCGATTTCAGCCTTTGGAAAAGCACAAATGTCTAATCAAAGATGCACAATATCTAAGGGCTATTATTAAAGGTATCGGTAAGGCTTACTAGCTAGCTCCTCTTATTGGATATATCTTTTTGCCTCAACTGGCTTACATTGTCTGAAAAGGATTTAATTTATTGTACCAGCTACTTGCACTGATGTAACATGTTGATTGTAAAGTTGGGACCAACTGAAGATAAAGGAAACAATTTTTCATTTTCAAATACAGTATAACATGGTAATAGAGCAAAAGAAGCTAAGATGAAAGGCAAAGCTTAATTCCAATATTACTGAGCAGCATAGCGTACAGGCTCAAAGCAAATATTCCTCTGAAAAGACAATCTATTCATAAGCCGCAAAGTTAAAGCGACTAATTTGTAAAGTGCCAAAAATAGAAGATAAACGTAAAGACTTCGTTTCTCGTAGATTAAGAGGATCTAGGAAGTATGCATCAAGAAAAGAGATGAGTGTTTGTACGCGAATGGTGCTTTTTTTTAATTAAAAAAAAAATATGGGTTAACTTACGCTCTAATATAACACTTGGTACCCGTTACTTTTCACTAATACAAATATCGAGTTCTATACCCGCGAAAACTTAACAGATAAAAAGATCATTATTTTGCAAGAATATGGTGTTTTAATATCTGCAGTGTCACGATTCTACTTAATTTCTTGCATCTCGTGGAAAATATAACCAAATGGATGACAAGTTCTCATTATTTTACACATCTTGACCTGCCTCCTCAGTCTTCATGTTTAATGATGCCACCATTGGGTTTATTAGGAGGCACAGATTAGGATACGATGAAGTACTTATAAACATTAAAAATGTGTTAAATAATTAAGTGGCGCCATTCGGTACACCAGTAAAGTAGAAATTAGTTTGTAGCCTAACTACAAGATTTTGATGTACTTTGCACCTTCAATTGTAGAGGGTTTTAAAGAATGCTTAACAAGGCTGAGGATACTTATTGGAGAAGGCAAGTAGATTCTATCCATCCCAAAACACTAGCTAATTGCTTTGTGGTGCTGTCGCTTTTGGTTGTAAAGGAGAATGTCCAAATATTAAAAGCAGATTTAAAGGCCCAAAACGGAATTTGTCAGGCAGCAACGACCAAAATGGTGTTAATTATCACAAAATGATCCCCCTCTAGTAATTTACTTTCACAGGGATAAAGTTCAAAGATATGTTAGCTCTTTCGGGATAAGATAATTTTTGCTAAAAATGGTTAAGCATATATCGCTGCCCGTGGTCTATCGGAAATAACAGCTCTATCTTTACAAGATAGGGGTAAGGTCTGCGCCAACACTAATCTCCTCAGATCCTACTTGTGAAATTTATATTTGCAGAAATGGTTTGTTGTTGTTATTGTTGTTGGTTAAGCATATATCTAAATTAGCTCATATTGCAGTAGGCTAGTTGTTTCATTGATAAATGAACATCTCTCTTGTCTAACTGTTTCAGGTCGAATTCCAATTCCAGCTTAAAGCGTATTTATGTACATTGTGTCTGTCTAAATTCACATTGGTGTTTGTTTTTCTTCTTATTAATTGGTTTTGTCATAAATTTCCCAACTCTTGTTCGAGATTCACCTAATTCATACATGTGCTGTTAGCAAATTTCAAAGTCACTAGCTAGAACCTCAAAATAAAAAAAATGGCTTTCCGCAAATAGCCAAAACATGCGACGCCCAATTGTTGCCATTTTTCATGGCATCCAAGGTACGAGACCGAGGCTGTCTACACCAGCCACCAAACTAGTAAGTCCAAATTTAAAAAGATCATTGACTTGCTGTTTATGATTCACGACATATTCACCAGGACATTTTCACAGAACATGTTTAACTTTTTACTGGAGCAGCACATCTACAAACCTTTGCTTAACCCAACATATCATGGCAACCATCTTTACAGAAACGGAGTGTTGGAGGAATCGAAAGCATACATACATGTCCACATACCGAAAAGCAAGACACCAAGTTCCCAAGCTTGTTTGTGCTCGATGCTTATATCATCCATCACATTATACAGGGGAATGGGAAGAAAGGGGTAAATAGCAACACTTCTGTGAAAACTTCTGTAAATTAACCTAGTTGTCTTGTAAACATTCAGGCTCATCAGCACAGTTAAAAACAAAAAAAGTTACAAAATTTAACAGAAAGACTTGGGCCTTAATATCTATCCATAAGAAGCCAACAAGTTCACTACATTGCTCTTTTGGCTTTAAGGCAGAACACATGGGGACAAATCTAGCATAAATGCTACAGCCTACAAACCGAACATTCCTAGTTCAGTCGCCTTCTCCTTCTCAAATGTCTCAAAATATTGGTAAATGATTGTGACAGCAAGAAGAATTCCAGTTCCTGATCCAATTGCTCCCATCAAGTCTGCCAAAACTGTCAATGCACCAATGCATACTCCTCCGAAGGCAGCTGCGGTAGGAATGTAACGATTTAATTCTTTCTGCAGGTTTGAATCACGATGCCCAGGCATCACCATTTGTTGCTCCTGTAAAACAAATATCATTAGAAGTGTCATACCAGCAATACTCGTGGAGTCATAGGCATCTAGAAAAATCCAAGAAGATAACAAACTTTTTACCGCCAAAGAGAATAATTGTAATATTTCCAATGGCGATTGAAAGAGTTACTTTTATTTTCTGAAAAATAACTGTTTCTGGAAATACACAAAACCTTTGTCATTCAGTACTATGACCACTCTGTTTCTATATTATAATCCATGTGAGATAACCATGCTCCAAAAACCTACATCTTTCATTCATAGGCAAAACTAACCAGGGTTTTACAGTGATTCAGTTATACAGAGAGATGTGGGACATTGCTTAGTCAAATATTATGAATTTTCATTAGTATTTTATGAGCAGTTAGCACAATGGAAAGATAAACTCTGCTGTCTTTTTCAACTTATGGTGCCTGGAAGTGACTAGTTCTTGACAATTAAGTAATCTATAGCATTTATTTCTTCTCATAATCTACAGTATGGGGCAAAGTTAGAACCCCAGTAAGAAAGTTAACATTAGAAGTCTGATCAAGTTGAATTTTGATTAGTATTACTGTCAAATCACTTGGATAGAGTAAATAGATTGGGAGACTGAAAGGCAACCCAGCAAAAGCAAATGCTACAAGATCATTTACCTTAAGCTGCTTGGCAACATCTCTGGCGGATGATCCAGAAACTTCAATCCAAGTCTTCGAGAACAGGGCACAGGCTGACAACATGAACACTATATAGAAAAGAGCATGAAATGGATGTGCTACCATTTCTGCCAAGCTGAAATACATGAAAGTAGACAGTCAATTGCAATTGAGTAAGAAGCAATAAGTATAAGATGTGGGGCTAAACTTAGATCTGTGAAGAACATTTACAGCAAATAGAGATTGATTAGCTGAAGCAAAAGGATACAATACCTTGATGGAGCAGTAACAAGGTAAGCAAGACCAGCAACAGGAACAGATTGACCAGAATATTCAGATTCCTTCCAGGTTCCTATCAAATTCACGATGATATTTCCACCGTACCTCCTGTAGAGTAACTGATCATAGAGTAAAGAGAAGAGGAAAAAGAAAATAACTTGTTAACACTCTTGGAACAGGTAACAGTAAGGTGTCAATTCAAATAAAAAAACTTTACAATTAGGTACCTGAGAGATGAAATAAAGGTTGGAGACAAGTGCGGACTGAAGAATAATAGGCATGTTTGAGGTGTAGAAGAGTTTGATTGGGTAAGAACCTTGCTGTCCGCGAGCATTCTTAGATCTAACTGGCAAAACTACACGGAATCCTTGGAAGTAGATAACAATGAGGAAGATCAACACAGTCGCAAGCAGATTTGTCACATTGGGGAGACTTTGCCGGTAGAATGCCTCTCGAAGGGCACTGATCTTATTTGCTCTAGTAATACTAAGATGGAACAGAGCAATAATAGCACCTTCAAATTCAGCGCCACGCCCAGTATTGATGGTTGTGGGACTAAAGGCTTTCCAGATAATGCTTTCACTGCAAAATATAATTAACTTGGAATCAAAAGCTCCAAGATTGTACAGAGGAGCCCAAAACAAGTTTTTTGATGGCCAGTAAGAAACTTACCAGATATTGGTAGCTATGAACAAGGAAATTCCAGAGCCAAGACCATATCCTTTCTGAAGAAGTTCATCCAAGCACATAACAATGATAGCAGCAAAACAAAGCTGAAGGATAATGAGGATAGCGTTTCCAACACCCAATTGGCTAACACTGCCATACATCCCTGACAGGACATAAGCAACTGCCTCACCAACAGCAATCAGGATACCCAACAACTTTTGAGCACCATTACTGCATGAGATAAATTTGTCAAGAGAGCACATCAGAGAGCTTATTGAGCAGAACAGGTAACAGAAACACCATAATATCTAGTTAACTTAATAGCAGGAACAAAATTTTGTCAGGTAAATTGTGTAGTAAGTACAAAAAAGCGGCATCCCTTTCTTTGAGGGTATGGATGAGGGGGGTGGTTGGAGCAAGTGAAGTAGGTTCAGATACAAGCATCAGATGAGGGCAGAAATATCAGTATAAGTTCAAGAGTGGGAACATTCAAAGCATGAAATTTGTCTTGCAAATCCATATAACACAACTAATATAGGTTCTGCAAACTGATTTGAGCATAAAAGTTATATATCAAATCATCCTCGAGAAGTTCCAAATAATATCCTTTTCTGATGGTTACAAACTATACTATTACCACTGCATATGGAATAAAACAAGGGACAACCAATAAATTAAACTGATGCAAATACATATAGTTGTAAAAAGAGTAAACAAACAAAATAAAAGAAATAATAATATTGAAAGTGTATGAACTAACAGGAGTGCTCGGTCCTCACGGACATTGTTGTCCACTTGAATGATCTTTGATCCAGCTAGCAATTGCATCACCATTCCAGAAGTCACGATAGGAGTAATTCCAAGTTCCATGACTGTACCACGGTTTGACGCAAGAATGACACGCATCCAGTAAAAAGGATCCGCACCAGTTGTGGAATGTATGCCATAAAGAGGGAGCTGGCTGCAAACCAGAAAGATGGCAAGCGCAATTACAGTATAGATGACCTTCTCTCTAAATTGAACCTTCCTGTCAGCACTCTGCACTTCTGGTAGGAATGAAAGAAATGGTTTCACAAGGTGCAGCACTCTGAATCCTCCTCCCATTGTTCACTATAAACAGAACTATCTCTGCTCGAACCATGAAAAAACAAAGACAAGAACTATTAGACAATTGACAGTGAAGATATAGTCCCTCAACTATACCAGCAAAAAGTACAAACATCTTTAAA
Source organism: Nicotiana sylvestris (assembly GCF_000393655.2). Taxonomy (NCBI): domain Eukaryota; kingdom Viridiplantae; phylum Streptophyta; class Magnoliopsida; order Solanales; family Solanaceae; genus Nicotiana; species Nicotiana sylvestris. The sequence continues at coordinate 45,527,375 of NC_091058.1, forward strand.
ACATTAAAGGGGAAAAACATAAAATATTAACTATTCAAAATTTCTAATTGTGGGATACTCAATTGAGTGTAATTTTAATGTGCATAGCTAGCAAAAAATATTAAATCTACATGTAATAATACTAGTATTAACAACATCTCAAGATAGATTTTAGAGCAAAATCTCAATCAATGAAAGGTGTTGTCATTCATTCAGATTAAGCAAACCATATATATCAAACCAATAATTTCCTAACTGAGAGTAACAGGATATTATTTGCACCCGAAACATGACTATAACTTAAGCATATAAATTGAGCTGATATCTGTAAACAAAACGAGAAAGTTCTTCCTACACCCGCCCCCGTGCCCCCCAATTCCAGAGGATTAAAACATGGAAATCGGAAATTTAATCAATCAACATATTCCTGCTATTAACAGGATAACTAATTCAAATAAACTTTTCTGAATGCTTGCAACACGACTAAAAGGTCGCTACAAATGCAAAAACATCAATTCTGATGTTGATGAACCACTTCAAATACTTTTGCATGGTCGATTAGTGAACATCACATAAATAATAAATCCATTTCATCTATAAAAGTCAATTCATCAAACCATATCTCTTTCTATAAAACATGTAAAGACTATACACATAGATGCCTTTTCAGATCTAGATCTCTTTTACCGTCACATTACCCATCAAAGCTAAAGAGCCTCCAAACAATTCAATTTTCGTACATTCGGAATTCAGACAAGTATAGGCGACGCACGGCCACATACATGCACAGCATATATAGAAAGAACAGATCTTGAGCTAAATAAAATCATCAGATCTATTGATTCTAATTACACGATTCAGATTTCAACTCCACAAAATATTTTCAAATTCACACAATGTTTCGATCGATAGATCTCTCCTTCTAATACATCCATGACCTCATTTTCAACATGCGCAAACAAAATCAGCAGTAAAACTCAATCATGGAATAGATCCATTATAGAAAAGTACATGGAGAAGAGATCGGAGAGACTTACAGCGGCGACGACGATCTGGAGATGTCCGTGGACTATTATTTCGCTCGATTTCTCCGTCGAGTTATGCTGCTATTTGTAGGGTTTTGACCATGAGAGAGAGAAGGGGCGGATCTGACGGGTTTAAGAGCAAGCGTAACAGAAATGGAGAGTGCGTGACGCCAAGTTGGATTAAATAAATAAAATATCTTCACTTTGTAACAACTGGAAAATGCAGTTGGTGATGAAAACGTGGCAGGGAAGGTCTTTGGGTGCCACGAGATTTAGCCAATGGTATTGTCCCACGTGGCTAGTGAGACGGGTTTAGTGGTCACTGTTTGGATTGAATAGTGGCCGATGTTGAAAAAGTGAGCAGGAAATGGAACAAGTCAAACCCAATTTTTGGCTAATGGAAATTCATATTATCACGAAGTTTTGGTGCAAATTGCACTAGCCGGACCAACTTATTTTTTCGATTTTAACCCGCATTAAAAATTATTTATATTTAATAGTAAAAAAAGAATATAAAATTTATATTATTTTTATATATAATATATATATATATATATATATATTTTTTATTCTACTATTATTTTGAGAGCGATTATACAGTATCATTTTTCCTGCTTATAATTTTGTGATATTTTGAGACTTTTTATTTTTACGACTAAATGTGATTAAGAGGGTGTTTGGCTAAGCTTATAAGCTGGTCAAACTGGCTTATAAGCACTTTTTGACTTATCTACGCGTTTGGTAAAATTAAAAGTTTTTATAAGTTAAGTGCTTATAAGCCAAAAATAAGTCAAAAGCCATAAGTTGGTCTTCCCCAACTTATCAAATTTCAGCTTATAAGCACTTTAGGTTTGACCAAAATATTTACTATTATATCCCTAAAATAATTCTTTTTAAACAAAACTCTTCGTACCCAATTCTTCAACTGCTTATTATTAATTTTAGCATTTTTAATCTTTTATCCAAACACGTAACTGCTTATTTTTTAAATCAGTTTCAACACTTAAAAGTGTTTTTCAGCACCTAATGCTTATCAGCTAATTAAATCAACTAAGCCAAATGGGTCTAAGCGCATTCATGGTTCGATTTATTAAAAAGGAAAGTAAATTAACTATCTTGATTTTTTCAGTTTTTCACTTGGATAATTTAATGCAAATTAAATTTATTCAATTTATTAAAATTATGGATAAACTTTTTCATAAGTAAATATATATTTAAAATTGAAATGTTCTCGTGAGAAAAAAATATGTTTTTTGAAAGATGCATAATTTATTCTTACAACCACTAAAGTGTTCATGAATTTTAAATCAGTTTCCGTCCAAATAATTTAAGGTCGGTCTTATATCATCACGGTGGTGGAGTGTGGACACTTAACGAATTGGTCTTTGAAGGTCTGTCTGCATAGGACATATATAACCAAATCATACTTGGCATTCAACTTCTCTTATTTTTTCCTCCATCATGTGCTACTTGCATTTTCTGATGATTGAAATCCTTTCTAATTTTTATGCCTTCACTTTCTACACACTTATCTTGTGAATATATTTGACCTCAGAAGCATATTATTAATTTGTTCATAACATTGTTGTATTGGTCCAAATTTGGACGACCACGACCATTGATGAATACGACAAACGACGAGATCCTCGTAGCTCGACGTCCAGTGGAGAACGATAGACAAGCAAACAGAGACTGCACGACTTTTACAGTCGTGTAGGTCCAATAGGGGGCACTAGGAATATTCCTTCGGATATTCCCCATAATATGCCTTTTAGGGTTCAGAAGGGGTTTGTTTCTTATATATAGCGGGAAAACAACCTTGTAAAAGGGGCTTTTCTAGCTGAAAAACACTGACTGTAATATTATTTTTTTTACGTAAACGATTGGCATCTTTAGCGTTCGATCATTCATCAAGGAATATTATCCACTATATTCATCTTACATACCTTTGGTTTTAGAGATTGTTATACTTAGCTAAGATTTACCTCTTTATTTTCTTTGATTGATTTGTTCAAAAATATTACAATATCTTTTGAGTCAAACAATTTGGCATCGTCTCTGGGGATTTGAGATTTTGGTTTCGTCTAGATCCTTGAAAGGGATAATCACTACTTCTTAGCCTCGAAAAGACCAACAATGGCAGGAAAGGGAGAAGCAAGATTAAAGGTAATAGTAGGTGTCACGAACAACTTTCTGGATTCCATCAACGAAGCAGGCAGGGAAGACAATGAAAATGTAATGCCAAGCGTTACACCTGAGGGAGATGCCTCAACCCCCCACACGAAAGCATGACTGTCTCGCGCGAGAAGGAAACCTCAACATCCGCAACAAGAGAAGCATCACCGGCTGTAAAAAGGCTATTAGAAGAGGGGTTGACAAACACCTTGAGCAGCATACTCGACAAACCCGTTCAAAGGGATACCGGAGGCTCAATACACACAGAAATCGCAACTGTCGCCGATGAGCCAGAAACTCCATGCACATGTAACACTCATAATGTCACTGATGCAGGTAACAATGCACTTGCTGACATCTTAAAGAAAATGGAAGAGATAGAAAATGAGAACAAAACGCTTCGCGATCAGATGAAGGAGCATCACGAAAGGGTCGATAAAATACCGGGCGCTCCGAAGTTGCTACCAAAATGGGACGTAGGTCGATTCATCGAACAACCATATAGCGAAGAGGTGACTCCCCACTCTATTCCGAAAACCTTCAAAATGCCGCCATACTTGAAAATATATGATGGCACCACGGACCCGAAAGATCACATAATCTACTACGTCACTGTAGTAAAAGGCAACGATCTGTCGAAAGAACAGGTGTCATCGGTGCTGCTGAAAAAGTTCAGCGAAACTCTGACAGGGGGGCGTTGACATGGTATTCCCAACTACCAGCATGATCAATATCAACGTTCGAAGAAATGACAGATAAATTCATCACCGCTCACGCGAGAGCGAAAAAGGCAGAGGCTAGGGTAAATGACATCTTCGCCGTCAGGCAGACGACATGCGAAGGACTTCGGGATTTACTAGCCCGATTCAACAGGGTAAGAATGAGCCTACCTAATGTATCAGAAGGGATGGCAGTAGCAGCCTTCCAAAATGGATTAAATAGAAATGGGTCAAAAGCAACCAAGAAGCTGCTAAGTAGACTTATAAAGTACCCCCTACCACCACCACGTGGGAAGAAATCCATAATGCCTATTGTACCGAAGTAAGGGCAGATGAGGATGACCTAAATAGTCCGATCCAACGGCTAACATCGGTCCAAACCTAAACAAGGAGAGATCGCCGCAACGATGGTCAACGGGACCAACTATCCCGTTTCAATCGAGAAAGGCATCAGCCCTACATCCGGACATACATTCCACCTCCTCCACGATATGCAGACGCCATACCTCGACACACCGCGCTACATAGAAATGAAAGAGGTATGCCTCCACTGTTATATGCTCATAACTTTTGTGTTTCTTCTTCAAAAATAGTGTATGCACTAGAAAAGCTCGGCATAAAGGTGTAGTGGCCACAAAAGATGAAGTCAGATCTGAGCACCCGAAAATCGAACGTTCTATGTGAATTCCACTAGGAAAGGGGACACAAGACCGAAGACTGCATAGGTATACGATAGGAAGTGGTAAGAATGCTAAATCAGGGATACCTAAAAGAACTGCTAAGCGATCGAGGACGGGTTAACTTTGCTCGTGGACGTGATCAACCTCAAGGACCCCCAAAACCACCTTCACTAGCTCGTACCTTACAAATGATTATTGGCGGCAGCGATGATACGGTAATCAACCATGTGAAATTCACCACCACACACAAACTCAAGCGGACGATCACTCACGAATGGTACGATGACCTCAAAGATAGTATCGTCTTTGATAAGTCAGATACCAACGGTTTATCTTTCACTCACTATGATGCTTTGGTTATAACTTTACGTATCGCGAATACTGATGTAAAAAAACTAATGGTGGATGACGGAAGCGGCGCGTGTATTATTCATCCATGAGTTTTTATATAGATGAGACTCGAGGATAAGATATTACCATGCTGCATAATAGGAAAGGGTTTTAATAATGCAGTGGAATGAACCTTTGGAGAGATAGTATTACCCGTTTTGGCAGGAAGAGTCACTCTAGAAATGACGTTTCATGTCATGAACTAGGAAACAACCTACAACGCCATTATAGGGCATCCATGGATACACGCCATGCGAGCCGTCTGATAATTAGGGATTTTGATACATTTTATACTCCTTCTTGCTTAAATTTTGATTAGAAATGTGTACAAAATAGTTCCAAAGGCTCACAAGTTGTGCTTAATTGCAGGTTTGATCAACAAAGTGACAAGAAATCAAATATTAGCTCAAAAGGAGTGAAACTTGCACAAGTATCAAGACAAGACAATGCTCAGGCAAAACAAGGCCAGTGCAGCCGCACACCATTCTGTGCGGTCCGCACTGTGAGGTTCAAAGAGCATGAGATTCAGGCACAAAGGCAATGCGGCCGCACTAAGTTTTGTGTGGACCGCACTAAGATCAATGCGGTCGCACTCGATTTAGTGAGGTCCGTAGTAAGGAGGATCAGAGAGTTGCCAAATTCCGAGTTTAAGCCAATGCGGTCCGCGCTCCATTTTATGCGGACCGCACTAGAAGCCTCCGCGGTCGCAGTCCATTCTCTATGGTTCGTAGTGCCCGAGTTCAAAGAGTTAGATTTTCAAGTTCAGAGCCCTAGTGCGGCCGCATACCATTTTGTGCGGTCCGCACTAGCCCCGCAGGGGTATTTTTGTCTAGATTTTTCAGCTTAGTATAAATAGCTTCTTTTCCCATTTTTAGGGTATCAGATAGTTTTAGAACATAGTTGCGCTAGTGGGTTCGAATATTTTAGCTATTTTGGGCAATTTTATCTACATTTCAACATTGAATCTTATTGTTTATCTTAGTAATTAATTAATATGAGTTGTTCTTCATCTATTTCTTGTGTTTCTTCTTCAATTATGAGTAGCTAAACTCATAAGCTAGGGTTGTGTCTCAACCCTAGTGTGGATAATTGATGGGTTTTGTGTTTTAGGGCTAGATTTACTATGGGTGTTTGATATTTGGGCTAATTTCATGTTTAATTGTTGAATTAGTGGTTGCAAACACTAGTTTGTGTTTAGTTGACTTGAGCTCTTCTTGAGAAAGAGAGCTTGAGTATCTGAAATTGGTCCAACAAGGAATTGGGACGTACTCAAGAGATTGATAGCTCCAATTAAAGGGTTAAACCTTGAGAGAGTAATACCCGACTTGAACCTTGATTGCTTGTGCAAATTTGCATACCTAATTGGTCTTGAGAAAGTCAGTTCGGGAAAAATCACTCGAACCACCGAGAGTGTAGAGTGGGTAAAATCATACAATGGTTATATCATACTCCCTAAATACGTCAATCATGCCTTAGACTCAAGTATCCGTTAATTGACCACTTAGGCGGAAGTCACTACCCTAATGCCTTTTAAACCATTTGAGCAACCCGCAACATTTTACTCTTAGCTTAATCTAGTTTCATTTACCATTGTAGTTTGATAAAAGTATAAGTAAATCAAAAACCCCAAAAATGATTAGAAGTGCAATTTGGAACACATACGCAATTTTAAACTAGATAGATACTGAATTCCAAATTCTAGCTCTCTGTGAAAATCGATCCCGACCCTAAATCGGGTAAAAGTTGCTCCGACCCTCTCTTGCTACTCAATAGTAGTGTGGAGTAGGTCGTGATCACTTTTTGGCACCGTTGCCGGGGAGCTAACGATTTTGGCTATCTATTTAGTTAGTTTTATGTATTGTTCTTCTTTCCTTCTTTGTTACTAACTTATTTGTGTCATAACTCAGGTACCAAATGGCAGTGAACAATGCTAGTGACCCTCTTGGAAATGTAATTGCAGGGGAGGAGGTAGATGATGTCGGAGATGATGAGGTGCCTCTTGTACCTTAAGGACAACGTAGAAACCGCCAGGCTAATGCTAATGCTAATGACAATATTCCAGATCCTCCTCCACCACCTCCAAGAGTGGCTCTTAGAGTGCTTCTGAACCAAGGCTATGCAAGTGCTATTATCCCACCCCAAATCCGGGCGGGCAATTTTCAATTAACCAATGTGATGTTGACTTTACTAGAGCAGCGTGGGTACTTCACGGGCACTGCAAATCAAAATGCTTACAAATATCTCAAGGGTTTCGTGGTATACATGTTGGGGGAGCAAGCAAACTAATGTGTCCGAGGATGCTCTCCGGTTAAGACTCTTCCCATTCTCACTTAGGGGGAAGGCATTGGATTGGCTCGAGCAATTTCCCAACCATTCCATCACTACTTGGGATGAGTTGGCGGACAAGTTCATTGCAAAATTTTTCTCACCGGGGCATATGACTACATTGAGAGATGAGATCTTAGCGTTTAAGCAAGAGCCCACGGAACCTTTGCATGCGATTTGGGAGTGTTATAGAACAATGGTGAAGAAATGCCCCAATAATGATATGACCGAGGCGATGATCCAACAGACTTTCTACCGGGGTATTAACACCACAAACCAATGTATAGTGAAACAACTTGTTGGGGGCAACTTCATGAAGTTGTCTTATGATGAGGCTTGTGACATTCTTGACGAGATGACTGACACTTCTTCCGTTTGGCAAAGTAGAGCCAATGTGCCCTAGGGTGACCCCATAGTTATTCATTTGCACAAGGAATTACATGATCATGGGCAAGCTATAGCAGATTTGACAACTACTATGAACTAATTGTCAAAGGCACAGTTGCAACAAGTCCAAAATCCTCGCCAAGTGAATGCCATGGAGGGTGTCAATATGCTTGTCAACAAAAGAAGGCAACAAAACCAAAAGAATTCTGAGCAATTTGATGATGATTGTGATGGATTTCAAAATGATGGTTATAATGAACAAAGTGAAGAGGTTCAATACGTGAATAATTATCAAGGCCAAGGGGGCAACTCTTCCAACCAACAACAATGGAGACCTCAAGGCAATTGGGGCAATCAACAACAAAACAATGGTAATTGGGGGAACAACAACCAAAACAACAACTGGGGCAATCAGAACAACAATCAAAACAACCAAGGAAATTGGAATGGTAGTAACAACAATTGGGGTAGTAATAACAATCAAGGTGAATGGAACAATGGAAATCAAGGAAATTGGGGGCAAGGCTTTCAAAGGCCCCCAATGTACCAACAACCGAACAATCCACCCCCATTTCCATCCCAATGTCCTAGTTCTTCTAGCAATGATATGGGTAGAATTGAAATGATGTTCGAACAAATGATGAAGAAGAATGCGAACTCGGATGCTCAGTTGGCTTCTCACAATACCTCTATCAGAAACTTGGAGGTGCAGTTAGGCCAAATCTCATAGTCTTTAAATACTTGCCCTAAGGGTGCTCTACCAAGTGATAGGGTAGTAAACCCGTAGGGTGGAAACAATCATGTTATGGCGGTAAAAACAAGAAATGGGAGAGGCAGTGATGTGCATGTCTCCAAACAAAAGCAAATTGTGGATGATGATGTTGAGTTGCAAGAAGATAAAGTTCCTTTGGTGGTTGAAAATGTGATTGATGAAAATGTGAACGAAGAAGTGAGGATTGATATTCAAGATGTCGAGGTGAAAACTCAAAATGATGTGAACCCATTTAGGGAACACATAATAGACATGCCGAAGCCAGTTGTGCCTAAAGCCAAGACTCCTTTGCCAAGGCCACATCCACCTTATCCTCAAAGTCTTGCGAAGCAGAAAAATGAGAATCAGTTCAAAAATTTCATTGACATGATGAAGAGCTTATCCATCAATATGCCTTTAGTGGAGGCTCTTGAACAAATGTCGGGCTATGCTAAATTCATGAAGGACTTGGTTATAAAGAAGCGATCTATGGATTGTGAAACTATAAAGATGACTCATCAAGTTAGTACAATAGTGCATCCAATGGCCCCGAAGCTTGAAGATCCCGGTGCTTTCACCATTCCTTGCATAATTGGGAGTACAGATTTTGCTAAAGCTCTATGTCATTTGGGGGCTAGTATCAATTTTATACCCTATTCTATTTTCAAGACTTTGGGTATCGGGCAGTCGAGGCAGACTTCTATGAGATTACAAATGGCAGATAGAATGATGAAGAGACCATTAGGTATTATTGATGATGTGCTTAGCTGGGTGGACAAGTTTATCCTGCCAGCTGACTTTGTGATCTTGGATTGTGAGGTAGATTATGAAGTTCCTATCATTTTGGGGAGACCTTTCCTTGCTACGGGGAATGCATTGGTGGATATGGAAGTAGGGGAACTCACCTTCCGGGTGGGTGATGGAAAGGTGGTCTTTCATATGTGCAAGTCTATGAAGCAGCCCAACAGTATCGAGGTGTGCTCTTTTGTTGACCTCGTCACAGTAGTAATAATTGATGACACCGGTGCAATGATCAATGTGGAGGACCTATTGGAGGTCGTACTATTGAATCTTGATGTCAATGAGGATGCAAGCTGGGTGGAGTGCGTGAATGCTTTACATGGAATGGGCTCTTATTCTTATGAGCCTAGAAAATTATCTTTGGACCTCGAGAATAGAAAGGCTCCACCAACAAAACCTTCAATTAAGGAGGCTCCGGTGTTGGAGTTGAAACCACTGCCTCCACACCTCAGGTACGAGTTCTTAGGCTCAAATTCTACTTTGTATTCTTTCTTCTTATCTTACTAACCAACAGGTTGATGCCACATTGGTGGTGCTTCAAAAGCGAAAAAGTCAATTGGATGGACTTTAACTAATATTCGGGGAATAAGCCCCGCGTTCTGTATGCACAAGATTATTCTGGAAGATGATGCAAAGCCCTCCTTGGAGCACTAAAGGAGGTCGAACGAGGCAATGAAAGAAGTTGTGAAAAAGGAGGTGATCAAGTGGTTGGATGCCGGGGTTGTGTACCTCATCTCTAATAGCTCTTGGACTTCACCGGTGCAATGCATACCGAAGAAGGGTGGCATGACAGTGGTTACAAATTCTCAAAATGAGTTGATTTCTACAAGAACCGCCACTGGTTGGAGGGTATGACTGGACTACCGCAAGTTGAATAAACTAACCCACAAGGATCACTTTCCTTTGCCTTTACTTGACCAGATGTTAGATCGACTTGCTGGGCGTGCCTTCTATTACTTCTTGGATGGGTATTCTGGGTACAACCAAATCTTGATTGCTCCAGAAGATCAGGAGAAGACTATATTCACTTGTCCATATGACACTTTTGCCTTCTCTAGGATGCCTTTTAGGTTGTGTAATGTACCGGCTATATTTTAGCGGTGTATGATGACCATTTTCACTGATATGATGGAAGACATTTTGGAGGTGTTCATGGACGATTTTAGTATTGTGGGGGGTTCATTTGATGAGTGCTTGAAGAATCTTGATAGGATGTTGGCCCGTTGTGAAGAAACCAATCTTGTCCTCAATTGAGAGAAATGACACTTTATGGTGGAAGAAGGAATAGTTCTTGGGCATAAAATTTCGAAGCATGGTACTGAGGTAGATAAAGCAAAAATTGATGTGATTTCAAGGCTCCCTCCCCCTATATCTGTCAAGGGAGTTCGAAGTTATTTTGGGCATGCGGGGTTCTATCGAAGATTTATCAAAGACTTTTTGAAGGTAGTGAACCCCTAATGAAAGTTGTTGGAAAAAGATGCTAAGTTCGTGTTTGATGAAAAATGTATGCAAGCCCTTGAACTTCTCAAGCATAAGTTGACCACCACTCCTATCATTACCGTACCTAATTGGAGCTTGCCCTTTGAGCTCATGTGTTATGCGAGCGATGTTGCGATTAGGGTGGTTTTGGGTCAACGAGTGAACAAAATGTTTCATCCGGTGTACTATGCGAGTAAGACAATGAATGATGCTCAAGTGAACTACACGGTGACCGAGAAAGAACTTTTGGCTATTGTGTTTGCTATGGAAAAATTCCGACCATATCTTATGGGTGCTAAGATTATTATTCATACCGACCATGCCGCACTCTGGTACTTGATGACGAAGAAAGATTCCAAAGCTAGACTGATGCGATGGGTCTTGTTACTTCAAGAGTTTGATTTGGAGATTGTGGACCGGAAGGGTAGTGAGAACCAAGTGGCAGACCATTTGTCCCACTTGGAGGAGGGGAGGCCTCGTGACGGCCTAAAGATCAATGATTCATTTCCCGACAAACAACTCTTTTCGGTGTCGATGAATGATATGTCATGGTTTGCCGATGTTGCTAATTTCCTTATGACTGGTATACTCCCGTGCGAGCTCTCTTCTAACCAAAGGAAGAAGCTCAAGCGGAATAGTTTGGATTTCTATTGGGATGAGCCATACTTTTTCAAGATTTGTACGAATGGGGTGATCTAAAGGTGTGTTCCGGAGGAAGAGCAATTGAGTATCTTGGAGGCTTGTCATTCCTCTCCTTATGGTGGCCATCATGGCGGGGTGAGGACGACTTCTAAAGTTCTTAGTTGTGGATTTTATTGGCCAACTTTGTTCAAAGATACGAGTGATTTTGTGAAGAGATGCGATAAATACCAAAGAGCGGGTGGAATTTTAAAGAAAGATGAGATGACTCTCAATATCATCCTTGAGGTTGATATTTTTGATGTATGGGGCATTGATTTCATGGGCCCATTTGTTAGCTCTTGTGGGAACACTTACATTCTTGTGGGGGTGGACTATGTTTCAAAGTGGGTTGAAGCCGTGGCTTTTCCCAACAACGAGGCCCGGAGTGTTGTTGCATTTCTCAAGAAGAGCATTTTTACAAGGTTTGGTGCTCCTCGTGCAATCATAAGTGATGAGGGGTCTCATTTTTGCAATAGAGTTTTCGACACTTTGCTCTCAAAGTATGGTGTCAATCATAAAGTTTCTACCATCTATCATCCTCAAGCAAGTGGTCAAGTTGAAGTCTCCAACAGGGAAATCAAAAGCATACTGTCAAAGACGGTCAATGCAAATAGGACCGATTGGTCAAAGAAGTTGGATGACGCTCTATGGGCTTATAGGACTGCTTACAAGACTCCGATTGGTATGTCTCCGTATCGGTTGGCATTTGGGAAAGCTTGTTATCTACCGGTTGAGTTAGAGCACAAGGCCATGTGGGCTTTGAGAAAGCTAAATCTTGAGTGGGATATTGCAGCCAATCTTCGTGTGGAACAGTTAATAAACTTGATGAATTCTGATTTCATGCCTACTCCAGTTCGTCCTTGTACAGGGACAAGATGAAGTACCTTCATGATAAATATACTCATGGAAAGGAGTTTAAAGTAGGTGATTTGGTTCTCTTGTTCAATTCTCGGTTACATCTGTTTTCGAAAAAGCTTAAATCAAAATATAGTGGACCGTTTGAAGTGGTGTTGGTGACCCCTTTTGGTGCTCTTAATTTGAAAAACAAAAATGGAGAGGTATTCAGAGTTAATGGTCACCGGGTCAAACATTATCTTGGAAAAATTGATGACAGCCACGTGGTGGCACTTCTTCATTTCAAATGATGTGATGGTAACCTGAGTCGTGTCGCGACATTAAATCAGGCGCTTCTTGGAAGGCAACCCATGTGTGTTTTCTTCTTGTTTTATTTGATTTTCATTGTAGTGTAGGATTAATTTTTGGGCTAACTGGTTGTGAGATATTACAGGATTGTGTTGGTACAGTGCAGGACATAGTGGAAAAATTGTTCAGGCCTCTGAACTTTGCAATGCAGCCGCACTACATTTAGTGCGGACCGCACTGGTGAAGGGTGAAATGTTGATCTCTCTGAAGTTTGCCACTGCGGTCGCACTACATTTTGTGCGGACCGCAGTGTGTTGCCTCATCAAACTTGGAAGTTGTTGTGCAATACGGATCGCGGTCCATTTTGTGCGGTCCGCACTAGATGGTAAGTTGGGCCCCAGGTTCTTTTCTATAAATAGGGCCTAAGGCCCTCCTTGTACACTTTTCGAACCTTTGAATCTCAGCACTCTAAAATCACTGTTCAGCATCCCTGTTGCTCGTAATTAATCATTTGGACTTGTTAGTCTTCATTTCATCTCACATCTGGTAACTCTACTGCTATTTAATTATTTTAATTTCATTATTTTCCTTTCTTTTTTTGTTTTTCTTGTCTTTCACCATATTATTCCCGTATTTTCTTCAATTAATTAGGTTAGGGTAATTAATTCTTTAATTAGAGTAGGTTTAGGTAGTTAAAAACAATGGAAAATCACTTAGGGACATTATTTAAGTGTAAAATTGGGCTTAAAATCAAAATTTATGAAACCCTAACTTAGTGCCACAGCTGGGCACTCAGTGCGAACTGCGGTCGATTCTGTGCGGTCCGTAGTAACATTTTGTACGGACCGCATTGCTAATTGTCCTGAAAGCTGAACTTTGGGGACTGCGACCGCACTACATTTTGTGCGGACCGCATTGGTCCCTGGGCGGCCGCACTATATTTTGTGTGGTCCGCACTGCCTGGATACAGAGAGTGGGTAGTCTGAACCCTACCTCTATGCGGATCGCATGGCCATTTTGTGCGGTCCGTATTGACCCTGTGCGGTCCGCAGTGTGTGACTTCTAAAAACTGACTGCAATTGTCTGCAACTTTTCCTTCCCGTTCTGCTACTTTATTTCTTAACTGCTTCTATTGATACTAACAAGTTTATTGGATTGTGTTTGCAGACAATGGTGAAACAACGAGGTAAAGGTTCTAAACAACCAGGCAGATGTGAATCCTTCCGAGGAGGGAAACAGAAAATAGTTAAACTCACTCCGCAAGCCAGGCAAAACATCAAAAATATGAGGAAGATGATTAAAGTTGCTGATAGGGCCATTGACATGTCTGGGAGTGAGTACGAGCCCTCCCGGAAGATATCTTCAGACTCAATCCCAGAATACATCCCTGACTGGCCGGAGAAAAATAGACTAAGAGACACTCCTCCCACTTCCCCTGCTGCCCAAGCATCAGTAAATGTGTCTTCTGGGTCGTCTGAGGGCTCAGCTGAAGGCGATATGGATGAATACTCCACCTCTCCCATAGCATCATTATCCAGAGAGGGTGCAGTAGGAGATGATGAGGAAGTAAGAGGTAAAGAAGTAGTTGGAGAAGGGGGTGAACCTCAGGTTGGTGGGGTGGATAGAACTAGGAAACTGGAGGCATGGCAAGACCGGTTCGTAAGTGAAGTAACATATCACAAATTCAGGGAATGATGGTCGCTGAGGAAATTAATCCCAAAGCGGATTTTTGTTGATATAGATCTACTGCCTCACAACCCCAATGTAAGGAGGCAGTTTAGGGAGAGAGTTGGCTGGGAGCATTTTTTGTATGAATGTGTAGATGCCAATGAGCACTTGGTCAAGGAATTCTACACCAACGTTGCCCATATCAAAAAGGGCTCCAAAGTGACCAAGGTGCGAAACCTGAAGGTGCTATTTGACGAAAAAACCATAAATGAATACCTTGGCTATGATGAGGAGGATGAGTCACTATATATGGAGAAGATGGAATTGGGCGAGGAGGTCCGTCCCTGGTTGGCACAGTACCTGGCAATCCCGGGTACCTTCCCCGATTGGTTGATTGCGGGCGTCAAGATTTTAAGACGTAGTTTGAATCTCGAGGCAAGGAGGTGGAAAACATTTGTATGTAGCAGGTTGAACCCCACGACTCATGACAACTCCCTCCCTCTTTACCGGGCAGTTTTGGTGGCTTCGATTATGGCGGGGTACCCAATCAATATGGGAAATGTGATGTCGAGGATAATTACAATTGTGGGTGCTGAGAATGACAGAAACTTCCCGTTCTTCAGTTTTCTGACTATGTACTTCCGGGACTTAAAAGTTGAAAAGAGGCCCTTCGACATCAAGGTCAAAGCGAAGGCCCCATTTTATTGGTATAACATGCAGGGGGATGATAACCCCAAGAGCAAGAACTTCAAGGGTACATCTACTGCTCCAATTGGCCAGTTTGAGGAGCCAATTGTGGTAGCGGCCCCTGCTCAGCCTGCCTCTACCTCTACTGATATCCCTCCTGGCCCATCCACCTTAGTAGACCTGGAGATACCATCTTCCCGTGCCTATCCGGTGACTGCCCATCAACTAAGCCAGGCTCTCCTCAGTATCAACAACTGGATGCAGACTGTGTCATCCAAGTTGTCTACCCTCACTACCACAGTAGAGGCTCAGTCGGCACCTCCACCTCCACAGGTCTCCCAGTCCATAGAGGATGCTCTTAAGGAGATTTGGCAAACCAGCAAAAAATCCTCGACACTCATAAGGTGCTCACAAAGGTAGTTGATTCACACAGCAAGGCTCTCAAGGAGCTTATTAGGGAGCACAAGAAGTTGAGGAAGACACAGGCCTCCAAGGAGTTCGTGAAGGAGTTGAGAGCTAATGTTGATAGACTGAAGGCAGATTAGCTGCCTTTAGATTTACTGCTCCAGGACCCAGTACCAGCAGTTCATCCCCAACCGGAGCAGTTACGTAAGCCTCCCAAGAGGAAGAGGATGATTCTCAGAGTAGACGATGCAATCATCCAGTTGGCAGACCCACCGGAGGCTTCCTCCAGTCAGCCACAGGATGCACCTCATGAGCCTGTCCAAGCCCAGGTCCCAACAACACAACAGTAGGCCTTAGGGAACCAGTCTGAGGTTCCCGAGCATAGTGAGGACTCAGGGACCACTCAGGAGCCCATGCAGACAGACAGGCCATAGGGAGTCCCTATATCCTTTTTCCCTTTCTCTTTTTGGTGCTTTATTTAGTTTAGTTGGCATTGGGGACAATGTCAAAGGGTAGACCCCAATTTTATGGATTCATTCGGATGATTATATATATATTTGATACTTTTAATGTTTTCCTTATCTTTTCATCTTTAGGTTGTATATAATTTTAACATTTCATTACATTTATCACACTTTTATTTTACTTTGGGTCTGTATATAAAGTTATGCTGCATTGTACATATTCATCCCATCTATTGTACATTCGACAAATCCCCTTCTATATATATTTATTCTACTTTCCGCAAATTTTTCGTTCTTAGCTTCTTATTTATGATTCGTAGCTTATAGTTTTAAAAGTTTGCAATAAGTGTTTGGTTTTCTTAATGCCACGGTTCTTTCCAAAGGTGGAGCTTTGTGTTAACCGGGTGGCTCTTCCCAATGTTGGATGGCGTGACAACCTTCTTAAGAGTTTGATTCCGTTTTTCTTTTTGTTTTTAGTAATTAGTAGTTAAGGGTGCCTCAAGCAAAGCTTCACTTGGGCCTAGCACATTTGCCTTTGATCTTATGGTCAAAAATAAATTGTTGTGTTTAGGATGGTGAAAGTAGTGACCTTGAGACTTTTGTGTTGACCAATAATCATCAAGTGGTTTTTTCGGACCATTGTGTGCTCAAATATTATCTAAGGTCGTTGTGGGCCACCGACTATGTATCTTTAGCAATCCCATAGCTTGTGTGGTGAGTAATCGCATTGCAAGTCCAAGTCCTGAGCCATTGGTCTAGAACTTGCCCTGAATGTTTGTTGAGGCGAAATACTAAGTGAATTTTGACTTGAGACATGATTATAGGCTCTCCTTGGTCCAAATAATAGCTTGAACACTTCCATAACATACCAATCATAAGATCCCTAGTCAACCCTTTTGAGCCCTAGATCGTTTTCTTTTAAGAACCATGATACAAGCCTTTACCCGTTCTAAAAGATACCCTCTCTTGGCACCCGATCTTTCCTTTAGCACATGGCAAAAGTATAAGTTTGGGGGGGAGACGAGGATTGCAACAAAGTGGTAAAAATGCACAAAAATGAAGAAAAAGAAAGGCAATGAAAAAGAAAGAAAAGCAAAAAGACAAAAAGAATGTTCAATAGGAAAGAGAATAAAAAAAGATTAAAGAAAAGCAAAGAATGAAAGGTGTGGAAAGTTGAAAAAGGAGAAAAGGTTTGAAATGTATAAGAAAGAGTGACAGTGTGTCTCTCTAACCCCTTAGAAAGAAGTGAAATGACTCAAAGAGTCAAGTGAAAGTGTGCCAAATGAAACAAAAGAAGTGCTTAAGGGAATATGGATCCTTCTTAGATCAAACATTTCCTACCCTGAACCAAAAGACTTTACAATGTCTCCACAAAAATGCTATATGATCTTGAGTCGGATGAAGCTTACATTAGTGGTGACTCACATAAGGGGCAAGCATATGGTACTTAGATCCGGACTTGTGACTTTTTATTAAGAGAGATGAGTGAATTTCTATTAACCTCGTTCTGAGTGCCACTATTCTAAAAGTGAGGTTTGCTTAGGGAGAGTTGAGGATGTGTGAGTTTGGGTTCCACAATGACCAAAGTAATAGAAAGAGTTCTTTGATGTGTTGAGTCAACTCTTGATGCTCCTGTGTCGCACTTATTCCATGGAGTTTCAAAGAGTAAAAATTTATTAATGATTCATTTGTATTGAGGAAAATTGTTAGTCCCAATTGATGCTAGATTAGGTTACTTTAGGACAGCTAAAATTTTCTTGGATGTTCTCTTGAGGGGTGGGTCTTATTTTGTTTGCTTGAGGACAAGCAAAAGCTTAAGTTTGGGGGAGTTGATAACTAGGGATTTTGCTACATTTTATACTCCTTCTTGCTTAAGTTTTGATTAGAAATGTGTACAAAATAGTCCCAAAGGCTCACAAGTTATGCTTGATTACAGGTTTGATCAACAAAGTGACAAAAAGTCAAATATCAGCTCAAAAGGAGTGAAACTTGCACAAGTATCAAGACAAGACAAAGCTCAGGCAAAACAAGGCCAGTGCGGCCACACACCATTCTGTGCGGTCCGCACTATGAGGTTCAAAGAGCATGACATTCAGGCACAAAGATAAGGCGGACGCACTAGGTTTTGTGCGGTCCGCACTAAGATCAATGCAGCCGCACTCGATTTAGTGCGGTCCGTAGTAAGGAGTATCAGAGAGTTACCAAATTCCGAGTTCAAGCCAATGCGGTCCGCGCTCCATTTTATGTGGACCGCACTAGAAGCCCCCGCGACCGCAGTCCATTCTCTGCGGTCCGCACTAGCCCCGTAGGGGTATTTTTGTCCAGATTTTTCAGCTTAGTATAAATAACTTTTTTCCCATTTTTAGGGTATCAGATAGTTTTGGAACATAGTTACGCTCGTGGGTTCAGATGTTTTAGATATTTTGGGAATTTTATCTACATTTCAACATTGAATCTTATTGTTTATCTTAGTAATTAATTAATATGAGTTGTTCTTTATCTATTTCTTGCTTTTTCTTCTTCAATTATGAGTAGCTAAACCCATAAGCTAGGGTTGTGGCTCAACTCTAGTATGGGTAATTGATGGGTCTTGTGTTTTAGGGCTAGATTGACTATGGGTGTTTGATATTTGGGCTAATTTCATGTTTAATTGTTGAATTAGTGGTTGCAAACACTAGTTTGTATTTAGTTGACTTGAGCTCTTCTTGAGAAAGAGAGCTTGAGTCTCTGAAATTGGTCCAACAAGGAATTGGGGCATACTCAAGAGATTGATAGCTCCAATTAAAGGGTTAAATCTTGAGAGAGCAATACCCGACTTGAACCTTGATTGTTTGCGCAAATTTGCATACCCAATTGGTCTTGAGAAAGTCAATTCGGGCAAAATCACTCGAACCACCAAGAGGTGTAGAGTGGGTAATATTGTGCAACGGTTATATCATACTCCCCAAATATGTCAATCATGCCTTAGACTCAAGTATTCGTTAATTGACCACATAGGCGGAAGTCACTACCTTAGTGTCTTTTAAACTATTTGAGTAACCCGCAACATTTTACTCTTAGCTTAATCTAGTTTCATTTACCATTGTAGTTTGATAAAAGTAGAAGTAAATCAAAAACCCCAAAAATGATTAGAAGTGCAATTTGGAACACATACGCAATCCTAAACTAGATAGATACTCGATTCCAAATTCTAGCTCTCTGTGGAAATCGATCCCGACCCTAAATCGGGTAAAAGCTGCTCCAACCCTCTCTTGCTACTCAATAGTAGTGCGGAGTAGGCCGTGACCACTGTCCCATCAAGTTTCTATCAAGTAATCAAATTTTCTACCCCATGGGGAATATTCAGTATCCGAGGCGAGCAACGCACCGCCCAAGAGTGCTACCGAATCGCCCAAGATTGCACACACACCCAACAACTAAAGAGGGCAAGTGCGGAAGCATAGCAATCAGCCATATCGGGAACCAAACCCGATATACAAATAGAGGCCATCAAAGACCCGGATGTCGTAGAAGCCTGCAAGGCAACCGTAGAAGACCTCGACCCCGTTCAATTGGACAACACCGATAGCACGAAAAAAGATTATATTGGACACAACCTCTCAGAACCAGGTAAGTTCCATGAGTTCTTAACTAACAGTGCCGATTTATTTGCCTTTTCCCATTTAGATATACCGGGAATCCCAAGGGACATCGCCACACATAGGCTGAATGTCGACCCTCTTTACCCGCCAGTACGACAAATGCGCAGAAAGTTCAATGCCATAAGAGGCAGTCAGCGAAGAAGTTGACAAGTTGCTCAATAATGGTTCCATTCGAGAATCAAAGTATCCTCAGTGAGTCGCCAATGTGGTCATGGTAAAAAAGAAGAACGAGAAGTGGCAGATGAGTGTCGACTTTACTGACCTGAACAAAGCATGCCCAAAAGATTCATTTCCGTTACCACATATCGACCAACTCATCGATGCAACGGCGGGACACGAACTATTAAGCTTCTTAGATGCTTATTCTGGTTACAACCAAATCCTAATGGCAGAAGACCAAGAAAAGACCACTTTCATCACTCACCAAGGAACGTACTACTACATAGTTATTCCGTTCGGACTCAATAACGTAGGGGCAACGTATCAAAGGTTAGTCACCAAGATGTTCAAAAAACTACTCGGAAAGACCATGGAGGTCTACATCGACAACATGCTAGTGAAGTCAAAAAAGGAAGGAGGATCACATTGGTCAGCTGAAGGAAGCCTTCGAAATATTGAGGCGATACGGAATGAAATTGAATCCCAAAAAATGCGCCTTTGGCGTAACCTCAGGAAAGTTCCTTAGTTTTTTGGTATCGCAACGGGGTATCGAGGTCAACCCGGATCAGATCAGGGCTATAGAAGGAATACCGGAGACATTAACCAGCAAGAAGCAGGTACAAAAATTGACAGGACGAATAGCCGTCCTATCGAGGTTCATCTCACGATCATCAGTCAAGTGCCATAAATTTTTCAATGTACTAAAGAAGGACCACGGGCTATAGTGGATTTCAGAATGCGCCGACGCCTTAAGAAAACTGAAAGCGTATCTATCCTTGCCGCCACTACTCGTCAAGGCAGACGCGGGCGAATTACTCCTAGTGTACCTAGCAGTCTCCGAAGCCATGGTAAGTGTAGTTTTGGTCCACGAAAATAAAGGTACGCAATCTCCAATTTATTATATCAGCAAAACCTTAATTGATGCTGAAACAAGGTACCCCCACCTTGAGAAACTAGCTCTGACATTAGTCATAGCTT
Organism: Nicotiana sylvestris; assembly: GCF_000393655.2. Classification (NCBI taxonomy): domain Eukaryota; kingdom Viridiplantae; phylum Streptophyta; class Magnoliopsida; order Solanales; family Solanaceae; genus Nicotiana; species Nicotiana sylvestris. The sequence goes on from NC_091058.1 coordinate 45,547,912, forward strand.
CACGAAAGCTTAGACCATATTTTCAATGTCACCCTATAAAGGTGGTGACAGTCTTCCCCCTCAGGGGCATCCTACACAAACCCGAACTATCAGGTAGGTTGGCCAAATGGGCCATAGAATTAAGCGAGCACGACATAACATACCAACCACGAACTGCTATAAAGTCGCAGGTGCTCGCCGATTTTGTCGTCGATTTCAGCGCGGAAGTATTACCTGAAGTAGAGAAGGAGGCGCTCTGCGCTTTCGCACAATCTGACCTCTGGGTCCTCTACACTAACGGCGCATCTAATGCATTAGGATCAGGACTGGGACTCATCCTCGAGGTTCTTATGGGCGAAGTAATTCAACAGTCCATACGATGCCCCGAGATGACTAACAACGAGGCCGAGTATGAAGTTGTGATTGCAGGATTGAAATTAGCTCTCAAATATGGCGCTCGACGACTCGTCCTCCATTGCGACTCTCAACTCGTGGTAAACCAAGTCACTAGGAATTTCCAAATCAAAGAACAGAGACTACAAAAGTACCAGTCAGAAATTCACAAACTGCTGCCAGAATTCGACGAATGCCGTCTCGACCAGATACACAGGGCACAGAATATCGAAGCGGACGGTCTCGCCAAGCTAGCAGCAGCCACCAAAAATATCAACAAGGAGAACGTGGTCACCCTTCTCCATTCCGCAATAGACAAAGTCGAGTTACATTATATAAACCTAAATTGGGACTAGCGCAACCGTATCGTAACATATTTGTAGGAAGGGACGCTCCCGCAAGATAAGAAAGAAGCCAAAAAACTTCGAATACAGGCGGCCAGATACAACCTCGTAAACTATGATCTTTACAAAAGAACATTCGGCGACCCCCTGGCTAAGTGTCTTGGGCCAAATCAAACAAGGCGAGTACTAGAAGAAGTACACGAGGGGCACTGCGGTGCCCATAAGGGAAATCGTGCCCTCATCAGATACCTCATCTGCACCAGATACTACTGGCCTACCATGAAAAAAGAAACTACAGATTACGTCAGGAAGTGTGAACAGTGTCAAAAATACGCCCCTATGATACACCAAGCAGGAGAACTCCTGCATTCCGTCACTTCGCCATGGCCATTCATAAAGTGGGTGATGGATATTGTCGGACCCCTCTCAGCAGGACGAGGTAAGGTACGCTTCCTTTTGGTTTTAACTGACTATTTTTCTAAATAGGTGAAAACATGTACATACACCCAAATACACGAGCAAGAAGTTATCACGTTCATATGGAAAAATATAATATGTCGCTTCGGCATTCCCAAAAAAATTAGCTGTTACAACAGACCTCAGTTCGTCGGAAAGAAAATGACCGAGTTTTTTGAAAAATGGCACATCAAGCAAATACTATCCACACCATACCATCCCGCCGGCAACGGCCAAGCCGAATCCTCCAATAAAATGATACTGAATATATTGAAATAGAAGCTCGAGGATGCCAAGGGGCTACGGCCTGAACTGTTGCCAGAAGTACTATGGGCATACCGCACTACGCCAAAAACTAGCACTGGCGAGACGCCATATTCACTAGTCTACGGGACTGACGCGGTCATACCCGTCAAAGTCAGAGAACCTAGCCTGAGATACTCCAACGAAAGCGGACCAAGCAACGACGAAAGTAGGCTACAAGATCTGGATGAAGTCGAAGAATGAAAAGATATGGCCCACGTAAGAATGATAGCCCAAAAGCAAAAGCGGAAAGGTACTATAACTAGAAAGCCAAAGTACGACCGCTCAAGGTTGGAGACTACGTCCTCAAAGCTAAAACACAAGCAGCGAAAGACCCTAATAAGGGAAAACTGGGAACAAACTGGGATGGGCCATACAAAATCACGGCGGCAGCAAACAAATGAGCATTCCAGTTAGAGACAATGGAAGGAAAACTACTCTAAAATAATTGGAATGTCGTCCATCTCAAATACTTCCACTTCTGAAAAGAGGTGCCACCTAAGTCGTACTCTTTTTTCCCTCATCCCGGTTTTGTCCCAATCGGGTGTTCTCGGTAAGGTTTTTAATGAGGCGGCAAGGGGGACGTCTCGAGGTCCGAAGTATTGTTCATTACCCTGCCCATTGACGTGATCTCCAGGCCGAGTAATGAAGGGACTAGGTATAGACATCCAAATCTCCATTGTATGTACAAAGTCAACATGTATTTCCTACAGATATATAATCGAATCTCCAATGTGTGAATGAGATTCCCAATGGCTAAGGCCATCGATAAAAGCATGAGTTCGACTTCACTCGAACCACGACGGGATCCTACTTCGACACCAGCTCGAAAGTAACATCCCAATGGCTAAGGCTATCGACAAAAGCATGAGTTTGACTTCACTCGAACCACGACGGGATCCTACTTCGACGCCAGCTCGAAAGTAACATCCCAATGGCTAAGGCCACTATAAAAGCATTAGTTTGACTTCACTCGAACCACGATGGAATCCTACTTCGATGCTAGCTCGAAAGTAACATCCCAATGGCTAAGGACACTAACAAAAGCATGAGTTCGACTTCACTCAAACCACGATGGGATCCTACTTCAACGCCAGCTCGAAAGTAACATCCCAATGACTAAGGACACTATAAAAGCATTAGTTCGACTTTACTCGAACCACGACGGGATCCTACTTCGACGCCAGCTCGAAAGTAACATCCCAATGGCTAAGGCCATCCACAAAAGCATGAGTTCGACTTCACTCGAACCACGACGGGATCCTACTTAGACGCCAGCTCGAAAGTAACATCCCAATGGCTAAGGCCATCAACAAAAGCATAAGTTCGACTTCACTCGAACTATAACAGGATACTAATTCGACGCTAGCTCGAAAGTAGCATCCCAATGGCTGAGGCCATCGCCAAAAGAAAAGGGTCCGGCCTCACCCGAAACAAAATCGGCTTAACAGTTCGACGAGTACCTAGGATATCATAAATATTACAAAGATCATCACCGAATCAACAAAACAATTTCTTCATTACAACAAAATATTACTAGCATCTATCTTTACAACGGGCTCAAGCATGCCCTTACAAAAATCTTGAAGCAAAAAGTAAGTACAAACCAAAAATTATACATCATCCCCTGTAGCATACACATCTTCATACCAAGAGTCAGAGGCAAGACGGTTCGCATCATCAGAATTGATATCATCCCCGATAGGCATAAGAGGGTCGTATCCACATGCCTCACGAGCTGTACGAGCTTCAGCATGCACACCCTGAAGTTCCACTTCAGATGCCCTCCCGTCCGCACGAAGAGCCTTGTACACATCAAGTCGGGCCTCAGCATGAACCTACAACTCGTATAAACGACGAGGCATGACAGGATCGGCCGAGGCACGAGACATAGAAGGTTGTGAGTGTCGACTCGCATCCTCTGTTCTAAGTGATACCACTTTCCCGGTCAACACAGATAGCTCCGCCTCCAACTCCTTAACACGCCCCTCAAGCCCCGCTACCTTGTGTGTGGATGTCTCTTCCTCCTTGGTCCGCTCCGGCCTACAAAGATGGAGGGCATCCTCCAAAACTGACGCTTCAGAAATAGCAGCCGCTAGTCTATCGGCACTCACACTAAACTCACCCCTGAGCTTATTGATCTTCGCCATCTTCACACCCAGGTCGACAGTCAAACTGGTCATCTTCGCTTCTAGGTCGGAGTTCTTGGCCATCACCCCTCTACTTAACTAGATATCATCTTCCTTCGCCTTAAGGGATGCCTCAAGTTCACTGTTGCGGGCAATGACCTTCATAAGGTCCTCATCTCGCTCCCTCAACTCCTCGACCTTGCGCGCCAGTTGATCCTCCCTCTATTTAATCCCTTCGCGGAACAATTGGAAGTCGGGGTCCTAGTTGTAGATGTTAGCCATCGCACGATGCTTGGTGCGATATTTTTTATATTTAGAAGACATTTTCCCGTAGATGGTCGTCCTCTTCTTTTCCCGGCACTCGTGCTCAATCTCCATGACAAGGGTCTGGCACAATAGGAAAAAGTTAAAGAAGAAAGACAGGTCGAAAATAACGACGCAAACCCAATGACTAAAAAGAAGAGAAAGACATCTACCTGCAAGGCCATGCCGACGACGTTCCGAGATAACTCCATGTCGCTCATCGCTCCGAGCACCTCGCTCTCGGGAGCAACACATAAAGGGGCTAAAGCAGATGCTACTAATCACAATTCGACAGCACATTGTAATCCCCAGGAATAACTGCATGCCGATCAGAACCCTCCACTCTGACCTCTACATGAGTATGGCGTTCTAAAAACTCACGAACATCCCCTAGGTCGACATCTGAACCTGAGCCTTCGCCCTCGACGCGTGGGCCCCCTCCGATGTTAGACAATGCACCACCCTCGACAGAACGCATGGAACCACCTCCTGGGTAAACCCCTTCCATTTTGGGAGACCTCCTCGACAAAATAGCATCAGCCATAAATGTGGGCACATGCACTATCTGCGACGCACCCGTCTATCTTTTACCAGTGTCTACGATCACATCCTTCCCAAGCTCCACTCTCTTCCTTTTCCTCAGTAACGACTCTTCCCGATTAGAGAATTCGTCCAAAATGTGAGGGATCGGTGCGGAAGAGTCCTCTTCCCTCACGACCATGTCACGAGAAGGATTTCCCGTCTGTATCGGTTGAGCACGACCCTCTCGAACGGACTCACTTAAAATAAACTGCCTTCCTGCAGCAACGACATCCTGTCGAAATGCAGAGACTGGAGCCATCCGCCTAGAAGCTCCTCGACTTGTCATCATAAAAAGTCGTATCAATAGACAACGATGTATAGTCAAGGAGTGATACAGGAGAAGACACTTACCAGACAAAACTCCCGGCCCAAAACGCTTCATGAAAGTAGGCCAGTCTCGAGTTTCCGCTGCATGGGGGATCAAACGGGCCACCCAATCCCTTATACCCGCAATAGGTTGAGGTGACGCCCCATAGCTGCAAACGAGAAGCGAACAAACACTAAGGTGAATGAAGAAGAAAAGAAAGAACAAAGCAAATGGCGGCGCTTACGGTTCTCGTTCCATCACTCCGAAAACCTAGCGGGGCCAGACATGATATGTGCGGTTCTGAAGAAGAAGTGCTTGCGCCAAAATTACGACTCGCTCAGTCGTCGGTTCCAACCACCACCCCTTTCGTCCCACGGTGCCTCAAATGCACCATAGTGCTCCTATGAAAGCTGGGTGAAAACAAGTGCAGAAGATGATGAACAATAACCTTGCACCCTGCCAACTCCGCGTATTTTGTCAACAGTAGGAGTTTTTTAAGCGTGTACGGAGAAAGTTGTGCCGGGCAAACCTGGTAGAATTGACAGAGTTCTTCCGCTAACGGAAGAAGGGGGAAGGAATGGCCGATCACGAAGGGGTATCATAAAAGGCACAGTACCCAGGCCTATGGACTTCTACAAAGTCCCTCTCCGCTGGAACCATATCAACGTGGGAGGGAATGTTATACTTTGCACGGAGAGCATCAATATGAACTTGCTCGGTTTCAGAGAACACAGGGATGGGAGTAGGAGGAGGATCCTTAAGAAAGTCACTTCGAGACAAAGGGTGTCTCGGCAGCAACTCCTCCACGGTGGGAAAGTTGTCCCCCTCCTCCACTATCATGCCCTCATCACCAGAAGGAAGTGCCACGGACAACAGAGTGGCGTCAGAGACCCCCTCACGAGCTCAGTGCGTTCTAGGCATCTCTTCTACAGAAAATGCGTTAGAACAACAGGGAAGGTTAAGAGTAGAGAATGAGAGAAGAGGAAGTAGAGAAAATGGTGGAACAAACACGAATGAGATGAAAAAGAATAACCGTAAATGAAATGGCCATGAGTTTTTGAAAAAAATAAACCCTCCACCTATTTATAGGATTGGGTGGCACCAGAATCGAAGCGGAAGGCTGCAGAGTGGCACCGAAATCGAAGCGACAAGCTCTCAACCCCTGTCTCGAAAACACGCATAATGATGACACACATGGAGATGACGTCATTTCCCGATAAGATACACTATCCGATGTCTTGTTGAGCATGCTGACCTCCCATTATTGGTCAAGCCATAACGCTCCGTAAGACCAAATTTCTCCACAAGAGCGGATGGTATCTGCTTATCAAGGACACACCGAGTTGCAACCTCGACAAGCGGAGGGATTAATTGTATGGGTCCAAATTTGGACGACCACGACCATTGATGCATACGACAAACGACGAGATCCTCGTAGCTCGACGTCCTGAGGAGGACGACAGACAAGCGAACAGAGACTGCACGACTTTTACAGTAGTGTAGGTCCAATAGGGGCACCAAGAATATTCCTTCGGATATTCCCCATAATATGCTTTTTAGGGTTCAGAAGGGGTTTGCCCCTTATATATAGCGGGAAAACAACCTTTTAAAGGGAGCTTTTTTACTTTTCTAGCTGAAAAACACTGACTATAATATTTTTTTTTACGTAAACGATTGGCATCATTAGCGTTCGATCATTCATCAAGAAATACTATCCACTATATTCATCTTACATACCTTTGATTTTAGAAATTATTATACTTAACTAAAATTTAACTTTTCATTTTTTTGATTGATTTGTTCAAAAAGATTAATATATCTTTTGAGTCAAATAATTGTTACTCTCAGCATCGTTCTATAAGACTTACACTTAACTTTGATAGGTATCGCCTTATCATATAATACTCGTGTAGCACTCTTTATTTTAGCCATAATAATATTTTAATTACGAATCTATCTTAGACTATATTGGCCACCTCATTGAGTTCTCTGAGGTTGCTAACTCTTAGCCTGTCTCTCTCCTAAATCTTTGGTGTAATTAGACTCACATTACAGTTTGACACTTGTCATTTTGAAATGTTGCTCGGAGTCCAGTATTTCTATGAAATGACTACTTATAATCTTATGCTAAAACTTAGATTAAATTAAAATATTTAATTTAACTTAACGTTTTAGCTGCTTCAAAAAATAAACAAGTACATTCTTACCAATAGTTACATTAACCATACCAAAATAATTCTTGTAAATTTTTCATCAAATTCAGTAATATGTTATTCTATTTGTTATTTGAAATCATTAAAAAGAAAGAAAAAAAGTAATCACACAATTGCTTTAATTTTATTGTGTAACTGACAACAATTTCTACTTTAGAAGATTTTATTTTAATTGATGCACCTCTTATATTCTTTTTTGTTTTGTTTGCTTTTACGAATTTAGTATTTGCAGTTTACTAATTCGATTAAAAGGTGCTCAATTTCATTTTAAAGTCATTTTGGATTTTAAATTGCTTTTCAACAAAAAGGTTTCAAAATTTTAAAAGTCGAGATAAATTTAACGCTACACCATTCTAGTAACATTCTTTTAAGCAAATTTCGATCAAACCTGCATAAAAAACTTAATCTTTTTGTGTGCATGACCATAATAAATACCTCTAAAGGCCAGCTTTGTAAACAAAATTTGGAAATTGACCTCTTTTTATCTTTTTTCCGGTCGTAACAATTTTTTTTTTTTTAAAATGATAAAACTTGAACACTAAACAACACCATAATTATATGCATTATATAACATTAATAAGGAATAAAAGATTTGGACTACAAGCATAAATATAATATTTTTCTCGGAGCAATTGTTTTATGTCTCCTACCAAATTCTTTAAATTTTATCACTCTTAATAAAATGGAAAGATTTGTATTATGAAAAAATGATGTTGAGTCGTTTACTCCCATCATTAATTTATTTTATTATTTTTGTTAACAAAATTTTACTTGAAAAAAAAACTACTTATATGAAGTTGGATAATTTTAATGGCGTAAGGTTTTATGGGAAACCATATAAACATATTAAGAGTATCTTTAATTAGTGTTACTCCAACTGTCACGCCCCAAACTAGGGGAGGCACGACTGACACTCGATACTGTATTCGATCGAGTTATCCACTAAATATACTAGCTAAATAAACTGGGGGCCCAACAGATCGGGCAGCACAACATCTGAAATACTAAGCCTGGACCATTAAGGTCATGACCTGAATAACAATAAGCCATATAAACAAAAGTAGACGAGCCAAAATAATAAAGTACTAGCTGGCCGACGAGGTCGCGATTGGAGACATACATGCCTACACACATATATATACATGCCAAGCCTATGGGCTGGAGACTGAAAGCTACAAAAAGAAACCCAGAATACTGTGTCTACAATAGCCTCTAAGAGTGTCATAAGCACTGTCGGAACAAGGCCCCGACTATACCCAAACTGTACACAAAAGTAACTATCCTATGAAAGCTCCAGGAAGAGGTGCAGCTTACCAACTCACAGCTGAACCCCGAAATCCTAGCGGAGGGGTCGATCAGAGTCCCTACCTGGACCTGCACGCACGAAACAAAAATGCAGTGTCCCCAGGCAACGGGACATCAGTACGAATAAAAATATACTGGTATATAAGGCAGAAAGTAGAATCATACATAGCTGATGTAAAAAAAATAATAGTGAAACCACCGGACACTGAAACTCTTATAGCCTTCATGACCGACATCCGACCTCATAGTAATCAATTATGCATGGTATGCTCGTGTAAGCGTATGTCGTGAATACATATATATATTGATGCAAATGCATGACATACTCAACCAAATGCTAGCAATGACGGTCTCTCTTAGTAGCTAACCGATATCATATTGCCAACTTGTGGCCATCTGTATAATATATATAGTTTTTCGGGCAAATAGGCCCCTTACCTCCGATTATAGCTCGAAGTCCATGCATAATATGTCATGTATGATATGAACTTTGAATGCACATAATAGGCCATAACAAGAACCTAGCCTATCTTGGCTCATTGGTACTCTTATTCTTATAATCTCATAATCACCTTCGTATCGCATACAATTGTCTCGTGGAACCTCATATGTTTTCTTTGATTAAATAAGCTTGAAAACTTAACTCGACTTTTAGAAAGATAACTTAACTCTGAAGATGTTCATAAAAAGCTTAAGGTGCTTCACTTAGTCCTTATACCTGATTTCTTAATAATTAGTAAAGGAAAGTATATCAAAAATCAAGTGTTTTAATAGTTTAAACGTAAAATTTATATTTGAGATTTTTGGAAATAGATGTGTCACTTTAGAGATTTTAAAATATACTTTAACAAGAAAGAAGGACTGATCGTAAATACTACATGCCTTTATTTTGTTTAGTCACACAACCCAAAGACAAATAAGAATTCATATATATAAACATATGGATAAGAAAACCGACAAAATAACATATATAGATGTCGAATACCCTAATTAATTGAACGAGTGGAATATCAACCTAATAGCATAATGAAAATACTTCAGCTACGATCCCAATGCCTTTCACAGAAGGTCTTTCTAGCAATAGAATAGTAAAATATCACATTTGACGTCTTAGGAATTTTCAAGAATTCGTGCAAAAAGGAAGGACGAAGCTTAGCCTTAACATACCTTCCCAACAAACGTCCGAATGCCTGTAGTTCCTTCACGAAAGCTGTTCCTTACGTCCTAAGCTTCGCAAACACTATATATATGCAGCTTATACGCACCTATAAACAGTTCATAATTGAGTTTAAATCGGCAGATTTGCCATATGGCCCTAACTTGACGAAACGTCCGTAGAACTTTGTAAAAACGATCATAAAAGAGTCCCAAGATGATTACCTTGGAAAATCAAGTATAAAGCCTGAAGAACCAGCAAGAACAACAAATACCTATCTTCCAAAAATAGCTCCAAACACAGCTAATAGAAGGGGGGAACGATTGCAAAGCATAGAGATTGAGTTTCTAGGCACGGGGACAAACTTTAACGGGAGAAATTGTTAAAAACGTACCTTAATCACTCAAGAATACCATGGAACCCTCTCTTCAGCTCCCTCACTATTTTGGGACGAAAATGAAATGTTTTGGGGTCTTACAAGTCGGATTTGCCGACTTATACCACTTGTTTGACCCAACTCGGTTCGCGACCCGGTTTCAGCCTGGACAGTCCGGGGTAAAACAGTCATAACTTTTTACTCCAATGTCCGTTTGACGTGAGGTATTTTTGGTTGCGAACTAGACTTGTATACCTTCAATTTGATAGGTTGTGGGTCCCATAACTCATTATATATTGGGAGAAATGATCTGATACATTTGACCCAAAGTTTAGAAAAATTATTAGAGAACTTTACGATAACCTTTGCCGACCTTTATTTCGCAACTTGCTTGATTCCAAAACTTAACATGTGACCTGTGTGATATTATAATACCTCATAATACACTATTCTTAGCATATTAGACACTCTTAGTCTTATCTCACAGGTGCAAGTTAACTTAAACCTTCCGAACGCACGGGGTGCTACCCGAGCCATTTCTTTAACCACGAACCTTTGTTTAAGGTATTCCTTTGACCTAAAACTTTAGTTAGTTCCTTAATATTATCACACATTTTCAGTCTTATTCTCCCAATGTACTATACCCAATCGTATATACCTAATATAACCACGCCACATTACGTATATTACGCAAGAGAAGAGAAAAAAACACATTGGGGTCTCACACTAACAACTTATATCATAGCCCTTTAAGTTAAGGTAGTACAATTTTACCAAAAGGCCTCACAGAAGTACTTTTTTTTTTTTTCATTTTTCTCGTCCCCAATGTCATTTTCTGAACACATGCCTGGTGGACGTTTGGAACTGACACGTGTATCTCTAGCCGCTTACCTCATATAATTACAAAAAAAAAAAAAGTATTCTCAATTTTGATCCCAAAAACAAATTCCAATTCAAGTTCCATTTCATTTCTGCATTTCTCTCAACTTCCAATTCAAACCCCCAAATCTTCATCATTTTTCTTCAGAAATTGAGACTCTTCTAGAGCAATCAATCTGGGGCTGGAATAGGACGTGTTTCGCAGTAGGAATCATGAATATCTTCAGATTGGCGGGGGACATGACACATTTGATTAGTGTCTTAGTTCTCCTCCTCAAAATCTACGCGACCAAATCATGCTCAGGTCTTCTTCTTCCCTTTTGCATTTTCACTCTCACTTCCTCAACCAGCTATTATATATCTCTCTGTGTGTGAGACGAACAGATGCAAACTTGTCAACTTTGAATTATGTAGCTCATAGAATCTGAGTATATTATGTAGCATGTAATAGTTCCGCATCAGAAGGTGAAACAGAGTTCTGCATACGGTTCTGTTTTCAATTAATTTCATTTTTATTCATGTTGAAACCTGAATATGAGTAGTTTTGCTCTATACATAGATGACCGTATCTGATTAGGTCTTAAATTCAACACACATATAATTAATAGCGAGCTATGTATGTGATTTGTGCATTCAGAATTGAAAAAGTAATAATAATGTTATGTGGCTCTTGATATATTAAAGTAGCAAGCTAAGAGAAGTCGGCCTGTTATTCCTTTTATGTACTAGCAACTGAATTAGGCAATGGACAGGATACATTTTATCTACAAGGAAGTAGTGACATTATGCAAGTCCAGAATCTCATAGGACTTGGACGCAGTTTTAAACGTACTGGGAGATTGCCACGTGTGATCATTGTTTTTTATTAATGTTTGGAAATTTCTTTGACGCTTCGTGACTATTTCTGTGTCATATCTAGTCTTGGACCTTTAACTAGGTTAGCTTTGTGCCACATACAAAGTGGATATCTGTATTTGTGTAGGACATTTAGTGAAATCAGTGGCACTGTAAGTAATTTGAAAATATGAAGAGGTACACGTTAACATGTTCGTTTCTAGTGGATGTTGTCAACAGAAGTAAATCAGCAAACCAGCTGAAGTATGGTATGTTAGGACTTAGATTACTAATAAGGAGGGTCATAAATACCTCGGTATAATTACAGATGTACCAAGGGTGTTGCCTAGTGGTTAACGAAGAGGGTACAAAACTCAGAGATCAGGGTTCAAATTGCAGCAAACATTTTAAACACTCAATTTGGACAAAGCCCAGTACCTATTCTGGTGGGAGGTAGCAAGCAGGTAGCCGGTGAAATAGTTGAGGCGTGCACGAGCTTATCAAAAAAGAAAAAGAGAATGAAACATTACCTTTTCTCTTAATATAAAGTAAAATATATGATTCTTAGAATTCAATAGCTCATTCATTGACGTGTACGGACCTTTTTGTACATTATATTTCAAGTTTCACCATTGAAGGGACTCATTGCATCTTCCAGTAGCTTGAAATATACTTGTGCTGAAATCTAGTTGGCACTGAGAGTGTTTGCTGTATTCAGGAATATCATTGAAGACACAGGAGTTATATGCTATCGTGTTCTTGGCTCGGTATCTGGATTTGTTCAGTGACTTCATATCTCTTTACAACACTGTGATGAAACTGGTTTTTATTGGAAGCTCTTTGGCAATTGTCTGGTGTATGAGGTACCACCGGGTTGTCAGGCGCTCATATGACCGTGAGCTAGATACTTTTCGTTACTGGATTCTTGTTGGAGCGTGTTTCGCTTTGGCGCTTGTTCTTCATGAGAAGTTTACCTTTCAGGAGGTTAGTAGTGATCTCTAAATGTTCTAACTATTTTATATGGATTTTCCTAGCAATGATAATCCTGCTTCTTCTCACTTAATTTTTTCTGTTAGCTGGTGACTTATATTAATTTTTTCTGTTAGCTGGTGACTTATATATGTAGATCTTGACAAGCACAACATCCTGTTGGTGCTTGCGACAACCATGTTTTCAGAGTTGAATTTTAATAGGCTGGCTACTTTAAATAGTGAATTTCTCTAGAAGTGTTGTGTTGCTTTGAATCCATTACTAGTGACATCGAAACATTAACAACTATGCCTCAATTCTAAGCAAGTTTGGGTCGGCTATATGAATCATCACTGACCATGTCATTCCATTCAAGCTCATCTCAAACTTCCGGTTGCCGGTGCAATGCACTCCTAGATGGGCACGTCCAGATGCTATTTTCAGTATCGTGAGGATTCATGGTAAATTGACTAATTTTATGCTGTTTGTCAGCCTACCATAATCCTTCTCCTTTATCCGGGCTCGAGACCAACAATGTGAGCAAGCTCACATAGTCAGTCCGTCACTAAGTGAATGAACACCATAAATGTCTGTTTGCTATTACTCACATGCTACTCTGCATGTACATGGTTATAGCAACCTTGAAAGAGTGCTTGTACAGACCTTCTTAAGGTAACCCATTTCATGATTATCTCTGAGTTTGCATGACAAGCTATGAACGATTTTATAGTGACCTAGGAGTTCTCATAAGAAGATATAAACTCTTTACGTTGGCAATATACGGTCAGCAGCCTGACACATATTGAGATGATATGTTTGCATTCATGTGAATGGATAGACCTTCTTTAAGTAATCAGCTGTTGTTAACATCTGAATCAGCCTGCCCTATCTTCAAGAAGAATTTCTGTAATAGCCATTTGGGTTAGTTGTTTGCATCTCTTGTATTGGAATGTTCTGTTATGATGATTTAACCAGATCCGAGGGCAAACAAAGTTGTGACTGAAGTTTGACCTTGTCTATTTTGTATTTGACTCTGGGCTCCAGCTACTTTTCCCTGTTCAGAGCCAGCTGAACTCTCGAATTCTTTTTTCCACTGTCCTCGCCAAATATTCTCATACTCTATAACCTTACTAGGTCAATGAAACTCTCAATGAGTATGGGCGTGGATTTTGTGCATTTCTTTTACGACTTGGTGTTGTTCATAGTATGTTTCATTACAATTTGCATGAGTAAAGACATCTTCTTGTCTATATGGTTTGCAATGTCTTCCTGTATTTTCATTCGTGGTTTCCCTTCCGTTTCATTCATCTAGTTGTCTGTCTTGGCAGTGTTAACAATATGAGGTTCCTCCATTAAGCCCAGTACATCAAAAGAGAAAGATAAATGAGATTTCTCAGTACTCATGGTATCCTTATACTTTGACTCATCAGTTTATATCATTAGGGATTGAGTCTCTTCTTTTTATTTTGTGGGCTAGGAGAGAAAAGGGAGGGGATGGGGGAGAAGTGCCAGTGAGGATTGAGCCTTACGCTATGTTGCAAGGTGCTATACTAATTAATAAGCTTCCATTCAATCCTCCTACGACTGATTAGAATTTCCGCAATGACCCTGTGGCAGAGATTGTGTTACTTGTTTTCTTTGTCCTTTTTTGGCCGAATCTTGATTCTCGAATTTAAATTTGCTTGCTCCCTGTTGACACTGTTGATGCTTCATATATTGTTGTTTCAGCTGTTTTGGGCTTTCTCAATATACCTGGAGGCAGTTGCCATTCTTCCCCAGTTGGTACTCTTGCAAAGAAGTGGAAACGTTGATAATCTGACTGGCCAATATGTGTTCTTCCTTGGGTATGCTTCTTCTCCAGTAAATCTGGCCACTTCCTGAAAGGACATTATTTGCATCGTATTTTGAAAATTGGAGCAATTTTATGTTGATTTGGGCATATCTATTTTTTTATCTGAGTTCGATTATCAGTCAGAGCTGACATTGGACAATTTGCTGTTTTTTATTTTCATAAGTTCGTACAAATTTGTTCGCAGAACAGCCCAATTGAGTGCTGCTAGAAAAGACTAGTCTCGATTTTAATTATGCAAGGAGTTAATGAAGTTCATCCAAGAATCTACCGTGTACAAATGATTGTGAACATTTGAATTCAAAATGATGTGATACATGTTCTTCCTTCAAAGCATTGGTTCCTCTTTTCCATATACCCACACGATGCATGGGGGAACTGTATTCTATCAGTACTAACTGTCTTTGTAGTTTCTATCTTCTCCAGCTTGTGAAAGTGTTCTTCAGTAGAGCGCTTTAACCACTCCAGATACTTAGGAACATACTCCAGATCTTCCATATTACAGTACAATGCAAAAGAAGATGTCTTAGGTCCTGAGAATCCTTTTTTACATGTATAACATTATTGCAAGTGATGCTTTCCTTACTCTGCAGGATAGGATCTTCCGTTAAAATGTTTCCTTAAGCCGTTGAACTGTTTATTGTGATAGCAATTATTGCCATCTCACTGCAAAAGAAAGGGAAATGATTAGTAAGGTCATTGTGTGAAAAAATGGATTTGTGGTCTCTTTCTCACACTACTGACTACGCGTGCTCTCTGCCCGTATTTATCATCCGTCTTGATTTTGTTTCTCTTCCCTTTTGTATTATAATCCTTGGGAGCAGAAAGGGATCTAACCATTAAAGGTTTTTAAGTTATGTACACACGCTAGATATGTTCCTTTCTAGTTGTAATCAGGCATAAGAATATTTTACAATTTGATTTAAAATAGTTAAGGATTTATTGGGTATTGTCACTGACATGCTGGATTTATAATTACAGGGCCTATCGTGCATTTTACATCTTAAACTGGATTTACCGCTATTTGACAGAGCCGCGTTTCACTAGATGGATATGTAAGTTTTTCAAGATACAACCAGTAATATTTGTTTGCCACTCGCAATGGTTCTTCAAAGTTGAATTATTTTTTTCCTTTTGCAGCTTGCGTCTCTGGTCTTGTCCAGACGGCCCTTTATGCAGATTTCTTTTATTATTACTTCATCAGGTAACAATTCCTTAAAGCTTCTTGGAGTGGCTACTTCTTGATGACGTAAACAAACTACTAATAAATTTGTTTTGCAGTTGGAAAAATAATGCCAAGCTTCAACTGCCAGCATGAGGCAAAGACAAGATATGATGAACAGTTTTAACAGCTAACTGGGACCTGGTTTCATGCTGTGGCTTGCGGACATAACTTTTGGCATACTACTTTTCCTTAGACGTGATGATCATACAAAGTTGGCCATGGGTTTAAGTATTTTACTGAGCTCCTACATTGTTAGATTCAGATACAGTACCCTTGTTGATATGATGGGAATATGTTGATTAGAAAATGTTGTCTGTATTCCTGTCAAATGTGATTCAAACTTTCAAAGATATGAAGGTATGACTATTCAATTATTTGTGCTTCGTACATGTATGTTTGCATATCTTCTTCCTTTTCCATGTGCCTTTATATTTTGTTCTTAGCAAGTGCTGAACGATTTTAATTTTTCAATTGATCTTGATAACCGTTCATATTTATATGATATTCATTGTCAATGCGAGTATGTGACCTTTGAGGAAAGCAGAGGAACAATACTTTGGTATAGACCTGTAATCAATAGCTGGCTATATCTTTGAAGATTTGAGACAGATTTATTGAATACAACCTCCTACAAACCCAACAGGGTAGACGTCAACTGTCTTTTCCTCCGAATAATATAATCCTGTCGCTTGTGTGTATGACATTGATAAGTTTACTAGCCTGTTTGACCAAGCTTGTTTTTGGCCAAAAGTGCTTTTTTGGTTTTGACCTAGCTTCTGGAAGGAAAAAAGTGCTTCTGAGGAGAAGCAGAAACAGTTTTGGAGAAGCAGAAAAAAGTAGCTTGTCTCCAAAAGCACTTTTTTGAGAAGTACTTTTGAGAAAAATACACTTAGAAGCAGTTTTTCTAAAGCTTGGGCAAACACTAATTGCTGCTCAGAAGTACTTTTCAAACTAATTAGCCAAACACAAACTGCTTCTCACCAAAAGTAGTTTTGAGAAAAATACTTTTGAAAGAAAACAATTCTCAAAATAAGCTGATTTTTAACAGCTTGGTCAAACGGGCTATACTCTAAATTATAAACCAATGCCATCTTACTGGGAATAATTCTCGCCCGTTTTAATCGTTTTCCTAAAGAAAATTTTCTTCGTAATTTGGTATGCAAATGAAAAAGTACTTAGTCAAAGTCATGTGTTGATCACTTGCAACAACTAGTACTAGTTGAGATTAGCAATATGAATCTTTATTTAATATTATATAAAACAAAAATAAAAAGGTGTAGAAGTACGCTACGAGAGACTAAATTGCTAACATGATTAAACTTATGTCAATGTCACGCACTGCATTGGAGTGGGGTGGATGAAATGGCGGTTAGCATCTGGAGTCCTGTGTGACAAGAGGGTACCATTGAAACTCAAAGGTAAGTTCTACAGAGCGGTGGTTAGGCCGGCTATGTTATATGGGGTTGAGTGTTGGCTAGTTAAGAACTCACATATCCAGAAGATGAATGTAGCCGAGATGAGGATGTTGAGATGGATGTGCGGACATACTAAACTGGATAAGATAAGGAATGAAGTTATTAGGGAGAAGGTGGGCGTTGCTCCTGTGGACGACAAGATGCGGGAAGCGAGGCTTAGGTGGTTTGAACACGTGCGGAGGAGAACCATAGATTCCCCGGTTAGGAGGCGCGAGCGGTTGGCTTTGGCAGGTACGAGAAGAGGTAGAAGGCGTCCTAAGAAGAATTGGGGAGAGGTGATCAGGCAAGACATGGCGCGACTCGAGATTTCCGAGGACATGGCTCTTGATAGGAAAGCGTGGAGGTCGAGCATTAGGGTTGTAGGCTAGGGGTAGTTCATAGTTTTTCCCTCTTTGTACAGGGTAGTCTGATAGAGTTATGCCTAGGTCTGCTAGCGGTATATGTTATGTTTACACTATTTTGTTATTTTGCATATGATTTTATTATTGCACTCCCTTTCACCTATTTGGTCTATTTTAAGATATTATTATCATTTCTCTTGCTTTTTTTGTTGTTACCTATCTCTCCTTTCGTGTCTTTTTGAAATTATTATTTCTCCTGTTGAGCTGAGGGTCTCCCGGAAACAGCCTCTCTACCCTTCCGGAGTAGGGGTAAGGTCTGCGTACATCCTATCCTCCCCAGCCCCTACTAGTGGGATTTTACTGGGTATGTTGTTGTTGTTGATTAAACTTATGTCAACTTACTGGTATCTTATAGAGATTCTTTTCTTCCTTTTTGCGTAGTTTTTGTTAGGTCTATGGATTTTAAAAGGTTATAAGTCATTCAAGATAACTTCCTTCCATGTGATCTTCAATCTACCACCCCGTTTGAACACGTTACTCTCACTATGCTTTTACACCTACATACCAATACATCTGAGAGTCGATGTAGGACATGACCAAACCATCTCAAGTGACATTTGGAGGATAGAAAATGCATAATCAGTAAACTTTCAAAATCAAACGAACAATTTAAGAAACTTAGAATAGAGAAGCTCTTTGGTGCATCCGTTTGCTTTATTATTATCTCGATAATTTTAGGCTGAAAGGGTATTATCGAAATCACCTTTATCATTCTGAATTTCCGATAATGCCTAATCAACAGGAAAGCAAAGATGAATACCTCTATAGTCCATATGTTTTATTAAATCACAATATTACAGTACAACAAGAATGTCAGATGAAAATGGGAATCTCTTTTTCTTTCTCAGAGAGGAGAGGGCAACCAGTCGAGCATTTCACCAGCAAACATGGGAACGATATCTCCCGATGCATAGGAAAAGGATTCGGGCACCTTCCATGGCGTCTTGCTCAACTTAATCTTTGAGTTGTTCCTGGGAAGCCCATAGAAATCTGGTCCGTTGAAGCTAGTAAATGCTTCGAGCTTGTCAAGTGCATTTGCCTAAAATGCAAACAACCAAATTTATGTCATTGACATATAGCGGTAGCTACTAATTAAAGAATCCATCAGAACTAGTTAGAAACATTATATTAACATGGAAAGAATTCAACACGCAACAATATGATAAATTTTATTCTCGTGATGCAAGATAATTACTGTCTCGAGTAAAGAAGTTAATTTTTACGACAAATGAACAGGGTACAAAAGAGTACAAAAGTAACATTCGCAAGAAACACTACAAAGATCCATTGCATTTACCTGTTCAAACACCTTCGCATATGCTGATAAGGCTACAGGAGCATTGTAAATACCAGCACACCCGCAAGAACATTCTTTCTTTCGTCTATCATGAGGAGCGCTGTCAGTCCCAAGAAAAAATCTTTTACTTCCACTTGTTACAGCTGACACAAGAGCCTGCCCTGTATAGTTCAAAGTGAACAAGAGAAAAGAGAAAAGTAGCAGAATATGGGAAAGACCAATGCAATAGATCTTGTAACCATGTGAGTATATACGATTAGAATTTTGTTTCAAGCACTTGTTCACTTTTTTTATTTCGAAAAGCAATGGATAGAATTTACAAATTAGAGAGAGCCTGATCATATAGTGATTCGTGACACATATATTAGCATCAACAAGACTAAAACTTTCATAACTCTTACAAAGAGCCACAAAAAAGAAAAGGTTAGACGAGGAAACTTTAGCAAATTATTGTACCCAGAAAAGGGTCAATAACAGGCAAATACAGCTTCTACCTAACTTTCAAATTTTCAAGGTAGATGGCGTTAATCCAATTCTTCTTTGTTATGGTGACAGTATATCTCAGATAATCCATAAAGCAAAATCAAAATGCCATATTCTAACACGATAGTAGGCATTTAGACAATATTTTTTTTGAAGTATAAGCAAGGGTTCCACACCATAGCCAGGTGTAGCTAAAGAAGCATACCACATCAGTTGGTATCTATGTCCCTCCTTTTATTCTGGTCAGACACATGTATGTTCGTGCAGGAAAAAAAGAGATCTAGAGAACCTCTAGTTTAAAAGAATCCCTAATTTTCCTCAAAAGACAATTACTCATTACTGGAAAAATAGTAACCAGGAGTGGAGCCGAATGGCCACAGAGGATTCGTGTAGTGTAGCCGATATTTGGACATGAGGTGAGGTCAAGTGATATAAGTTGCACTCTAGATCTTTTCAAGCTTTTAACTAAGAAGGTGTGTCTGGTGAACTACATCTTTACAATCCAACAATGTGCTCAAGTAAAACATGGCAGAGAAACAAGCTCAAAAATAACCTTGGAGGAAATACTAATATTAGTTATATTCTCATACATTTACCTTGCCTCCAAAAAAAGCTATATTCTCATATATTACCTTACCTTCTCAAAACCTATGTTCTCATAAATTATGGTTGGACGGAGTGAAAAAGGACTCACAGGAAGGAAAGTAAAGGATGAGGAAAAAATTAACCTTGCTTGAGGAAAAGAAAACGTGTAGGATATGCAACTCCTCAACTTTTCAAAACCGTCAAAACTTGGGGAATTAGGAAATCAACCTCTTCCACCTCAGTTGGAGTCGAACCAAACAAGTGGAGGTTAATGGTAAGTCCTTTAAGCAGGAGAAGAAAATGAACAAGTCCTCATCCCCTTCGTTGAACCAAACAAGGTCTACATCACATTGTAGTCACTAAGGTGGTTAAAAAGAATCCTAGCTGGTTTTTCAAAATTTAAAAGAAATGTTACTTCATGATTGTTCTTGAAACCGAAAGACAAGCACCAAATATACAAGAAAGAATCTGAGCATCAATATGAAAGGATAAAGGATATTACTGTGGATCTCTCTTTTGAGCACTGGAAGGCAGTAATTATGCGGTTGCAAGCCCCCTTGGAAGAGAGAATTCCTGTTCAAAACAAGATGCTGTGGGGTGACAGTCGCTGCAACATTTCCTTTAAAAGAACGATAGCAAGGCTAAATTAGCATTTGAAAAAGGAGGGTCAATAAAGTTCTTTCCACTGACAAGAAGAGAGAAGTAAGAGGTGGATCAAGTAGAAAAGATCACCTTCAGTGCAAGATTCAACAAACT
The DNA here is from genome assembly GCF_000393655.2 of Nicotiana sylvestris. Classification (NCBI taxonomy): domain Eukaryota; kingdom Viridiplantae; phylum Streptophyta; class Magnoliopsida; order Solanales; family Solanaceae; genus Nicotiana; species Nicotiana sylvestris. The sequence goes on from NC_091058.1 coordinate 45,568,511, forward strand.
TTACAGCATCCATGGTGGTAACATGCTCCATCACGACCTTCAATCGTGGAAATTTCTGAACCAAAGGGCTTAGAACCATTTCAATGAATACTTTTTCTCGATCAAAAATGTCAACCTCAGGATTTGTAACCTCTCCATGAACCTGCAGTCAACTGCAATACATAAAAATCCTATGAAATGAAGTTATTTCAAGGAAAATGACAAAAACCACAAGCTTTGGCAGAATATTTGGGAGAAGAAAAAGACACGATTAAGGTTGAGTTACTACAGGTAAATGCTGAATTTATTTTATAGAGAACCAAAAGATAAAAAGAAACTAGAAAAGCGACTAGCATAGGAAAGAAATAATAAGAGAAGGTTCAAGGAACTGACAACAGCATTTCTGTTTGAAATGAGAAGCAACAATAATCCTGAAAACCCAGAGCACTAGAATATGTTGATAGTAATAGACTTGATGAGATCAATTCTAGCAGTCTCCAGTATCCATAAGCAAAGCAGAAAAAAATTGAAAAAAATAAGTGCTCTGCTCTGTTATGAAATGCTAGTAGTCCCAACTAAATGGATGACAATAACAGCTGTCATTGTAAAACTCAATGATGAACCAGTATTACCATAAGAATTATGATGATAATTAATCTGTAATAATGTCTCTAATAGGGTGAAAAGTAATCAACACTTTAAGATAGTTTGACCACAAAGATTAGTTCAGAAACTTCGTATAGAAGCAACCAATGATGAGTTACTTCCTTTTAAGTTTTAACTGACCAATGATCTGTTTGAAAAAAAGTTTTAACTGACCAAAGCTAAGACAAAACCATGCCACTGTGAAAAGTTTACTTCACATGGCCAAATTTGTCCATGTCAGAGAGTTTACTGCGGAGTTGTGCAGTAAAGGGCGAGAACATGATTGGTGCAATGTTATCTTGTATGCAGCTCCATTCATTACTTCGACAGATTCTTTCACTGAGTGCAATTTTCTTCTCTTAAAATATATATTATCTTTTTGTTCCAATTGTGTTTAATAATGTGAACATATCACAACTGAGGGTCCTTCTATTCGTGAGAGTACCATAGTTTTATCATTTTTTTGTCAAAAGGCAAAGTGCTCTTATTGAGAGGTTACTGAATCTTCTTTGCGTTTTCCCCAACATAACCTCTCAAGAACATAAGCTATCAAGAAGAAGATTAACCTTCAAAAGATGCATTCAAAAGATGCATCAGCCAACCGCTAAAACCTAGACCTAGCACGGACATAAAGAGACAAGTTTTAATGTGCAGCTTTATACAATGTAAATAGCAATATCCTTTTGGTGGTAAGGTTAGCATGTACATTAGAGCTTATGCAACGTTCTAGTGGAACAAGAATCACTTAGTACCAAGTTTAGCATCAAGTTACCAGCAGAGGCATATTATGCTCAACCATTTCCTGTAGAACTGGTAAACACTTCCCGAAGAGATCAGTCACTCCATCTTGTGAATTTGTCGTGGCACCAGCAGGATATAACTTCACCCCAAATACGACCTGGCTCTCTCCTGTTTTACTCTCATCTTATTAGAAAAAGTGGACAAAATACTAGATAAAACAACAAAAAGAAAAAGGATAATACATAAATGCTTTCATGGAAAGAAAAATATGAACATGGACCATTCACTATGAAATAAAACTGCACTCGGCTGACTGTGCACAATCAGTTTAACTTAAATGCTACAAAATTTAACATGTTTAAATTCCCATGGAAGTAAGTGAAACCGGACTTTGTAGGACAAGAGCCACACAACACTGACTTCAGAATTTCAAGGATTGTGATCTGATACGAAAGTAGACATAACAAGAAGACCCCCAAAAAAAAAAAAGGATGGCACGTAGCCGAGAATCTAGCCTTGAACTTTAATGTCTTAAGAATAAATTATGAATTACACTTCCCTGAACCCTAGGTGCCCATTTTACAAACATCTAGAAAGCCAAACCACCCAAGTAGGACGTTAGAAGCAAAGCAACAGGGAGAAATTGGTTTCTGACTAAATTTGAAAAGAACTTTAAGGTCATATGTTCAAATTTGGAACTACATTTCCCTGACCCCCTAGTACCATTTCTATTACCACCTGAAAAGCTATACAAAACCACCAAAGTAGGATGCTAGAAGCAAGGCTGCAGGGAATAATAGTTTTTTATTAACCGTCGATATAAATTGTCACAATAGCAAAACTAAAACGCCAGCTTTAGAATGAATTAATGAAGAATTACAATGTCTCTTATTTCAGCACTACTTAAAGTTTCACCAAATAGGCTTTCTAGTGGTGCCTTTTCTGTCATGATCTTATTGACACGTATATACGACTATTATCATTCACTGAAACTTATTTTTTTGTTTCCTAAGATAAGTGCCTGCACTATGATAGAAGAATGTCATATATGCACTAACTGAGCTATAGCACAGAAGAATAACATCTAATGTTTACCCTACCTTATCACAAAAAAGAAAAAAGAAAAAAAAAGAATAACATCTAATCTAATTTTATGTGATTTTAAATAAAAGATATTTCCATATAAAAAATATATTGGACTTACTTGCTAGTTTGATTTCAAGAGGACTGGTTGTATCTGTTAAATAAAGTGTCATAAGAGGACTGAAATCACTATTGGCAGGCAAAGATTTCAATATCGCTTCCCGGTATGCTACAGCAGCGGCGGTGGTCGTGATAGGAGGCTTCAAATTTGGCATAACTATAGCCCTCCCAAAGTGATGTGCACTTTATCAAAGAATGCAGCATGAACAAGTCAAAATCAAGATAAGAAACCGAACTAAACAAAGTTGTAGAAGAAGGAACTGAACATAAACTATAAACTATAAACTATCATAATCGGCTAATCAATATTGATTAGAGTCCCACACCATCAGCTTAAGAATTTAACTAAAAACCTGTGCGAGACAACTGTCTTAAGAACGTCACCATCACGAAGATGAAGATGCCAATCATCAGGTCGTGTGATTGAGAGCTCCATTTTTGCACTAAAGGCTTTTGACGAGCTTTTCCGTCCAAAGCTAATAACTGATATATGTGAAATCTGGATAACAATAATTTGATTTGATTAAAGAGGTGTGATTTTTTAAGCTAAATATAGAATATCTTAATAGAGTACCCCAAAAGCGAGAAAATCAAAGATATTATTTTCCATAAACTCAAAGATATAGAGCTGATTGGTTCATAAACTCTATTACACTACTCTGAGCCAAGGGAAGGTTATGTATCTTGTATCTAACACATTTGGTACATCAGAGCAAGGGGAGCATTTGAAGTAGGGACCAAAATTGTTTTCCATAATATACACTCTTGCACTAATGTGTCAAATATCTTGTAAAATTTTAAAAAGTGATAATTAAAAGCAACATCTACTTAGAAGTGATAAAGTCCTTCAGAACTACATATACAGAATAAAGGATGAAATTCGCTATGGTTTAAGCAAAAATTATTGCACACATTACATCCTAAAAGACATTCAGGAAAAAGGGAGGGTGGGTGGGAGAGGAGGTATAGGGGAAAATGCATCCAAATGCTTGAATTGGCTTGCAGTTATTGGATAGTAATATCAAAACACATCCCCCTTATATTCAAAATCAACCCACTCTTAAGTAGTTAATGGTAAGTGGAGAAGACATTACTTTTGTAAACTATTCCAACCAATACAATTCAAAAATAACCATTTTCTATTTTATGCAAAAATTTATCAACTTCAAGAGATAAAGGATACCTAAACCAGAGAGTCAGAGGTTTTCCACAAAGAGAACTGTTGTAAATGAAAATTCCACCAAACTTTTGACAAAGTACGAACAGAAAGAGCAGTCGGCAGCACTTCATCTTTCTACTTCAAGGAAGCAATAGCTTTCACAGAGGGAAAACAAATATGATCTTCCCTCTTGAATTGGCAGACACATTGTATACATCACAACTTTTACAGGCAAGACTCATTATAGGATTTTGTCTTCGAACAATTTTTTCAGCAGCACCTTGATTTACTTTTTCCACTAGTTAATCAAAGTTGTGGCCTGTTCATTTACTAATACTTTCCCTCTTCAGATGCATCTTTTGAAGTGGGATCACTTTTCTGAAATGCAACTCGGGTCTTATCCATATGAGAAAAGGTAAATTACAGCTCCATATTGAGGCATGCCGAAAAACTTGGTTACGTGGTCCTCAGCATTTAATAGCTTAACATGTAAAAAGATGGTAGCTTCTTATATATCCTGATAGTTCACACCTATAATCTGGCTTCTTTATTGAAGATGAAACAACATAAAAGGTGCTACTCTTACAGAATTCTTGAGTCAAGTTAATAAGGCAAATACTAGATATGAGGAGAGTTCATATGAAGTATCAAGAAGATTCATCATCAAAGAGGAAATCTGAGCTTCTAAACATAAAAACAAAAATGAAGCAAGAAGCATATGAAGCTACGAACTCCCTTTCTAAGAGTGTTATGACATACATTGCAGGGGGAGAATAAGGTCCTCATCATCACTCTAGAATCTGAGACAACTGCTCCCTTAGAAGCCAGCATTTTTGCTGTTACATTACGGGGAAAAAAAGAATAGAGAAAATTTAGGGGCAAAGGATATCCATACTATAATTAATAGAAGTTAGTTTTCTATGCAAGGAATTTTAAACATTGCTTATGTGAGCACATGTAACGACTAATCATTCCAAATGATACATTTGGGTTAATTTTTAACAATGCATTCAAATGTGCGCTTATGGGAGGTTCAGTTTTACAGCTTATATGACAATTGACAATCTTGATTCAGCTTGGCACTGTGACATGCTAAGATGAACTTTCAGAAGGCAATTTGACAAACACATGGCAGGCAAACTGAAAGCGAAGCTGCCAAAAAAAAAAAAAAAGGAGATCTAGCAAACTGGTGATTCCTTGGACTTATTAAACCCAGAAGCAATATATGCAAAAAGCAGAGTGGGGACGACTCGTCTCAACTCAACACGCAATCTTTAGATAATTAAATCAAGTTTCACGTAACCACATCAATGTTGTCAGAGGAAGTATAGACCAAAATCAAGATGAATTATACCTAGTAAATCACCTAACTTTATATAGCCGCAGCCCGCAATTTGCCAAATGGTGTGAAAGAAATTTGACTCTGGAAAATGCGACTTCAAAGCTAGAACTTTACTATCTCCTCTCAATGAGAATAAGAAAATAAATGAATTATCGAAATCGAAGCTACCCCTACGAAGCAAGATATGCTAATTTATCACTTCAAGAAATCATGAGAAGCAAACTTAAAAAACCCTAAATCCACATACGTCTACTTAATAGCCAGCAAGCACAAAGAAAAAAGAAGCAACAAAAGAGATGCAAAAGAATACCTATACGTCTGCTTATTTGCCTCTTTGGATATAGAATCTATGGTTTCACCGCAATATGAAATAGGCAGGAGATTTTGAGAAGAATGAAGCTTCACCCTCGGCTACTTCTCGGGGAAAAGACGCAAAGAACAAAGAATTTTGGGCTTTCGAATTAAGGGATTGAGCGTATTCTGGTGTGACAATCAAAATTAAAAAAAAATGGAAAGATCGTTTAGAAAAATTAAATTCCGTTGCCCGGACTTGAACCCGGGTCTCTCGGGTGAGAGCCGACAGAAACACCAAGAAGCGATTCTCTGACTTGATTCTTGAGTGCTTCACAAATCTATCCTGTCAATTGCAAAAAGTTGAAATGACATTTAAAATCCTTAACATGTTATGACTAATAGTAAGGCCTAAATTTACACAGAAAGGGACTGGAATATTGGTTCCAGAAGAAAAACATCAAAGATGATATGAACTGCATCAATTGCACAGCTGCGGGAGGAGTACATAGAGCTTGAATAGTAGTACGAGAATAAGGAATAGTTAAGTCAGTTATATAGTTTGAGAACTACCAGTTTAGTCCCTAAAAGTATTTTCACTTTAGCCCGCTTAGTCTTATATTTCTTTTACTTTAGTCTCCATCTCAGTCACGTTATATGTACAGCACTTTGCCCATTTGAGGATTATGAATGAGAATACTTAGTTCCTTTTCCTTCTCTCTTAGATTGCTAGCTTAGTTCCCGTTATTTTCCTTGCAAGTTAATAGATTATATCAGTGGTATCAGAGCATTTTCTTATACTGTGGGAGCTCGCCATGTCCGGCGAAATCAAGGAAGTGCTTAATCGACTAGATCGAGTAGATATTGAGGTTGCTAACGTGAACCTTCGACAAAATCAGTTGAAATCGGCGAATGAGCAAGCATTTTGTGAACTGAAAGAGACTATCATGGCGAGTCAAAACTCCGGTAAGGGCAAAGAAGCCAGCTCGGGGGTAAATCGAGCTGATTTATATTCTCCCACCGACGGACCACAAGACCTGATAGGTCTCAATGATCCCATCTCATTTCCCCCATTAAGTCCAAATCCTATTGTGCACAGATCCATGGGAGTTCAGTTACTTGGTGTTCAAAACCCAACTAATGGCCAAAATTTTAACTCCCCAATTACTCAAATTCCTAATACTTCTCAAATTCCTGCCACCCAGTCCCAAATTCTGCCTTCTACCTCTAACCCACATACCCAACTGCTCGTAACCCAAATTCCAGCCAAAATTTCAGTTTCTCAACTTCAACCATTCCAGCTACTATCTCTCATGTTGCTACTGCAGCTCACAACCAACTTGCCCCATACCATGGTTTACCCACTCCTATAACACACCACAGCCAGATGAGCTTAACACTCATTCCTCAATATCACTCTCAAATGACAGGAGCTAATGGCCAAATTTCCTGTTCTATTCCCTGCTCCTTTACCCACCCCCGTTACACACCTATATTTCAGAATTCCATACCCCCAAATCTAGGACCTATACCTCCTGTGTCACCTATTTACCTACCATACCAATATACCACCACAACTCATAACCAGTAACCACGTTCCATTCTAAGACAACATAGAATTGGGTTCCCTAGGTTCAATGGAAAGGGGTTCCAAGATTGGTGGTACCAAATAGAACAGTTCTTTGCAATGGATGAGATCCCTCAATATGAGAAGGTGAAAGTGACTTCTATGCACCTAGATGATTTGGTTCTGCAGTGGCATAGAGCATACATGAGAAGCAGGTCACAGTTGCAACTGCCTTCCCCAAGCTAGAAGGAGTATATTTGGGCACTGTCAGATAGGTTTGGGGCAGAATTTGATGACCCTATGAGTGAGTTAGTTAAAGTGAAGCAAATTGGAGGAGTGGTTGAGTTTCAGGAGTTATTTGATAGAGTTATGAATAGGCTAAATCTGGAGCCCGGTTATGCTATCAGCATCTTTTTAGAGGGGCTGAAACCTGAATTAGGGGATGTTGTCAGGATTCTCAAACCTTATTCCTTACCTCAAGCCTATCATTTGGCTTGGTTACAGAAGTCAATCTTTATTAAACAATCCAAAGCTTTGAAAACCTCCATTCTACAGTCATCTAATATCTTCAATAGAACCCATGTTGCATCACAACAACCCACCTATGCCAAACCTGTAACAACACATGTTAACCATTTACCAAAATATGTACAGAATACAGTCCTTGATAGGACTAAGAGGAGGAGACTCACCCCTGCAGAATTGAGTGAGAAGAGAGCCAAGAGATTGTGTTATGTCTGTGATGAAAAGTTTGAGCATGGCCATATGTGTAAAGCCAGGGCTCAGTTGTACTTGCTGGAGTTAGAGGAAGTGGAGACAGTGGTGGAAATTAAGGAAGAGCTGTTTAACAGGGAAGAGATTGCAGAGACGTGTGAGATCTCAATTTATGCTCTTCATGGCACCATAGGTTACAAGACATTAAGACTCTCTAGCTACTGTCAACAGAGGCCACTCAATATCCTTATCGATACGGGATCAACTCATAACTTCATTGACAAAGATTTGGTGACTAAAATGGGCTGGAAGGTGGATTATGTGAATTACTTGATGCTAATTTAGCTGATGGAAACACAGTGCCAATCTCAGGAGTGTGCAAGGGAAATGAGTGGTTGTTGCAAGGATCTATGTTTAGAGTAGACTTTCTGTTGCTTCCTTTGGGAACTTGTGATGTAGTGTTGGGGGTCTAGTGGTTAAGTGACTTGGGCGACATTTTGTTCAATTTTAAGAAGTTGACTATGCAATTTGAATATGAAGGGAAGATGTTACTCTTGCAAAGAATTAGGCCCAAACTACAGATGGTGGAGTCAGATGCTTGCAGAAAATACAAAAGGAAGGGGCCCAACTATTATGATTAAGGTTACAAGGAATGCACCAGAGAAGCACAAGGAGGAACATGAGTAGCTTCCAAGCGCTGAACCTGTTGAGATTCAGCAGGTGTTGCGGGAGTTTAAGAGAGTTTTCAGTGAACCAAAGGGGTTGCCCCCTTTCAGGGAACCTTTTGATCATCACATTCCACTCAAAGAAGGGTCCAATCCAGTAAATACAAGGCCCTATAACTATTCTCCCGTGCAAAAAGATGTTATTGAAAGAGTGGTGCAGGAATTACAATTCCAGGGCTTAATACAACACAGTAGTAGTCCATTTGCGTCTCCAGTTGTATTGGTAGGGAAGAAGGATGGCAGTTGGAAATTATGCGTGGATTACAGAGCTTTAAACCAGATTACAATTAAAGACAGGTACCATATACCTATCATTGAGGAGTTGTTGGATGAATTGAGGGGTTCACAAGTGTATTTAAAGATTGATCTTCGATCGGGCTATCACCAAATTAGGATGGCACCCTCAGACATTCACAAGACAGCTTTTAGGACCCATTCCGGTCATTACGAGTATTTGGTGATGCCATTCGGCTTAACCAACGCTCCCTCTAATTTTCAAGGGCCGATGAACCACATTTTTCAAGAACACTTGAGGAAGTTTATCTTAGTGGTCTTTGATGATAAACTGATTTTTAGTAAGACTATGCAGGATCATGTGGTTCACTTAAAGGAGACCTTCAGATTGTTGATGCAGCACCATCTCTTTGCTAGGAAATCTAAATGTCATTTTGCTACAACAAGTGTGGAGTATCTGGGACATTATATCTCTGCCAAGGGGGTCTCTACTGACCCTAAGAAAATCCAGGCAGAACAAGAGTGGCCAACCCCTTCTACTGTCAAGCAATTAAGAGGCTTTTTGGGGTTGGCTGGATATTACAAGAGATTCATTAGGGGCTATGGGCAGATTAGCAAGCCCCTAATTGATTTGTTGAAGAGAGATTGTTTCAAGTGGACTGAGACGTCAAGTGCAGCATTTCAATCATTGAAAAATGCTCTAACTACTGCACCAGTGTTAGCTCTGCCAATTTCAGCTTGGTATTTACAGTCGAAACTGATGCGTCTGATGTGGGAATTGGAGCTGTGATTATGCAGAAGGGCCAACCTATTGCATATCTAAGTAAAGGGTTATCTAAACAACACCAAGCTATGTCTGTGTATGACAAAGAGTTGCTAGCATTAGTAATGGCTGTCACAAGATGGGGTCAGTATTTAATAGGTAGACATTTCATTGTTAAAACTGACCAAAAGGCCTTAAAATTCCTACTTGAGCAAAAGTTGCACACAGGAGCACAATTGAAGTGGGTGACTAAACTCATGCAGTATGACTTTGACATTGAATATAAGAAGGGTAAGGAGAATAAAGCTGCAGATGCTCTATCCAGGATTCCTGCAGTGACAATTGCTGCTCTCTCACTATTTACCGTGAGAATTGACCTACTACAGGCCATCATGAATAGCTGGAGTACAAATCCTGAGTTACAAGAGTTAATGTATCGATTAAGTAATCTTAAACAAGAAGTGAAGGGGTATTCTCTCATTAATCAGCAATTGCGAAAGAATGGAAGACTAGCGATTGGGTCTAATGCAATGCTTAGGAAGGAGATACTTCAATTGTGGCATGACTCAGTTACTAGTGGTCATTCTGGAATCGACCACACTTACAGGAAGATTACTGCTCTGTTTTACTGGAGAGGGATGAAGGAAGATATGGAGAACTATGTTAAAAAATGCGATGTGTGCCAAAAAAGCAAGTATGACCACTTTGCATCTCCAGGCCTATTGCAGCTACTACAAATCCCAGCACTGGCATGGAGTAGCATTAGCATGGATTTTATCGAGGGGTTGCCTAAGTCCAATGGGAAAGAAGTCATTTGGGTAGTGGTAGATAAATTGACAAAATATGCTCATTTTGTAGCAATTAAACATCTTTATTCTCCAATAGACATTGCCAAACTGTTCATGGAAAATATCTTTAAGCTTCATGGAATGCCTGAAGATATTGTGAGTGACATGGACCCAATCTTCACGAGCAAATTGTGGCAGGAACTGTTTGCTACCCAAGGAGTGACCTTAAACAATTTTACTGATGACCACCCATAATTCAATGGTCAAACTGAGGTTATCAATAGGTGTTTGGAGACTTATTTGAGATGCTACTGCTCTGACTCACCTGCAGATTGGGGGCATTATTTGATCTTTGCAGAATGGTGGTACAACACCACCTTTCACACATCCACTCAGACCATACCATTGAAGCCTTCTTTCTGGCCAGCCTCCACCTTTACACTTGACTTATATGCAAGGAGATTCAGGGGTACCAGAAGTGGATAGAAGCTTGACGACAAGGGAGCTCAAGTTGCAGCTACTTAAGTTCCATCTGTCCAAGTCTCAACAGAGGATGGTCGACCAAGACAACAGGAAAAGATCTGATTGTTTAAGGTTGGAGAGTGGATATATCTTAAGATTTAACCCTACAGGCAGATGACTTTATCTAGCAGACACTTTACCAAACTCTCCTCCAAGCATTATGGCCCATACCAGATCTTTCAGAAGGTAGGCAATGTTGCCTACAAACTGTCCTTGCCTTCACAGTTGATGTTGCACCCCACCTTCCATGTATCCTTACTTAAACCCTGTTAGGAGGTTCCTCAGAAAGTACCTCACCCTCCAGTATTGGACTTGTCCGACCCTTACTATCCTTGCCCTGCTAAAGTGTTGGATAGAAGGATGGTTCAGAAGGGGAATAAAGCAATAGTTCAGCTTTTAATTCAATAGGATCAGCTTCCAGAAGATCAAGCGACTTGGGAAGATGCTAGTATTCTGCGTGTCAGGTTTCCATCTTTCCTTCCTTGAGGACAACCTTGAGGACAAGGAAGATTTTCAGGTGGGAGTACTGATATGAACTGCATCAATTGCACAGCTGCGGGAGGAGTACATAGAGCTTGAGTAGTAGTACGAGAATAAGGAGTAGTTAAGTCAGTTATATAGTTTGAGAACTAGCAGTTTAGTCCTAAAAAGTATTTTCACTTAAGTCCAGTTAGTCTTATATTTCTTTTACTTTAGTCTCCATTTCAGTCACTTTATATGTACTGCACTTTGCCCATTTGAGGATTATGAATGAGAATACTTAGTTCCTTTTCCTTCTCTCTTAGATTGCTAGCTTAGTTCCCGTTATTTTCCTTGCAAGTTAATAGATTATATAAAAAGATTAGCCAATCAATCCATTTAGCTGCTTTCTTCATTCTTCATGGAACACTTCAGAACCAACTACACAGAATCAAGAAACATAAGTTAAATAGTAGTAAGAGTAGTAAATAAAACAATGTAGGTCCATACAAGATTAATGATCTGTTTGGATGTTAATGGTCCAGCAGATGAACAAGTTTTCAAAAAATTGCACCAACTAAATTAGTCTACAGGCTTCTACTAAGGGCTCGAATCCAAGAAACCCAACCTCTCTGCCACATCAATGCACCCAGGTTTCCTTCTTCTCCGACGTATTTCTTTCACTTGCCACTTACAATTTTCTCTCACGAGTGTATTTGTTTTAACTAAATAGGGCAAAGCACGTGGGATTTCTGTGTCTTTCCTCCTAGTTGTGTATTAATTTTTTTATTTTATTAAGAACTTTTTTATTTTTCTTTTTCTTCTTCGTGAGAATAACTATGGTTTACGAACAATTTTTTTTATATTTTAAAAGGCAACTTTTATTTTATTTATTTGCTGGTGTTGTTTATTTATTTATTCTATCCGAGGGATTTCCCCTTTCATCATTGCATAGATATTTTTATTCGTCATATTTATTTATTATGTGAACTGCATATTCGATCCTCAAAATTTATAGTGAAATTATATTTGGTCATCATATTTTTCATAATCTCAATTGTGACTGTTTACCCTCGGAAACGGATAACAAATGAATTTGTAAGTGACTTTAAGGATACGCGAATTAATTCGATACAAATGATAAATTGCGTTAGATTAAATAAATAAAGACATAGTAAACTCAAAGATAATTCTAGCCTCAATGAGATATCCACCCCAATCCGGGCTCACAAAGACAAGCACTAATGAACAAGAATAAGAACAAAGAAAATAATACTATATTGCCTTGGAATGTGTGTTACAATATGTTTAATTAATGATCAGACTTCCCTTTATATAGTAGGGGAGTTTTACCTTAAGTACAATTCTATAGAAGGTAGGAAATCTTCTGTTTAACTAATCACTTGTCCTCTATCGATGTGTGCCGAGATCTGAACCGTGACATCCGACCGGTCGCAGATATCACGACCTTTTGTTGGTCTTGTTTGGTTGCCCGACGACGTCCTCCGAGGTCCTTTGGGATTTAGACCGATTCCAGATCATGACCTCGATATTCTCGAGGGTGGGTGTCACGCCCCTGGACTCTGACTCGATAAGACCCTCGCCTTGATTCCAGTCCCTCGCCTTCATATCTCTGGCTTGATTTATCTTATCCGAAGTCGGGGTGTACCATGAGCTTGGTTTTACCCATATACAGATAGTCCACTCGTTTCTCGGAGAGTAAGTTGATGAGAAACGGCATGAGCCCCTCGATTCCTTCTTCAATACGTCGTGACAGAAATGATAAGAAAACTCGAAATGTCTCGTCAATCATGTTATTATGACCTCAACTGCGTGTCAGCTGCCGTTTGGTTGTTCCTGGACATGAAACATCACGGAGCCCCTATAAATATTCCCTCATTCGTTCATTTTTTACTTTACGTCCAAACTTCTATCTTCGTACTTTCAGGATTTAATTACCCCATTCCTTTATATTCTAGTAATTTTACCTTCTTTGCTCAAGATTCCCAGTAAATTGCAAGCTTTTACTCATTCCCTATCCAAGCCAACACATCTGAGCTTTCAATTTTCAATATTTTCTCCATCTTTTTTGGCCTTTTCAGACATCAATGGCCAAAACCTCCAAATCTGTTCCCCAAACGGGCGCCTCTACTTCCCAACTGACTGCCAAAATTAACGAGACCATTTCCAATGTGGTTAACCTCGAGAGATCTACTGCTGGCATGGCTACTGATGAACCGGTGCAGAACCTCCCTTGAAGATGTTCATTCCCGGGGGTTGTTCAGTCAACGACGACTTCAAGGTTGAGAAACCTTCTTTGGTACAGGGTCGGCATGCGGAGGCCTCGAGATATATTTGCTCAATCACCGAAGAGGACCTCCCCACTGTCTGAAAAGACTACAACTGGGCTGACAAGGACATAGTGGTCCCCGACTCCGAAGAGGCCATTACCACTCATCTTGAGGGATATCTGAGTGTTTACACTTATTCCTTTACATTGGGCCCGGTAGACCCGGTCATCTTAGACTTCTGTGGGAGGTATAATGTATGTTTCGGCCAAATTCGCCCATCACTGTGGAAGATCGTGATCCTCCTCCGATTCTTTGTGAACAAAATTGATCCGTGCACGTTCACCATCGATCATCTACTCTGCTTGTACAGTCCCCGAATCTTCCGGGGGGACTGATAAAGTTTGTGCGTTGGGCAAACAAAGCCCCATTTTTGAGCATTGACGAGGACCGGAATCGAGGTTGGCAAGGACGCTTTGTCCGGGTAAGGACCGCCAACCTGATACCTGCTGAGTGGAGGCTGTTCCCCGAGAAGTGGAACGTATCACAAGTATAACTCCCTTTAAGTGTCGATTTTACGTTTTATCTTCCCTTTTCTTATCGGTGTTTGCTGTGGTGCAACCCTTGCTCGAGTTCCAAACCTATTCCTCGGCACAAGGAGTGGGTCGAGGGTATTGTGTCATAGATGCCCTACTCTGAGTGCTCGTGGCGCAAACTCTCGAAAGGCCATTGGGAGGCCCATTCCCATGGTAAGATTCTTTTCCCGAGCAAGTCGTATTGGGCTTCTTCTAGCATCGCGTTCTTATTTCCTTTATTTTCTTTTTGCAGGTTTGCCTAAGACCGTCGAGCTTAGGCCTCCGGTCGGGGACGAAGACTTGCCCGTTGACTCCTATGCTTTGGGGCAGCTTGGAGCTGCAATAGGAGAGAGGAAGCGGAAAAGAAAGGCTTTGGGCTTCCCGAGCTCAAAAAAGAGAAGACTGCCTCGTAAGCCAAAGGAGATATCCAGCTCTCGAGCACCAGATTCGGACTTGCTCTACCAGCTTAGGGATGAGTCCGAGGAGGAAGAGCCTTTTATGGCTCGCGACCCGTCGCCCCTCGAAGAGTAGGGGACCGTTGAACAAGAGACCCATGAGGTCGATCTCCCTTAGGATAAGGAGGTTGATGAGGAGGCCGGTGCTGAGACTTCCCATGATGCCGGTAGTGCCCTGAAAGAGGCATTCGGTGTGATTGATATTATCGGGTCACCCTCGTTTACCGAGTCCATGCTCAACGAGGCCTGAATGATGAAAGAGCGACCCAACGAGGGGGCTCACGGAGCGGACGATCCCCTTTGTTGCTTTTTTGGCAGCATGGACTCCATCGCCCTGGAAGACGTCACCGGCTTGGGTGACTTAGAGGTACCAAGGAAGGGTTCATCCTCAGAGTTTGGTGGGCCTAACTCGAGCCCGAGGCTAATTAACCGATTCCCTGCTCCGAGGATGGATCCTGGTCGGAAGCGATCAATTATTATCACCATTTCAGAGGATGCCCGGGTTCTCTTCCCCCCCGTCGGGATAGCTAGTTACCTCCGGTGCCTGGTAATCGAAGAAGACCAGGCAAAAATGAACTAGGTGGATTTGTCGTGCTTGTTCAACGAAGCACAACAGGCGCTGAACCAGATAAAGTGTTATCATACTCTTTTATCTTCGGACTCAGTTTTGAGGACTCTAATATTTTTTCCTTTCCTCATTTTGTAGGCCTCGGTGCTTCACCACGAGACCTTTCTCCGGTATCTGGATGAACTTAGCCAACTCGAGGCCGAAGTCAAGGAGTTTGCTAAGAAGAGGGACATGTATAAGCTTCTCAGCAAGCAACGCGAAGGAGAAGTCAAGAGCCTTCGAGCCGAGTTGGACGAGGCTCAGAAATAACATGCCAACCTAGTGGAACAAGTAAAGATTTTTGAAGTTAGTGATGGCGAGCTAGACATGGTGACTAACAGTCAAAACCCGCATGTCCGATAGAAGCTTGACCGGATCGACCAACTCCGAGCCGAGATGGATGTAATCAAGGTCGAGACCGAAGAGTGGAAAGGCAAGATGGATCATTTGGCTTCGGAAAAGGAGACTGCCCGGGAGCAGTTGGCCTCGGCGAAGGCCCAAACTTCGAGCGACAAGGGAGAAAGGTGCTCAAAAAATTGAGGACCTTCAGTCTCAACTGGGCTCGGCTGTTGCCGAATGGGATACCCTTGCGACTGAGGTTAAAACAGCCAAGTCAGTGGCGGAAGTAACCAAGGCCGATGGTGAGGAGATGGCGGCCCAGTACAAAGCTGATGCTGGGGCAGCCCAGAACCGCCTGAAAGACATCGTTGAATATGTGAAGTGGTAGTCCAGAAGGGAGGCCCTCGAGGAGGTTCATGCCCGGGGCTTCGACCTATCAGCCGAGATCGAAAATGCTAAGAGGTTCGAGGCCAAGGCCAAGAAGTTGGCATATCCCGAGAACGAGGAAGGCTTCGAGGGTTTCGGCGGATCCGAGGGCGGAGAAGACTCCGATGGTCCCGGTGACGAGGGGGGCTCCGGTGGAGATTAGGCTTAGGTGCCTTGTAGATTTTCCTTCGTTTTTGTACTTTTGTATTTTTTGTTGAGGCCGTTTGGCCTTTTGTAAAGATCTTTATATGTGTATAAATACAAGGCTCTTCCCTTTTTCCCTTCGACAATTTTCAAGTTTGTTTCTTTTTGCTTTTTCTTTGCGATTGTAAAGATTTCAAATGCCTTAGCACGTAATAATAAGGTCTTGTTCGGAGGTTCGAACAAGGCTCGTTCTCGATGTAATTTTGCTTAAGACTCGTGGGAGCTTGGTATGACCGGAAGCTAGAAAGTCTGCAATTGAGTTCCTATTTTATTTTCTGTCACGGAGATCATCCAATCCTTTTCACCATATTGATCCAAATTATAAACTTTTAAAAAAACTCTGAAAAAAGAAAAAGAAAAAGAAAAAAAATAAACAAAGAGGAGAAAAAGAAGGACTAATGTAAAAATTATAAACCAAAGTCGCTAGCAATTTCTCAAGAATAGAATCATCGTGGACTTTCTTTTCTTTTCTTCCAAACGTTCTTCGAAGTTTCTAATTTCACCCAAAATCAAATGTCTGTCTAGTAAAAAAAAAAAAAGCAGATAGAAGAAAAAGCTATATATAGATAGCTGTCAGTGAGAGAGTCGTGAGCACGCAATAATACCTCCTCAAAAGAAACACAAACCAACTCAAAATCTCTCTTCTTTTTTCGCATATAAAATTAGCCCCATCGACGCATATTTAGCAATAATTGACTGGGAATTTGACTCCCGAGTTGTTCTTGGATACTATGGGTTGCGCCGGATCCTCACGCTCCAAAGGAGATGGTACTCTTCTTGCTGAAACTATTGTCTTCACCAATTTTTTTGTGATATCCATTTGGTTTTCTTGATATATGCTTTGAGTATTTGCGTTTGGTTTGAAAGTTGGTTGCTCTCTTGTTATTCTTGGTCAAATTTATTTGCTTAGCAGTTATTGGAGATTCTCAGCTGGTTATACTGATATATGGTGCGAGTCGTTTTCAAATTATTTTGCGCTAAGAAAATTGGTTAGCTGTTCTTTCTCTTTGGGTTTCTCACGCGGTGTCTGATATTCGCATTTGGGGGCCGACTAACCCAGATTCGCATTTATAGTTTATAGATTCTGAATTTGCTAGGTTCCTAATTGAAAATTTATATATATTTAATGAATTTTCTAATACAAATACAATGTTTAAGCAAAAGTGACTGCGTTCAGCCGAACCCACACCTCAAAGGCTTGTTCCGCCTCGGGAAGTGCTCCCTACCAGAGGCATCTCCATTCCCAGGTCTCGAGACTTATGACTCTAGTTAAGGATAAGAGGGGTGCTTACCACCTACGGTAGCCATTGATGGTAATTGTTTACTTGTGAGTTTACTGTTATGTATAATTTTGCCTTTTCCAAGGAGTTTCTTCTGGAGAATGCTTAACTGTTTTCTTTGGTTATTTGACTATTTAAGTGGTGCTTAAGTAAGTGATATTTGATAATAAATAATTAGTGATGAATTAGGTATTGGGTTGATATTAGTACTATTTATGTAACTGTAGTTTTCGTTTTGTAAGATAATGTGGCTGTTTGATATTAATGGGTTAGGTTGTAGTTGTGAGGATGATATGTGTTGCCTATTTAACTTAAGATATGAGTGTGATGATGAAAAACAGGTTGATAAACTATTGTGGTAAATCTGTCTCCAATTATTTGTGTTGTTACCTCGTATAAGTCCACAGTTTGTCTTGTCATATGCATATCCCAATTCTGAAATTATATCTGAAGAAGATTTAAGTGGAAGAACAGTTAGGTGCAAAAGAATTTGAATAAATGGAGTGTGTTATTTGAGAGTCAAAAAATACCCTAAAAGCAATAAATGAGATACTTGGCAGAATTCTTGACAAAATGCAAAAATCAAAATATAAAAGGGCAACACGGTGCACGAAACATCCCGCATTAACGCAGGGTCCAGGGAAGAGGGAAGGACCGCACCCTAAGAAGGTGTGATGTAGGCAGCCTACCCCGATGCAAGTATTAATAGTTGATTCCACGGCTCGAACCCGTGACCTATAGGTCACACAGAGACAACTTTACCGTTGCTCCAAGGCTTCCCTTCGCAGAAATCAAAATACATGCACTGGACAGAGTACGTTCACCTGTTATGTTACTTAACTAGATGTATCCAGTGAGATTGAAAGGAGAATTGTATTATCTAACGAAGAATCATGTAATGCTAACTGTAACATGTTAGGTTACTGTGAGCGAGCAATGCTTTATCTGGAGAAAATTTTACTCGATAAGACAGATATGTAATAAGAAGGACAAACCTAGAAATCGAGGAGCAGATGGAACGGACTGAAATAGCATGGTTTGGTAATATTGGACGACAAAACATGACACTCCTCGTTTAATGAAGAATGTGTCCTTTAGCAAGTCAGTGTTGATAAATTAAAGATATTAGCCTGTAAAGGGGAGATGGTAGAGCATATTGGAGCTTTTGTCACAACCGGAGGTACTTTCATCATTTGGATTTTGTAAGGTTTGATTTTCAATTCCTAATTACCAAAGTTCATGCATTAGTTGACTGTTTGATTTTCTCCTCCGAAAGAGGTGTACTCAGATAGTCAAATCAAATAATTTGCTACAGTGAATATGGAAATGCACTAGGAAAAGTCTTTTCCTCTATGAAACTTGGTATGGCATACCCTTTGTCTGAGTAGATCCTTTTCTCCAATGGTATGGAAAGGTGGACTGCTGGCTGTTACCCATTAGTATACCAAAGTTGAGTAAAAGAACATATGGTAAACAATTGCCCTTTGTTTGGATGATTTGAATTGTGTTTGCTTTTGCAGTCCACATATTTTTCCAGTGCGCAACCCGTTAAGTTTGTCTGCCAGTTTTGCTTAACTTCTTTATCAACCTACTATTAGTCTGGACTTTTGGTTTTGGTTGTGTACTTGCAATTTAACTCCGTTTGTTTTTATAGATAAGTTGTAATTATTTCTATACTGACTTCAGCTCTTTATTAGAAGCGCTAGGTATTTCGAGTTGTCTCATGGTTTCCTATTTTTCTATAATGGATTTTCCATTCTCATATATCTCTTAGGCTTTTGTTATCATGTGCTCTGCTGTTCTTTCCTGTTCAATGATCTGCAGTTTTCTATTGATTTTGAATAAATTTCCCCTTTATAAATGATCCTTCTAGTCTCCGAGTCTTTCCCCCATAAGAAAACATAGTTTCTTCTGTAGCTAGTGCCCTTCATCTCCTGCTAAGTTTGTGTTTACAGAATGTTATATTGAAGTACTGATGATTATTTGGTGCGACTATTTTAATGCATACGTTTAGCTTGTTCTTTATGTCACTGCATGGAGTATTGTTTGGCTCTTTAGAGTGGCATTCTAGGAGAGTTACATTCCTCAGAAGATAAAAGTCTAAATAGTGCTAGATCACCTGTTTTTAGTACTAGTAATGTTACTCTCTACTTTTTAGAGCATCTGTTCTCAAAAATTTGTCGTTCTTTGCATTGTTGGCTAATTTAATTTAAGGCATTGGAAGTTACTGATTATTTCCTGTAGTGTAGTAAGGAATCCCCTTTTGAAAGGGGAAACAGATACTCAAAAGCTTTACTTCTAAAGTGAAGATTCCGGCTTTAAAGGAGTAGTAGTGCATGATTAACAAATTATAATCCGATTAAAGAATCCAAAAATGTGGGACAGAAGTTCTGGTGCCAAATTATGCTTGCTGATATAACTTATTTTTGGTGGCTTCTCGAGTGAGCATAATGATTTGGATCCACCTTACAACCAATAAGGGGGTTCGATGAATTAAGAATTCTAAATTCATGCCACTTAAGAATTCTTGTCTCTTCTCGTCTTTTTCGTCTTCTTGAGCCGAGGGTTTATCAGAAACAACCTCTCTACTCCATCGGGGTAGGGGTAAGGTATGTGTACACACTACCCTCCCCAGACTCCACTTGTGGGATTTTACTTAGTCGTTGTTGTTGTTGTTGTTGGTATATGTATGTGATGGGTGACTTTTGACCCTCCAGCTACTGCTATACTCTGTGGTGCCTCGCTCTAGACAATTGACTTTTACCCATTGCCAAATCCTTTGGCCTTGTTACGTCCAATATAAAATTCTATTTATTTTAGTGTCACCACCAAGGATACAAAAATTTGTCTTCCCTTACTCGTCTCTTTGACAAAAGCAACGAAATAGCCTTTTGTATTTTTTTTCGTTCTTTGTCCTTTCTTTGAAGAATTCTCCTCCGAACAACCAGTTAGCCGCATCATCTGGCAAAGATGGTTTCTCCATTGATCACATATTGTTATAAACTAAGTAATGGGTAAGTGGCTATTGTTTCTTTCCTTGCGTTTATCAGTAAATTTACCTTTGATCATCCAAACCACTTTATGAGGCTGTAAGTTCCTCTATTATCATCCTACTCCTTTTCTCAACATTTTGACCCAGAGAAGTTAGTGGTGGCTTCATTCTTCATGAGATCCATTTCGAAAAACACGAAATTTTCTTTTCACAATTCATCTGAACTTGTATTGAGCTATAATCTGTTAATAAACATATGCATGTGCACCTAACCGCGTTAGCAAGAAATAGAATAACGCCCCAGTGCTCAATGTGAAGCGGACAGGTTGTTAAGAGGATTGTCCATATTTAAAGAAATAGAGAACAAAAGGAATTTAACTGGAATCTTATCTGATTTTCTGTTCTAACAGCCTTTAAGTTCAGAGCAGTAAAGATGGATGCTAAATTTCCAGTAACCATGTGAAAAATCTTTTAACTTTGAAGAGTTGTTCTGTTCTCAAGGTAGAGGTTTCAACTTTAAATCATTTTGGTAATACTTGAATGCTGCTCGTATTAGATATGTGTTATAATTTAAAATACTGTACTTTGCTGACATCTTATCTTGCTCCTTCATTTGCAGAAACTGTTAAGAAGATACGAAAACCAAAGCCATGGAAACACTCAGAACCAATAACAAGAGCTCAGCTTGTACAGATGCGTGATGAATTCTGGGACACTGCCCCACACTATGGGGGTAGAAAAGGTACATTTCTTGATAATTTTTACTAGCTTGTTCAAGTTTCTGGAACCACTGGTTCAATAGAGCTGGATACATGATCAAGTTAAACAGTACTGTTGGCCACTGTGTTTAAATTTGCCTAACCAGTTAGTGATAGGTCAATTGTTAACTCTAGAATACACATCTGATGATGTCTGACAATCTATTTGGGAGCTTGGGGTAGAGTGGATTGACAGTATATGGTGTGTCGAAACTGCTTAAGTATGGATCGGAAAGATCCTTATTGATGATAAGTTGCTGTAAGTTTTACTTTGGGAGTGCCTTTATCATGCATTAAACTTTTATCATAACGATCTGGCTCCAGTAGTCAGTAACTTGGATCTCTCTTTTAGAAAAGAACGACTCTGAATGTATCACTCTGGGCGAATCCCACATCGACAAAACACGGTTAGATGTTGGGTATATAAGTAGACAGACCTTAGACTCTATTGGCGCGTTTTAAAACTGTGCAAGCCTAGGCCCAAAGCGGATAATATCACTAGTAGGCTGGGCTGTTACATATGGTATCAGAGCACTCCGCGTGCAACCTTGAACGGTGGTGGGAAAAACCTCAGCGAGGACGTTGAGTCCCTAAGGGGTTGTGTATATGACACCCTAGGCGAATTCCACATCGACAAAACACGGGAGAGGTGCTGGGTATATAAGTATACATGCCTTAGACTCTAGTGACGCGTTTTATAGCCGTGTAGGCCTTGGGCCCAAAGCGGACAATATCACTGTGGATTGGGCTGTTATAGAAAATCAAGCTGAACATAATATTTCTTCTTGAATATGCATCCTACATATAATTTTAAGTAATGCGCCCTATTTCGGCTGTTTTCAGTTATGAGAACATTGACATTGTGATAACTAAATTCCTAACATGCTCTTGAGTGATAACACATTAACGATCCTTGAGAAATTTTCTGCTAAATCATCTATAGTAACTCTCTATAAGTGAATTCTGTAATTTTGTTAGCAGCAGGGGGTGCTCTCAGTTTGTAATACTGCTAACTATTAGAAATGTGTTTCATCTCCAGATATGTGGTGCCTTGCATATTGTTAGAGAGAAGCTGCATCTTTCTTTCAAATAGTTCATCTAAAAGAACGCACATTAGCTAATGAAATAGTAATTATATTTTATAATGAAATGGTACTCTTGACTTTTCAAAAAAAACAGAAAAGAAAGATTAACTTTCTAATATGTCAACTTTCAAGAGAACCCTTTTTGATCGCACCAAGGAAAGCTGTCTAGTAAACCTCAATATTGATTTGTTTTCAGTCCATGCTGTTCATATTTGAGAGTGCGGACCTTCCCCGGGCTGCCCTTTATTCAATGCATTGAACCTCATCTTTTCATGTCCCAAATTGATGGGACACCAAGTATATGATTACGTTTTGTGGTGGTGATTGCTAAAATTTAGAGATTGTATAAAGCTATTGAACGTATGAGCTGCTGTTGAGGCAGTATATTTGCTGTAGTTAGGAATAGACCAAGTAGGAAGGTTCACTCCGGAAACAGTGTAATGTATGCAAATCATATTCTTACAGCGTATTATACTCCATTTTCAGAGATATGGGATGCACTACGAGCTGCTGCAGAGGCAGACGTAAGCCTTGCACAAGCATTCGTCGACAGTGCTGGGATTATTGTGCAAGTCCCTGATTTAACTATCTGCTATGATGAGAGAGGTTTGTAGTACACTTTGATCAACACTTTCCAACTCCCATTCCTGAGGATCTCACTTATGGAAATTCTTCCAATGCAGGTGCCAAGTATGAGTTGCCCAAATATGTTTTGAGCGAACCAACAAATTTGATTGGTGAAAACTGAAAAGGCGACATAGTCAAGTAACCATGCTTCATTGAGACTGTAAATGGTGTAAATTGCTCTCACAAGTCATTTCTTTCAAAGATCCATTTCCATTTATGTATTATGGTTTCATGTCATGATATCAAAATATCCATCTTGCCACAGCAGCAACCATGTACCATGGTATTTTTTTTTTGGGACATAATATATCCATCTTAGCATAATCATCAAATTTAATTTCTGTACATTGGATCTTTTATAGGATCAAGGGTGGTGGATATCATGGGCTTCAATGCAATGTTGGGCTACTTCGAACTAAGCCCATCAATTAGACACTGGGTACCTACTTCGAACTAGCTATTATTATGATCACAATTAAATCTTTTTATTTTGTAAGATTTTAAGATAATTAATTATGGTGTTTATCAAAACAAAACACAGTGCACGATCATGCACACGTGTACGGACAAGCAATCTAGGAGTAACAAATGCACATGGTAGACTGAACATCCAGATGCTTAACCTAAGGTTATACTTATTCGGTATTAATAATGCATTAATTGCTCCTTTATACTATCAAAATAAGTGATTTTTTGATTGTTTTCACACATACTAAGAAATTCACTTTTAAATATTAATTAGCAATAAAATTGACCATATTAACCTTTACTATCTCTTCACATAAACACTACTAACACATATTCCAACATTATTTACTCCAAGGGCAATGTAGGAAAAAACTAATTAATTCATTCTTGAAATCTAGAAAAATCACTATTTTGGACCACAAAAAAAGAGCCAAAAAGCACTTATTATGGACAGGAGGGGGTAATGGTCTAGAAGATTTTCATTTATTGTGTTATTTTATTTTTCATATATTTCTCTCTAACATGTTTATTACGACCACATTTGAAATATTCTGCAAGGGAAAAAAATTACTTGAAATATGGGAAAATTTTGTCATTTTTTAAGTTTGTATAGTGATGCATTTATGAGATGTTATTCTAAAGTGTAGCAGAAAATTTCCATTTGTGGCAAGAACTTAATTCCCTTTAATCTATAGCCGTATAAATCAAGTATATCCATTGTGTGAGCCCTTTACTATTTTCATTCTATTCAAGTATTCATGTATCCTAATTTCGTTTGGTGCTTGTAAATACTAAAAGTTTAGATTTCATATCCTTTTTAGCAACAATTAATTTAGCTGTAAGTTTATCTTGAATTTGTGTTGGAGCTTAAACTAGAGTGAGATTCCCCTTTAACAAGAAAAAAAGAGCGAAAATCCTCCCTAAATTTGGAGTCAAAATTTGGTGCTTATACTTTTTAATAAGAAGAGCCAGTCCGATGTTATTTACTCATTTTACAAACCCTCATTATTGTGCCTATCCACAAAAAAAATACATAATTTGAACTTAACCTACATTCCTAATCCTCTATAAACCTACATAGACAATTCCTAATGACACCCTAAGATGGGATGGGAAGTAGGAGACGGCGGCCGCAAAGGTGCATTTGAGTACTTTATTTCAAAGCAAAAAACATGATATACTTTGACAAATTTCACGCTGAATACTTAGAAGAGTTTTACATTTACCCATAAAAGCAAAAAAGATTAGGGCACTTTGGTTTGGTACATAAATCAAAGATATTGTCCCTTTGGAACTAGGCATGTAACCAGTTCCCAACGTTTTAAAATGATGTTCTCCACTTCTCACATAAAGGTCCCCACTGACTTGAGATATCATAAGCAAAGGTCAATATCTTTAAGCAATTACTTACCGAAAAAAGTGCAAAAAGAAATATAAAGATGCAATGCATATTATGACTAATCATAAAATTTTATATCAAACATTCCGTTACTCTAATTCTAAACGTATTTCTGAAGAAAAAAAAAAGTTAACTTTATTGGGAATTACCATCTCAAATAGTATTCCCCCGAATTACCAAAACAATAAAATTAGTATTCCCCAAAAGTAATGGTGAAGTTGAAAAAATAACCCTCCAAATATTTGTTGTGGAGTTAATAAACTATACATTCTTTGGTTGAATCATGCTATCTTTACCACAGATTATGAGTAGTTTGGTTTTAATGAAATTATTTTATGATTATGGGATACAGTAGGTATTTAATAGAAGGTGCGTGCAAATACCACCAAAGGATGTGGTGCAATGGATGAGACTGTTCTTTCCTTAACCAGAGGTCTCGAGTTCGAGGCTTGGGTATGGAAAAATTCTTGATAGGAAGCGCTTCGCCCCGAATGGAGCCCTACGCGGCGAGAATCTGAATATAGTCGGGTTCCAATGCGAGTACCGAAAAAAAAAAAAACAAGGTGCGTGCTAGTGATTCGAATGCTGTCGTTATACGAAAATAAAAATTACTTAATCGATATACTTGACCAAAATGACATGGAAATGATAAAGTTTTACGAATAACACAATCAAGAGAAAAATTTATCAAACTTCTTACGCTAGCAATTGGTAATTGGGAAGAAGCTATACCCCATGACTTTTTCCCCACAAGTATATATTTTGATAATCTTTTGTAGGGCAGCTTTCTCTACCAAATAATATTGCCATGTAATGTGATGACAAATTTGCACATGTGCTCCACCTGTTTTTCCGATGAATCCTATGGAGTTTTCTACTTGATTTGTACTTGCTTACAAAGAGTATATATACTTGTTGAACTTATATGGGAATTCTCGAAAACATTTTGCAGGCATAGCAAAGTGTATTTAAGGGTTGAATTGAATTCCCAAAGTCGAAAAGTTACATTGTCTAAATGTGTTAAAAGACAAATTTTCTAATATATACCTTGATTGCTAAGTGTATTCATTTACTATAAAAAAAAAAAATCATGTTTTTGAATTCACTCATTAAGATTTTTGACTTCGCCATCGCTTTCGCTTTCGGGTGTATTGACTAGGGTGGGTTAATTTGCATGAGTAAAGCTGTAGTTGGAGATAGATTAATCGCACATAAGTGGTCATGCACTGCTTTTGGAGCCATCATTAATTATTAATTTAGTTAGTTTATGTTAGTAATACTAGCAATCAGATTATTCAAGTGGAGATGCTCAAGATGGCTTGGTATCCTAGGAACTGAAAGATCAAATGTTATTTTCTTAAGTGTCAGAGTCAAATTACTAAATCTTGACTCCCTTGATTTAATAATTAAAGTTATAAAGCGATGGGTAGTGGGGACATTATATCATCTGCATGCGTGTGTGTGCATGGATTTGATTTCTTTTTCTTTTTAGTTCAAATATATAAACATTAACGACATTAAACAACGACAAACAAATAATTCAAAACTTATTGGCACACACCAGTGGATTAGTTAGATCCAAATCCAACTAATATGAATATCTAATTAGTTGTTAGATCTAACACTAAAATTTAAGTGTTTGTCTTGATATCATAAAACACATTAGTGTGCTCAAGAACTTATAGCCCCTGTATCTGATCATGAATATACATCTGTTGTTTGCCATTTGTAATTTAAGTACTAGTTGGGTCTAAATTTTATTGCTCACATGGGCTTGAGTAAATGTTTTGCTAGCTAGGGTTCTATTTGTGCAATAATACTATCCCATTTGAATGGTCCACCTACATAGTTTTAGACACCCATCCTAGAGCATTTATATTACTCAATTTTCTCATGTCATTCACTACTAGAAATTTGGGAAAACCATCCAAAAAAATCGACCAAAGTAGATCGGTAATGACCAATAACCATCTAAAACGCGACCATTAACATGCGGTCGGTATTTTTGAAGGTCGGAAGGGCATACCGACCAAAGTTGGTCGGTCAATTAAATTAAAAAAAAAATGCTGAAGAGACCGACCAAAGTCGCTCGGTATTTTAATTATGTACTTAAAAAATACACCATCTGAAAATCGAACCGGCATCTGTACTATGGCAGGATACTATTCTACTACTAGACCATTGGTGCATTTTGTTTTAAGACTCTCTTTTATTTCATTTATACTCTTTAACTATATTTTCGCATGAAAATAACCGACCAATGTCAGTTGGTTTTATTAAAACATCAAATTACCGACAGAATTCGGTCGGGTTTTTAAAATGACCGGCCGAATTAATCGGTCGGTTTTTTAAATATTAATTTTAATTTATTTTAAATAAAAAACCGACCAAAGTTGGTCAGTTTCTTGAAAAATAAATTTCACGGTACTTAAAAATAGTTTCCTGCATTTTTGCACTAAAGACTTTGGTCAGTTTCATAAAAAAATTAGAAAGTAAAATATTTTGAAAACCGACCGACTTTTGGCCCTTTTTTTGGTCGGTCGACCGCGGTCGGTTTTTGCCGAATTTCTAGTAGTGATTACTGACTTTTGGAATGGGACTTTTTCGTATATAAACGAAATTTTAAATTTATTTATCCGATTTATTTAAATTTTCCTATTAATTACAAAACGAAACTAAAGTTTTCTTATAAAATATATACAAATTCGATCAAAATATAATTTTTTAGTACAGAAATCCGGTCAAAAACTATAATTTATATGCAATTTGTTCATATTTTTACGCTGTTTTTACTTCCGACATACAAAAAATATATAATTTTTTCATGTATTTTTCCTTGAGTTTCAATCTTAAAATTCAACCAAAACCAACTCGAATATTTACCAATTCACTCAAAATTAAGATATAAACTCCAAATAATATTCCCAATCATTTGCAATGACACCCAATCCAAACAAATAATAATTTCGCAAAATTTAATTTTTATATTCAAAGATTCGAACTTTTTTAATGTCAGTCAATGGAGTTTTTTAATGAGCTAACACCTAGTATTTGATTCCACGACCTTTCTTCTCTAGGCGAAAAAGCTAAACAATATGATCAATGACAATAATCCAATAACATATAGCATAAGTTTATTCCTCGAAAAGGAATCCAGAAAGGAACCTCATGAATCAAACATTTTCATTAAGTCATGTTGCTCCTATATCTGCCTTTTTATTTATGTATTCCGGGGATACCCAAATTTGTTCATTTGGTTGTGATTATTGTATTTAGTGGATTTTGAAAGAATCATTTGATTGAACAAACAATAGGCGTGATAAAAAGAAGTGTCAGAGAGAAAATGGATAATATTGAAATATAATATTTTATATATGCTAATATAATTACGTGATAACCTCTTTAAGAGAGGTAAATAAGATTACATTATATAGGTAAAAATTCCTTTGGAATACCTTTTTACAATTCCGAGACATATTTGAGACGAAATCTTATTACACTGCATAGTTTAAAGAGATTTTACACCATTAACATATCAGGTAACTTGCAATAACAGTTCAACTATCACATAAGTTTATCAAACTAACAAGGCAAAATACATAAGTTATCACCTAACCTATGGACCAAATTCCTCTTACATATTTTTTGTGGACCAAAATTATCTTACACACTCAACCTTTCCATTTGACCACTTTATCTCAGAGATTGCATCACATGCGCTAATTAAATCTTGATACATGTCATAACTCAAGTAAAAAAAGAAAATGCATAATTTGCATCCCAATTGATACTAATTTTTAAACAAGAAAAGAAATCAGAAAACAAACCCAAACCCACTCGTCTCTTATCCCCTTCTCTTATCCCCTCCCCCCAACCGTTCCCTCCCCTTGTCCATCACTTTCCTCTCCGATTAATCAGAAAACTCCCTCATAAAATACCTTCTTTCTCCCATTCTTTAAGAAAAACCCAGAATTTCTTTGATTGATATCTGAAATGGATTATTGATTTTGCACCAATTAAGTTGTAATGGAAGTGTGCAATGATTCTTCCTCTAAAACCTTAGCAGCCATGGCAGATAGAACCTTCAAGAAAAAAACCCATTAACTCTCCTCTTTTGCCACTGCCATATTCATATAAATGAAGCACCCAATTGTATTAACTTCTTAATTTTTCAACTTGAAGCAGAATATTTAAACTATTTCACTGGCCGGAGTTTCAAGCAGAACTCCATTTTCGACTGATAAAAGACAAAAAAGATAAGGGTTTCACAAATAACTCCATGGCTATGGAGAAAAATACGGGTAGAGATTTTAAATCCAAAGATTATTTCTTTTTTATTCCTACTTGGATCTACTGGAGCGGTTGGGTGAGGTATATCGTGGGAACAAGACCAATGAGCAGGGAGGTTGGGGACGAAGGTTTTAGCATTAGCAATCTTTTTTCTTTTCATTTTTGTGTTTTGTATATAATGGTAAAAGAAAAAAAGGATAAAAAGAAAAAAAATATTTACCTTTGGATCAACTCGCTTGAATCTACAACGTTCAAATAAAATTTCAGATTTTTATTTTTTACCTCTTCACGTGCCTGTTTTGCGTGTAATTTACTAGGTCAAAAGTGGGGTGTCTTAGACACACTCCGGAAAGGTTGAGTGTGTAAAGTAATTTTGGTCCGCCAAAAGCGTGTAAGAGGGATTTGGTCCATAGCTTGGGAGGTAACTTATGTATTTTGCCAACTAACAATGATGATCATTCCAAAAATTTATTTGTAATTATTTTATAAATAATTTGAGTAAATTAAATAATTTTTATATCATCAATACATAACGTATAAACTCATAGTATCCAATTTACTGTCATTTTCTTGGACCATAAAAAACTTTTGGAGCCTCCCAAAAGTACACCAATATCCCAGTCTCATGTTTGGTCCCCTACCTTCTTAAGTTTTATAACCAAGATTGCGACCAAACTGTTACTTAGCACCTGTTTGTCAATAGATTTTTGGTATATATATTTTTAAAAAAATATTATTTATTCATGAAACATGATCAGTTTTTGATTTTTTTCCAAGTTTACGGATATTGGTTTAGGCAGTTTTTGGATGAAACTTTTTTCTACTCACAAAGTTTTAAGTTTTTTTTTTGAAATAAAATGCATGTCCAAACACAACTTTAACTTCCAAAAATTATTTTTCAACACAATTTTAAAAACTATTTTTTCAAGTTTCAACCAAATATATATGTCCAAACGCTAGTTTAAAGAATTCACTTACAAGTAATATTCAGGATTTGATCTGAAACCCTTCTTACACTTTTTGTTTTCATCCCAAAAGACGAAACTAACGGTAAAATAGTTAATTATTGCTTTTGTAGGTTAATAAATTTCATGTCTAGTAGCTTAGGTGGATAACCAAAAACCAAAGTTTATATTAACCAACCCTATACAAAAGTATAATAAACTGGTGATATAAGTAGTTGGGTCACTAAATAAGCTGTCGAATAAGTAGTTAGGTTTAAAAGATTTAGTAGTAGCTTCATAATAGGTTTAACAAAGTCATTCATATAGTTTGTCTAATTAATACTACTACTTTTATTATTTTGAATTGGATGTCTGCAAATGATTGGCTACAACGTACAACCTCAGTTATTACAAAATTATTTATTCAACTAAATACCGTACAAACAACGATGTAAAACTCGAAACCTGTTTAAAGACCCGTTCCAATCATAAATAGCCGAAAAAAGAGAGTGAAAAACTTAAAAAAATTTACAACTAAAGTTTGATTATTCCCATGCATGAAATTGCTACCCAATCCTCCCACGGGCGGACCCAGGATTTGAGCACGACGGACATCATTGTATGCTAATTACTAGCGATAAAATTTGGCGGGCAACTCTTTAAAAACTCAATGATTATGATGACTTATCATCTAAGTACAAATAAAAAGAAGTTCTAAAAAAATAGAAATCATAGAACAAAGAGAGATTTTTTCGCAAAATAGGTGCTACGGAAAGGGAAGGTATTTGATTTAAGACTGTTTCAAACTTTAAAATTTTTAGCTTTTTCTCAAATAAAAAAGGGGCCTGTGAACAAAAAGGTGTTCAAACTTCAAAAATTATAAAAAAGGAATAAAATTAAGTAAGTTGACTATTATATTTTAAAACTAA
Source organism: Nicotiana sylvestris (assembly GCF_000393655.2). Classification (NCBI taxonomy): domain Eukaryota; kingdom Viridiplantae; phylum Streptophyta; class Magnoliopsida; order Solanales; family Solanaceae; genus Nicotiana; species Nicotiana sylvestris. The sequence continues at coordinate 45,599,309 of NC_091058.1, forward strand.
ACTATAATTGAATTCAAAAAAAAAGAAGAAAAAAGTAAAAAAGTGAAGCAGGAGAAAGTGGTGAAAATGAGTTTTGAACCCACGACCTACAGCAAAGCTAGAAACTTAAATGCCCCCTTAAAAGCACCCCTCTAGTTCATTTCTTTTTGTCTAGGGGCACACGAAAAATATTTAAGGGGTTCCAGCTATATATATATATATATATATATATATATATATATATATATATATATATAGGGGTATTTGCCAAGGTTAACGTGGTCCCGTGACCTCTCAACCATCAACGTAGGCCCGCCTCTGAAATCCTCCTCCCCCAAAAAAATAAAAATAAAAAACGCATTCGTCCAAAAACAATGAGTAAGTACAAAGATTGTGGAGATACTTCCCATTTGACACCAATAATGTGCAATGGAATGTATGTTATATATGGTTGAGTAGTTGCATAGTTAATTTTCTTCCTCAAGATTTGAAAATTTTCCTTTCTTGTTTCTTCTGAGGGATGGAGTTCCAGCACAGGAACGTGTCCTGTCTCCTCGATTTAGTATATATTGTTTGCTCAGCCTTCAATTATATATTTATTCAATTTCAACTTGAAATTACTATTTTCTCTTAATTTAATTATATTGTTGACTTGCCTTCTCTTTCAAATTGCCTTGAACTCAGGCTCAGGTATATTTGCTGGTGATTCCTCTATAGAGATTTGCTAGCTACTACTTGCCACTTGCCTGTTGTTATTTTTGAACTTTTGCAAAATACTCAAAAGTTGAACCTTTTGGCATTTGCACTCGAAATTGTATTTTCATGTTTTTTCAAATATATAATAAAATAAGGTAACTGAATTCAAATAGTATGAGGTGAATGTTTTTATTTATTAATAATGTAGAGATGACAAGCATGAGTCATGTTAGGTCAGTCTAAATGAGAGAAACACGTGGCATTGAGGTTGACAGTGCCTTACTTGTAAGATGCTTTTGATTTTGATGCAGAGAGGATTTCCCAATTTTAATTTGTCGCCATCGTTTCATTTGGTACAAATTGTACCGTACAATTTTACTCTGCTTTTAGATTATTCCATTTCGATCATCTTCTTAAGATTGTTCAGGGTGGGAATCTTGTTTTTCCCTTTGTCTTGAACAAATTTTCGGTAATTAATTCAAGGATAATTAATTTTAATAATCACTAATGCAATCACTTAAATTAAATATAGCTAATAAATGTATTATATAAGTATAGTTTATATATAATATATATCTAACTGTGTATAATTATTACATAATCTATGTATACTGATTTAAAAAAAAAACAATGAATTTGTGACTATTTGTACAAAGATCCCTTAATTGAAAGTAGAGGTGTTAATCGGGCCGGGCTGACCCGCTAACAACCCGGGTCAGTCCGGTCCAGCCCGTTATTGTTCATATGTGTGCGGGTTGGGACGGGTTGGACCGGGGGGGGGGGCTAGTAACGTTAAGTTTTCGCCAAACGGGTACCCGAACCCGCCACAACCCGTTAAGCCCTTAACGGGTTCTTAACGGGCCTCAGCCCGCTAAACCGACTAAATTTTTTTTAAATCAAAACTGACCGTTGCCAACGGTCAAATTTCAAAAATGATCGTTGGCTAACGGCCAAATCTGTCAAAAACAGCCAAAATTTGATATATTATTTATATTTTAGCTCTCCCCCCCCCCCTTTATAATTTGTAACTTGCAATTGAATCCTTTTAAAAAACTATAAATACTTCCTTTCTTTTTCATTATTCCTCACAATTATCTCTCAATTCTCTCTAATTATCTCTCAATTCTCTCTTGATAATATTCTCAATTGCTCATTATTTCAAGCTTTCAAGTTTCAACTTACAAGTTTCATACTTTCATTACAAAAGTATTATTATCATAAATTTCTAATTCAATTATTCAAGTGAAGTGTGACATTAATTATCAAGTTATCAAATATCAATTGAAGATTTGAAGTTTGAGTTTTTACTTTCTCGTTTCTATATCAAATTTAGTGCGGCATTCGGATTTCGGAATCTCGGTACACTCATTCCATCCCTTTCTCTTTATTATTTAGAATTATTATTTGAATTTTTTGTTTTAAATTAGATAATGGATTTACTTAGAGCGGCCAAAAAAGCTTGCACTAGTAAAGGTGGTAGTAAGAAAAATTCCAAAAGAGTAAGAGGTGGTTCTTCTAGTAGTGCAACACATGTTTCTGAAAGTTCACCCGAAAACGTAAATGTAGATTATGAGCTACTTCAAGAAAATTTTGGTATTGATGATGATTTAGATGATATTTTAGATGATATTCAATCACCCGATAATCTTGAAACACCACCACCTACACCCGGTAATGCTAGTCAAAATATTAGAGGTGGAAGTGTAAGTAAGCCTCCTTTGCCTATTAAGAATAATAGAAGATTAAGAAGTAAGTGTTGGAATTTTTTTGATAGACTTGAAAATGAGAAAGATTATGTAAAATGTAAAATATGTAATGAAGTTTATAAATACGAGCCCGGTAAGAATGGGGGAACGGGTTAACTTCGTAGGCACATGGAAGAAATTCATTCTATTGATTGGGGAGTAGACGATGAAGCTGGGCAACCAAAACTTAATCCGGTCACTGGGGGGTTAATGGGTAAATACGATATTAAAAAAGATCGAGAAGAATTAGCTAAAATGATTGTTTTAGGTTGTTTACCTTTTAGTTTTGCTTCTTCACCATATCTTCTTACTTATATTCAAAGAATTTATAACTCTATGTTTAAAGGTATTCCTAGAAGTACTTGTAGATCTGATATCTTTAGTCTTTATGGACAATATCAGACATATATACGTTATTTGTTCGCTAGTCTTTCTTGTAAAGTTTCTCTTACTCCTGATATTGGTCGTGCTGTAAATGGAAATGATTATTTAACTGTTACATGCCATTGAATAGATGATAATTTTTGTATGCAAAAACGTATTATTGCTTTTAAATATGATGAAGATCAAAGTCATACTGGTGCGTTTATAAGTGCTACTATCCATGAAGTTGCTTTATTTTATAATCTTTCTGAAAAAGTTTTGTGTATGTCATTTGATAATGCTTCAAACAACACTTCTGCTATTACATTACTAAAATTGCATCTACGCCCACCACTTCCTGAAATATTTCATATTAGATGTGCATGTCATATTTATAACTTGATTGTGAAGAGTGGCCTTGACTTATTTCACAATGAGATCACTTTAGTTAGAAGAGCTGTTGGTGTAATTCAAGGAAATAATAGAAGTGCTAGATTAAATGCATTTAAGGAAAAATGTGTACACTATGGACTAAAACCAAGACTCATGCCTGAAGAAATAGTTACTAGGTGGAATTATACTTATGTGTTCCTAAGATGTTGTTATAAATATAGAATGCCTATAACTGAAGTTGCTAATTCTCATTGTACCGATCCTAACCGTCTGTTAACATCTAAAAATTGGGATGTCATTCATGATGTTGTACAATTTTTACAAAAATTTTATGTGGCTACACTTGAGTTTTCTGGAGCTTATTATCCTACTATTGTAAATGGTTTAGTTCACATTGCTGAAATTTCTCTTTTACTACATAAGTTGAAGGCGAAAGAGGGATATACTAATGTTGTTGAAACCATGCTAGATAAGTTTAAAAAATATTTCTTCCCAATTCCCCCTATTTACCTAATTGGTGCTATTTTAAACCCTACTATCAAAATGATAAAGTGTCGCCAATTAATCAATGCTTTATATACTTATATGGATATAGGACCAACTGAAACTCCTGATACTGAGACTTGTATTTCTGATCTGCACAAACATTTACAAATTTTGTATAATTATTATGCTAACATTGTTGATGCTTCTTCGGTTGTAGATGCAAATATTCCTTCAAGTAATACTTCAACATCTGGAACAAATTTGGAAGATGATGATAATGTTCAAGATTATTTGATTTGGTCTACATTAGGAGAGCATCAACAAACCAGTAGCCGGAATATTGATGAACTCCAATTCTACTTGCAAAAGTCACCGGATCCCCTCACAAATGATTTTTTACCTCTGAGTTGGTGGAAGAGCAACGCAAATCAGTTTCCTGTTCTTTCGGCCATGGCTCGAGACGTTCTAAATGTGCCTATTTCAACAGTCGCATCAGAGAGCGCATTTAGCCAAGCAAGACAGCAACTAGGAGATACCCGTCATTCATTGGGCAACAACGCTTTGGAAGTTCTAGTGTGCTTCAGAGATTGGATTAGATCAGAACGACGAAATCAAGGGCGCGACGAGGTAGATGAAGAGGAAGACCAAGAAATTGGAGATATAATGGTTTATGGTACCGATTATAATACCGGAAACCAAACACCTCACATTGACATGGAAGAGCTTACAAAGATGAGCAAAACATTTGATTTACTATTACTTCTTTTTGTTTTAACAATTGTTGTAAATTTTTTAATTTGCAAGTTCAAATATTTAAAAAATCAAAAAAGAACTTGCAAATTAATTAGAAGTACTATATATTATTCAATAAAAATATCAAAGTTACTTAAATATTATGAATTTTTTATATTGCATAATGTCTTATACTCTTATTCAATATTTTTTATATAGACTTATGCATTTATGTTAATATGTTTTATGTTTTACACTTTTAGTTTGTTCTTTTAATTCTAACCCTTAAAAGTTCAATTCTAATCTTTAATTTTAACCCTTAAAGTTTGAAAACACTTAAGTACTTAACTATCAATAATATTGAAAAAGAAAAATATAAGATAGTTAAAAAAAAATAATACGAAAGCCCGAACCGCCCAAACCCGCTAAGCCCGAACCCGTACGGGCCCTATAGAACCCGAAAAATTCCAGCCCGCCACCAGCCCGTTAACTTCAGCCCGTTAACAACTCGCCCGTAACCCTAATGGGCTGACCATTTTTGTGTCCAGCCCGTCCCAGCCCGCCCGATAAACACCTTTAATTGAAAGTACCTCATTTCTTAAGTACAAAAAAAAATTAAGTGCTGAAACTAATTTGTAATGAACAAAAGGCTACCTTTCACTTGGTCTCGTGTTGAAATTGAATTCTGAGAAGGAAAAGATGCAACTGTTGGATTAATTCTGAAAACTTAATACTTATGGGTTCTAAATAGAGTTAATTTGAATTACTATGAGTTTCTCTTTTACATACTGGTTAATAAAGACATGTCCAGGATTTTAAGTTTAAGAGTTCCTACAAAAATTTCAAGTTAATACACAATAATATCTGGATTAACAGACTGAGCTCCAAACTAAATATTCTTATACATTTGATGAATTTTTCAATACAAATACAAAATTTTGGCAAAAGTTACTGTGTTCACGAAAATTCATAACTAATACACTAAATCTGCCCCTGAGCTTCAGCGTACAGCGAATAGTGAAATTCCAACGCACAAAATTAGTGTGTCCCTCTTGGAACACTTAGAATTTATATATATATATATATATATATATATATTGAATAAAATATAAAAGTTGAATATGTGAACTCCTCTTTGTTCTTCGAATATCTAGTACTAGAACTTTATGGTATAGAGCTTCGAAAATTGGCTACATTGATTAGTTTCTTCCTCTCTTCTAGTCATTTTCACCCTTTATTGACAATAGATAGAATTATAGAAACCACTAGGCGCTAGTATTCATCATTCAAGATAACTTGGTAAAGTTAGTCCATTTTGCTAGCTAGCTTATTTTAGGCATTCCACAATATTGAGTACCTTGAAAATGATTTAGGGCTCGTTTGGTACGAGAGATAATGGATAATTAATTCTGAAATTAAATCTTTATCTCATATTTAATTGTGATAAAAATGTGGTATAGCTAATCTCGGGATTGTAACGTTTTTTAATCCGCATTGGACGAGTAACATAACTAACTCCGAAATAATTAATCATGAGACAACTTGTTTCCCGACCAGATGACCCCTTATTGTTTCCGGGGAAAATTTCTAAAGCTAGAGCTGGAATGTACGAATAGAAATTCTGATCTTGTTCCCTTCAGTATAGCATTATGAAATCTATAAAAATGAAATAAGCACTTGGACATTCTTATTTGTCTTTACTCTTTCTTTTTAAAATTTCTACTATTTAAAGGGTCAATGTAAGGACGATTATGAGAATTAAATGAACAATTATTTTGTGAAAGACTCTTAGAATCTTTATGATTCCTCTTTTTCTTTGTTCTTGTGTAAGTACTCATTATTTCTTTTCCCTCTTTTTCTGAGTTTTTTTTTTTGCTTTTCAAAAGGACGATTATTTTCCAATTTAAGATAAAAATGTAGGTAAGCATGTGCCACCCAAGAATGTCCTATCAAACAGTTGAAAGCAATAAATAGTCCAAAGTCCAAATAACACTTGAGAGTTGAGACCGTACGTACACTGCAACGGTATTTCGAACCAAACGGAACTCTTTGGCTATTGGCCCCCACCAAATTCAAAAACTTCACCGTTTATTTAGGTGGCGTTTGAATTTAATTTTAATTTACTAATGTTTCCATAACCGTTTATAACAAAAGTAATGTACTTTAAATAGCCTTTTTAAAATGTAATTTGAGTTAAATCATCACATGTGTCATGTAAGGGTATTTAAGAGAGTTTATATATTTTAATCAGGTTAGTTATTGTCCTAAGGTTTGATGTTAGATAGTCAAATAGTTTCACATGATATTATTTCTAATTTAGTAAGCTCATATTCTTATGCTCCTATATTTATATTAAAATTCATCAATAAACACTAAAATTGCTTTGCACGATGTTAAGTAATATGCAATGCACACAGATTGCGTAAGTACATCTAAAAGGATTTGTAAATGTCTTAAAGTCGTTTGACTACTTTCGTCTTATTTTCATTTTTTACTAATTGTAAATGGAGGAATTAGTACGCATACCATATAATGCCTCGTACCTCTTCCGCGATCGGGGTGATTAGAATAGCAAAACAATTACAAATGTTAATTGTATAATAAAAAACCAATCATGACTTTTATATTTTTGTACGAGGTAAACAAGTAATTGCGAGCTTGGGAAAATCGCCAGCTGCATAAATTTTTTAGTGTAAATACATCTGTTAATTTTGTAAAATCAAAATATGCTAAATATCGTTATTTTGACAAAATTGGAGTAGTTTACTAAACCAAGCAAGCCTAGATTTGTTTCCTAATAGTAGTGTGCCCTGCACCAAAGCACCAACTAAGAAGGATTATAAATAGGCATCCTGCTAATTTCCTAAGTTATTCATTCAATTTTACTTTTACGTCCTTATTGTGTTCATTCTGACTTGTGGTATTGACAGATGTTATCTACCTTTACTTTTGAGTAGCATTTTGCTATTATTAGCTATGTTACTTTTACTTGAAAGGATGTCCAAAAATTCAAACTCACCCTATTGTTTCTTTCCATCTATAAACATTATTACTTCCTCCGTTCATTTTTAATGGTTCATAATTAACTTTGTATTCCCTTTAAACATAATAAATAAAATATATCTTTTACCATAATACTCATAATAATAATAGCATTTTAAATCTTGAAAAATAAGTAGGAAAAAAATTGTTTTTATCTTGATTTGCTAAAATTGATAAATAAAAGTAAAAAAATATATTTTAGTATAGTGAACAAGTAAAAATGAACAGAGAAAATATTAAATAAAAGCTCGTTAATGCATAATAAATAATTAAGTACAAATAATACAAAAAGTACAATATTTCCGGTTAAAAGGACGAAAAAAAAGACATTCTCCCTATAAGAAAAATATGTATGCTATTCCTTAAATATGCATTCTTGTTACAATTTCTAAGTATGTATTATTACTCCGACTTCACTGTCATCTTAATAACCATATAGTTGGAGAATCAAATCTATGATTATTTAATTATTAAGCAAATCATGTTAAAAGACGCCAAGAAAGAAACCATTATTAGAAAAAGAGAGAGAAGAGATTTTAATTCAAAATCCAACAATCATTAATATTTATTTGATGCTAAAAACAAAAAAGAACTCTTTTTCCTTTTTCTCTTGCAAAAGTGTACCCAAATTCCTCAGCAAATTTTCCAAGATTCTTCCCTTTCTCTATCTCTATCAGTAACATTTACATAGTTGTGTTTTCGCTCTGCTAATTTTCTCTCTCTAGCCCCCCTTTTTTCTTACAATTTCACAAACACCCACGAATCTTTCTCTCTCTTCTGGTCTAGTAAATATAAACACTACCCATTTTCTGCTCTGTTCAGCTCATAACTGGTTGTCTCAATTTCTGCATTTAAACATATAGTAGTAATTAAAACAGTGCTTACAATCACATATGCACATGCTCTTCTCTGTGTGTGTGTGTGTTTGTGAGGTGAGTGGCAACTTCTATCGTTTTCTTGAAGGAAGCCCTCGTGAAGTTCATGTGAAACTATGGTATACAAAGAGATCTGAGAAAAAAGTAAACCAAAAACAAAGACCTTTTTATGATAGTAACGGGTCACTTGCTCCTTAGCCACTACACTAGAACAACTAGTTTCTCTCTTGATTCAGGTGAGTAATGTAGTGTTTCTCTCTCATCTTTGCTTTCTCTTTAATTACCACCATTTAGTCAGAATATACAGTGACCCTTTACTTCTAATAAGCTATTTAAAGCTTGAAACTTTTGGTTGGTTAATTCAGGTGTTGTTCGAGAAGAAAAGTGGGGCTGCTTTGTTATTGTCGAATCACTGTTTGGTGTCTGTGAGTATTTGAGTTAAATATACTGGGGTGCGGACAGTTTGGAATCTTTATGCTATAGTTGAGATGAGTTTTTGTTTTCGCTTTGTTTTCTTTGTTGGGTAGTAAGCAAGAGTGGCAGCTGGCTAATTGGATTTTTATTGCCTAATGATTTGGTTTAAGATTTTTCTGCTTGGGAATTTTAGCAGTCACTGGACGTGAGATTGGTTAATTGTGAAGGTGTATAATAGTTGCCGGGTGTGGTTGATAGTCTTGGAAGGTGAATCTTTGAGGAATTGAGTTTGATTAGGTCATTATTACTTGGTTCTGGGGTGTTACTAATGAGATTTTACTGGTGAGTTTGGAAGACATTTTAAAGTTGGATTTTTTTTTGGGCATAATTGAGAAGATTTAGAGAGAGAATGATGCATTGGTTGAAGTCTAATCATAATTCAAGAATATTTCCGTTTTTGGATCAATATATGTACTGATCATGACCAGGGCTGTCCGTGACCGGATTCTTAAGGATGCAAATGGAAACATTAGTGATCACCTACGAAACCACATACATTTGACAAATTGTATTCATTTGAAGAACCACATGCATAAGCAGAGCCCCATCTTGGGTGACAGGTCCCTTATGAGGGAGCTTGTTGTCCTTCAGAGGTCAAGGTCGTTGAGGGATCCTTCTGCAAGTCCACCCTCATGGCATTCTCCTTCTGTTGTCGATGCCCTTCTTAAAACAAGTGAAAGGAGGGATGCTGTTGTCAGCAGTGGTAGGCGGTCTCTAGGCGTAGACCGGCCTATGAATGCTAGAGGTTTATCTGGAAGCTCACCTCCTTTAGCTGGCCGATCGACATCTAGAGTCGCTTCTGCAGAGATTAATACTGAGCGAGTAGCAGGGGCTCCGAGTGACCGAAGTAGCAAGAGTGGAATTCGAGAGCGGAGGAGAGTTAGGAGAGAAGAATCAAGCGGTAGGAATCTGGGAACTGACTTCAAGGATGAGCGTCCAGATGATTTGGTGCACAATACTGTTTCAGAGAACTCTGAACTAAGGGATAGAATTAGCAATGAAATAGAGAGGCAGAGGTGTGATGATCGAATAAGGACCCTCTCTGAGCAATTAAATAATGTTCCAATGGACAGTGATGAGGTAGCTTCTTCTCATGGAAGGCAAACTCGTAATGAGAAATTTGCAGTGCAAGCGGAGGCAACCACTCGTGGCTATGGAAGTAGCAGAGTAAAACAGCGCAAGTTTCGACGGGCAAGAAGAGCTCGGGCTTCTGTTCCTTCAAGAGATGCTCTTGCCCACAATGAAATGTCTGTGGCCTCAAATTCATTAGGTCAAGCTTCAGCTCACCAAAAATATCATGCAGAAGAGTGCTACGAAGAGTATGCCAACCAGAATGTGGCAAGGGCTCCAAGGAATGGATGTGGAATTCCTTGGAACTGGTCAAGGATTCATCATAGGGGAAAATCATTTCTTGACATGGCAGGTAAGAGCTTATCTTGTGGTTTGTCTGACCCAAGGTCAAAAAGAAGTGGTATTGGTCACAGAGGGAGGGACTCTGCTGATATGCCAATAATGTCCGAATACTCGAGTTCATCTAGTCAATCTGAGGCAGAGGCGTTGCCCTTACTACTGGATGCTTCAAATTCTCAGGGAAGTACAGACAATCCTGCTTGGGTTCACAATTATTCGGGAGAGTTGGGTATCTATGCTGACAATTTGCTAAAGCAAGAACTTGACTCGGATCTTGCTTCGGAAGCTAGATCAGGTCAGAAACACAAATTTCGTAGGCGTGGCAATAGTAGGCACCAGAGTCTAACACAAAAGTATATGCCAAGAACTTTCCGGGATCTGGTAGGACAGAATTTAGTTGCACAAGCTCTTTCAAATGCTGCTGTTAAGAGAAAGGTTGGCTTGCTTTATGTTTTCTATGGGCCCCATGGAACAGGAAAGACCTCATGTGCCCGCATATTTGCAAGGTCATTAAATTGCCAATCGATTGAGCATCCCAAGCCTTGTGGGTTTTGTGATTCTTGCGTTGCACATGATATGGGAAGGAGTCGGAATATAAGGGAAATAGGTCCTGTCAGTAATTTTGATTTTGAGAATATGATGGATCTTCTTGATAATATGATTGTTTCCAAACTGCCATCCCAGTATAGGGTTTTTATTTTTGATGATTGTGACACACTGTCACCTGATTGTTGGAGTGCTATTCTAAAGGTCGTCGATAGAGCCCCTAGGCGAGTCATTTTCATGCTTGTATCCTCAAGTCTTGATGTCTTGCCTCATATAATCATATCTAGGTGCCAGAAATTCTTTTTTCCCAAGTTAAAGGATGCGGATATCATCTATACTTTGCAGTGGATAGCAACCAAAGAAGATCTTGAAATCGATAAGGACGCACTCAAGCTTATTGCATCAAGATCAGATGGATCGTTGAGAGATGCTGAAATGACTCTTGAGCAATTGAGTTTGCTTGGGCAGAGAATCTCTGTTCCTCTTGTGCAGGAGCTGGTGCGTTTTCTGGCATTTTCTCTGATCAAAAGCCAAGGAACTCCTTCTTGCTTGGCAGACCAAGATCTCATACTTTATTGCTAAAGCATTTATATTATTTATCTAATGATCTCACTTTAACCTTATTTTATTTGCAAATGTATGCATGGAATGTCCAAATTAAAGTTCAAAATTTTTGTGCAAGAGTTTTGTTTTCTTTCATGCTCCCTTTCCTCAATGGGGAGATTACTGAACATGCTTTGATTTATCATACTGCATCTTTTATCAGGTGGACATAGACCTTCACAGCGTTTGAAGGAGATTTTAGTTTTTCATTCTTTTTACCTTAAAGTATGCTTTCACCAAGAGGGTGGCATATGATTGACTTCCATTTGGTTTCATAAGTTTTTAGCAAAAAGCTTTAGCCAAATGAGGAAGTTAGGTGTCTAAGGCTAGTTAAACTATTATCTTTCACTTCAGGAATGCGCCTTTCTTTCGTAAGAGGATATCATGTTTTAACTGTAAGAGGTTTAAGTATCTTTCACTTCAGGAATGCGCCTTGTCTTTCGTAAGAGGATATCATGTTTTAACTGTAAGAGGTTTAAGTATCAGTTTACAGTGCTGCTGAAGCATTAGGGATCTTGAATGTGAAATTTAACAGGTTATCCAATTATATGATAGAAGCCTTGGCGCACATTTGAATGTACTTTAAGCTTCCTATAGAACCAAAATTGCCTCTAATGGACTTGTAATTGCGTGTTGCATAATAATATCGAGCAATTTAGAAAGGCATTTAGTAGATATTGTTCTCTGATGAAGAAGTGGAATCTGCTTTATTAGAATTACTTCCACTTGCTTTTATGGATGACTTCTATGGAAAATCATGCTATTCTCTGTAGAGGCTAAGCTTTGCTTCATCTTCTTTGAAAAGTTGCCTGTTAACTTAATTTTATATATGTAAATCAAACATTCTGATAACTTTTTTATGACTTGACCGCTATTACAGGTTGGACTTATATCTGATGAGAAATTAGTGGACCTACTTGACTTGGCGTTATCTGCAGACACTGTCAATACGGTGAAACATTTGAGGGAGATCATGGAATCTGGTGTCGAACCCTTAGCTTTAATGTCGCAACTTGCTACAGTCATAACTGATATACTTGCAGGGAGCTATGACTTCACAAAAGAAAGGCCTCGGAGGAAGTTCTTTCGCCGCCAAGCATGTAAGTGCTCCATAATTTGGTTATTCCGTAATAAATGAGTTATTCGTTGTCCTGCTTGATAGATCTATATGATACTGGATACTAAACTACTGGCAAACAGCTCATGATTGCCAGGCAGTACATCATTGCATTTCCCTTTATAAGTCTTGCAAATGAAAGTTAATCAACATGGCTTCCCAAGCAATTTGCCACTAGAATCTTATATCACGTTCCTCAAGTCAACTAATTGCCTTCTCATGCTCTTTCGATAAAATCTCACAGGAACTTCCAGACTTTATATGCCATCTTAATCGTATTGTTCTCCAGGTTCAGCTTGATCTTACTTTCCTCTGTTCTTTGGTTGCAGTATCAAAACAGGATATGGAAAAATTGCGTCAAGCTCTGAAAACACTGTCTGAAGCTGAAAAGCAGCTGAGAATGTCAAATGACAGACTTACCTGGCTTACAGCTGCATTGCTGCAACTTGCTCCAGACCAGCAGTATATGTTGCCCAATTCCTCTGCAGACACTAGTTTTATTCAAAGTCCACTAGGCTTGAATAATGCAGGGGGAACGGAAAGACCCAGGAAAAGTAATGTTGAGCATGCTGACTTGCCACACAAAGACACAAAAGGTAGGGTAGAAAACTTTCAAGCTGGAAGTTCTGGTGATATTTACTCTGACTCCAGGATGAAAGGTGTTTGCATTGGTGGAAAAGGGCATAATGGAGCTGGAGTATTTGCTCAGAAGGCTTATAGCGTCTCTAGTGATAAAAATCGAATGAGCAGTGGCCAGCTTCCTGATAAGTTGCACCATGATATTGAAGAAATATGGTTAGAAGTGCTTCAAAATATCGAAATAAATGGCTTAAAAGAGTTCATGTATCGAGAAGGGAAGCTTACCTCACTCAGCTTTGGAGCAGGTACATTCGTTTAGGTTTCTTACAAGTATCATTAGCTATGTCTTGTGGTCATGACTAGTGAATTGTTCTTAATTATTTTCATTGCTTGTGCATTTCAACTGCATGTTTAATCAGCAGGTCAAAACTGGAAAAGTTTTCTCGGCTAGATCAGTTTAACACATTAACATTAGCTAAAAACAGATCTTGGTTATTTTTAACATTGTTATGGGGCCTGCAATCTTTTAAGAAACGATTATGGAGTGGATCCAAGAAAAGCTTCTTTTCTCTTATTCAGAAAAAAATCTGGACCATAAAAAAAGAAGTTGGTTGGGCTTTCTTGGACAACCCTGTCTATTCAAGTTTCTTGGATATATTCGTTGGTTTCTTGGTTAATAGAGATCTTGAGCGTATATTTACAGATGTCTAGGATGTTAAACTTGCTATTTTTGTGGGGGAGGTGGATTTGACTTGGAACCTAGTAACATAAAGTGGGCACATTTTGACATGCATATGGTGAGCACTTCATTTGAAAGCCCTGTTGCAGCTGCTGTAGTAGCAGGCTGTTATTCCGAGAGTGATTTTAGTGCTTCATTCTTATTCCCTCATTCTTTTGAAACTCTCTTTATCTCATTCCTGATGTACATCTTTTGGTTACCTGCTTAATTTACATCCATGTTAACAAAATGCATTGCTTGCCTTCCTGAATACTACTCTTTTCACTTTTTAACTTGGTTCCGTTTGTAAGTCCATATTCATTCTGTTGTAAGATACCCTTTTGACTGGCATCTAATTGTTGTAGTTTTGGACTTCCTGTAATTCAAACATTTGAAAAAAAAGGTCATGCTGACTTGTAGCAATTGTATATGCTTTGCATATGTTCCACATGACATATGAGAGAGGGAAGGAGGGACTCTGTTGGAAAGATATGTTTCATGTACAGTGTGTCATATTGTCATTCAAAATTGAATGGACAGATGCTGCAATTTTTTTTTCCTTGTACAAAGCATTTTTAGGTTATTATGCTGTTGTCCTGACATCTTGTTGGAAAAAACAGTATCAAATACTGCTCAGTGATGCTTCATTGTAGACGGTGTGTGCGCTCATCTAATTTGCTAATTTCGTTGCAGCTCCAACAGTGCAGTTACTCTTCAGCTCACATCTGACGAAATCTAAGGTAGAGAAATTCAGGGGTCATATTTTACAAGCTTTTGAGTCTGTTCTTGGATCCCCAGTGACAATAGAAATCAGATGTGAATCGGGGAAAGACGTCAGGGCTGGACCAATGGTCTTGTCTGCATCTCATATAGGTGCAAGCCCCAGCATTTATGGTAATGGGATGAGAATGGCAGGTCCTGATGAAAACACCAGGACGCAAGTAAATGTCAGAGAAGGTTTGGCTTTTGCAAAGCTTGACTCAAGAGGAATAGGTGATAGCGAGATAATTGAAGAGGAAGCTTCTCCAAGAGAATTAAAACACCATGGTCAGATCGACAACAATACACGATCTGATTTGCCGGGAGGGACAATGTCTATAGCAAAAAATTCATCCACCTCCATACCTGAACGAAGAAAATCAGGGGATAGAAGCCAGAGTTTGAGCCTAGTTAAGAGCAAGGTATCTCTTGCCCACGTAATTCAGCAGGCAGAAGGATATACACAACCAAGTAGCTGGTCAAAACGCAAGGCTGTTTCTATTGCTGAAAAGCTTGAACAAGAGAATTTGTATGTACCTCTTTTTCCCATCTTTCTTGTATTACCACGTTATATATATGATTGTATATATAACCATATTCACATTCATTTGCTTGAACCATTTTCGCATTCATTTGCTTGAAGATATAGATAATATCCCATTTAAATGCATAAAACAGGACTATTTCTTTAAGTTGTTTTGATTTTATATAGTAGTACAGATGCGCAAAAGATTAGAGAATGTCCTACTCATTACTTGGGTGAGGAGATATAGGGGTGAATATTTGTGTTATATGAAATGTGTACCAGAAGCAGCCTCCATCCTTCACAGGTAAGTGGATCGAGAGATACACATGCTAGAAACACACACTCCAGCTTAGTGTTGTCCCTTCACCAGTTATCAACTATAAGACCCCGTAGAAAATGTTACAAGCTATCTATACTTCTTTGAGAGTGTAGATTGACCTTTGAGTATAACATCAGAAGATATGGCACCACTTAGTTTTTTTCTTATACTCATCATGTGTAGATATCATTAGTTGAATTAAAAGCAGAAAGCACAAACACCATTCCTCGAGTTTCATATGCCTATTGTCCATGCAAGTTATGAACTTGGCACCAATTTTCTCCTACAAGTTAGTTAGGCAGAGGATATTGCAATTGCATGTTTCTGTATCATCCATCTCTCTACAGATGTGTATTATATATATCTTTCCATACCTTTGTAATTCTTCTTTTTTCTTTTTTTGATAAATACCTTTTGCTAGTTTTCTTAATTATCAAGTATTATAAAAATATAAAATATATAATAGTTCCTTGATATAGCGCCACATGAAGCTGAAAGTGGACCTTTCTACTCAAAGAACTTCCTCTTTTCATACTTGATCTCTGGAACAACATTGGTCGAAATCTGTCTTATAGCAATTTTACTGAAGCTTCGGATGGCGGTCACTCGTACATATGGAATGTTACTTTTATTTTTTATTTGGAATGATGCTCCTATATCAAATAGTTCTTATAGTAGGTATAACTGTTTATACTTAACATTCAATTGTTGTTGGAAAAAGGGTAAATGTTCCTTGTTTGAGTTGCTGATTCTCATGTAGTAATGTGATATTTCTTCTCTGCAGGAGATTAGAGCCAAGATCAAGGAGCTTGCTTTGCTGGAAGGCTAAAAGAATCACCCGCCGAAAGGTAAACAGATTTCAAAAGTCTATTTTCTTTTTGAATGTAAGAGTCCTTGAATATTTTCTGCGCATCTTAGATTCTGAGTATGTCAACATAATTTGCTTGCATTCTGCCACTAATTGGAACTTGACATACTGCAAGAAAACAGTTGCAATTGTAAGCAAGTATGAAGATTAACTTCCTCACATGTCAAATGAAGATGCTTCCTTACTGGCTGCCTTTGTCTTCCATTTACCTGGTTATGATGGACCAAGACATCTCTTACCCCCCCCCCCCCCCCCACACACACACACAAAAAAAAAAAAAGGAGGAAAGCAACTGGTTTATGCCATAGGCTTCGGTTCAATGGCAAAGGGAGTATAGCGCGGGATGTGTTGTAGGCACATGTTAGAGGCGGGCCCATTATCTATTGAGTTCCGAAGCTAGAAATAGCTTATTTTTTGGTTATTTAGAAAATAGCAAAGTAACTGGCCTATTCTATGGCTTCGAGACTATTCCCTCCTGTTGAATATTCTGAAATTTTTAGCAAAAACCTCTGCCTTCCCAAAAAGGGAAATAGATGGGACAATTGCATATTCATAGTTTCCACTGTTGCTTGGGCAGTGCATGAGATGTTAAAACTTAAAACTATAACATGCAGCCAATACAACCAGTTTTCTGTAAAAGGTGTCACATATTTGAATATAAAAGGCCTTTAAATAATATCAGGCTATAGCTATAAATAGTATTATTCAGGTTAGTGGTGACATGTTGCTTTACGGCACCCAATTTAGTAGGCTGGCATAATCGAGCCAGTTTCATGTTCTTTTTGGCATATTTATCAACGGGAAGATAGTCTTGGTGTGTGTAAACGGGATGTGAATCCATTTTCAGTTTAGTGCTATTGGTTTCGTTTGTAGGTTTTTGTTGCTTTTGTTTTATGATTTGATAGAGCTAGAGGCTTAACAGGAATAGAGACACCAACTCACATTCAAGAAAACTGATTTAAAGCAAACTTACTTGAGTGTACTGATTTATTTGAAGTCATCACTTACAGAATTATTTATTGGTGCAGCTTTCGCGATTGAAAACAAGAAGTAGGAGGCCGAAGAGCTTACTGAAGTTGGTTTCTTGTGGGAAGTGCCTCTCTGGTAGGTCTCCAAGGTAGTAGTGAGTCAAAAATGAATGTATCAGAAAACTTAGGGGCAGATTTTCAGTTTTAGTCATTCTATTTGTTCAAGTCAATCTTTGTTAAGAGGGTCAATTTCATTTTTCCAATAATAAAGTAGAACATGAAAAATGGAAGATGTAACATTATTAATATAGCCTTTTAGTTTCTAGCCTTTTTCTTTTAGATGTCTAAAATAGTTTTGGGAGTAATCTCAGGTGCAAGACTCATCTACATTTTTTTTTTTATTGGCAACCAGTTCTCCTTTGCCAGATGTGAATTGTGTTGGATTCTTAGTTAAGACTTTTGTTTCAATGGTCATTTTTTTAAGATGTAGTTTGGAAAAAAAAATATTCTGGAAACATATTCGGAACTTAAGAGTAAAAGATAGGGGCCAAACTTATATCACCCAGTAGCCACAAAATGACCCCATACAAGTCATAGCCTAAAACAATAATAACGGCTAGAAACTAAAAAACCTGAAAGTGCAGCAAATTTCCTAGATACCTGCTTCTTAAACTGCCAAATATTATTGAGTTTGGCCATACATATAAGTACGCTTAGTTGTTTCACCTTCATCACACTATCACTGATTGTCTATCAGTACATGTTGTAACTCGAAAAGCAATTTCCCCAAAAGTAAACTCCCGCAAGTGCTGAGGATGAAGAAGAAAAGGAGTGATATCATACATTTATGATAAAAAAATTTGCAAGCTTAACAGGACAAATTGTTAACGAGTTCCCAAATCTGATAATGTTAGATTTCTCTAATGCATAAATAGGACGGTCCATTCTCAACTTGAACTGGAGAATGTGAGTCACATTCCCTACTATCACAGGGGCATTTTCTGTCCGTTGAAAACTTATCCGTTGTGCGGCAGTCAAGTCCCTACTTGGCTCAGCCTTCATTTGATTTCTTTCGCTTTCAAGATTTAACACTTAAAATAATTTTAAGGCAACATAAAATATATAAAGGAACACGCAAAATTATGAGAACTCTTTCCCAACCTTTTATAATGAATGAATTACAAAGGAAAATCTCGAGTTTGGCAAGGTGCTGCCACCCTTGGCCGACACCAACTCACAAAATTACCGACTTTTGCACAATCTGCCTTATAAAAGCCCCTGCCTAAGACATTTCGTGCTGCCCACTGATTTTGGCAAGGCAATAGCACATAATTTGCCATGCTCAAGCCTTGACATAGACAACCCTATGTCTACATCTTGCCTATTTTCCCTCCCTAGGTACTTAGACGGATTTATGGGCTGCTAGCACACATATTTATAGTGTAGTCAGCCCTTTCCAATTTTCCTATTTCAGTTGACACCCCCAACTGATAGGCTATGATCACCCATGATAAAAAACTTGCATGTCATGATCTAACATGCTTAAAAACGTGCATCAACTTAGCCCCATAATCAACCACTCTTGGACAAGGTAGTTGTAACCGCCCAACTGCACAGCATGTGCTCAGCACACTTTGTAACCGCTCCATGTGCACTGCATGTGCGTGTTTTTGGCCAGCTGCTGCACGCCCAAGGCTGGCATTGCGCCCAGCCTTGCCCTTTGACACTTCTCCGCCCCAATGTCATAGCCATAACTTGTCTCCCATGAATTAGCCGCACACAGGCCCGCTGCCACAACCACTTGTTCATGTCAAGTCGCCCCTACTTAATTAAGTCTGCCCTTTGCCAATGCCATAGCTGATATTAGCATCAAGTCACCAAGCCATGATGCCATTTCCCTTGCTAAGTCGTTTGCCCACAAATTACTTAGGTGCCAGCCCACTCACCTAAGCCAATGCAACACCGTGTTGCCAATGCCACTGCCTTGGCACTAAGCCGCCTTGTCTTAGTGCCTAGGCCTTTCCCTCATTACCTTGCCAAGATTCCATCCAGCCTACCTTGCCCCTTGAAGAACTTAGCCTTTGCTTGCACATAGCTCCACTCGGGTTTTAGTATAGTCCGTCACACCTTAGCCTTACAACAGTTTGTTGCCATTAACAACGCCCGCATTGTCTTGCATATTGATTGCCCCGCATATGGGACAATGGCAAGGCCATCATGCCAAATCTTTACCACTGCCGCGCCATTTGCCGATCAACTTTGTCAAGGGTATAACAAACCTCCCCAACCAGTTGAATTCGACGCCCTCGTCGAATAATCCCAACACATGCTCGCCATTTGCAAAGATATCACAAGTTCAATAGCCTTGTAAGAATTATGTTGTCCTTGCCCTTAAGTGCAACGTTTTTCTCATTTGCTTTTCCTATCTGTCCTTCCCACAACAAATCCAGCATGCAACTGGCTTGACTTAAAATAATCCACCGCTGATTTTAGCACTCATGAACTCGAAATTTTGCATACTGCCTTGCTTCCCTTTCCTGAATTTTCTAAGCATGGACAGTCCCTTCCACGAACAAGCACACTGACCTTTTGTCTTGCCGTCTTGTCCATGGATGTCTCTCCCTCGTTCTGAACCTGGCTCTGATATCAGTTGTCACAGGGGCATTTTCTGTCCGCCGAAAACCTGCCCGCTATGCGGCATTCAAGTCCCTACTTGGCTCAGCCTTCATCCGATTTCTTTCGCTTTCGAGGTTTAACACTTAGAATAGTTTCAATGCAATATAAGATATATAAAGGCATATGCAGAATTACGGGAACCCTTTTTGAACCTTTTATAATAAATTAATTACAAAAGAAAATCTCGATTTTGGCAAGGTGGTGCCACCCTTGACAGACACCAACTCACAAAATTGTCGACTCTTGCACAATTTGCCTTATAAAAGCCCCTACCTAAGACATTTCGTGCTGCACACTAATTTTGGCAAGTCAATAGCACATAATTTGCCATGCTCAAGCCTTGACATAGACAACCCTATGTCTACATCTTGCCTATTTTCCCTCCCTAGGTACTTAGACGGATTTATGGGCTGCTAGCATACATATTTATAGTGTAGTCAGCCCTTTTCAATTTTCCTATTTCAGTTGACACCCCCAACTGATAGGCTATGATCACCCATGATAAAAAACTTGCATGTCATGATCTAACATGCTTAAAAACGTGCATCAACTTAGCCCCATAATCAACCACTCTTGGACAAGGTAGTTGTAACCGCCCAACTGCACAACATGTGCTCAACACACTTTGTAACCGCTCCATGTGCACTGCATGTGCGTGTTTTTGGCCAGCTGCTGCACGCCCAAGGCTGGCATTGCGCCCAGCCTTGCCCTTTGACACTGCTCCGCCCCAATGTCATAGCCATAGCTTGTCTCCCATGAATTAGCCGCACACAGGCCCGCTGCCACAACCGCTTGTTCATGTCAAGTCGCCCCTACTTAATTAAGTCTGCCCTTTGCCAATTCCATAGCTGATATTAGCATCAAGTCACCAAGCCATGATGCCATTTCCCTTGCTAAGTCATTTTCCCATAAATTACTTAGGTGCCAACCCGCTCACCTACGCCAATGCAACACCGTGTTGCCAATGCCACTGCCTTGGCACTAAGCCGCCTTGTCTTAGTGCCTAGGTCTTTCCCTTATTGCCTTGCCAAGATTCCATCCAGCCCACCTTGCCCCTTGAAGAACTTGTCCTTTACTTGCACATAGCTCCACTCGTGTTTTAGTATAGTCCATCACACCTTAGCCTTACAACAGTTTGTTGCCATTAACAACGCCCGCATTGTCTTGCATGTTGATTGCCCCGCACATAGGACAATGGCAAGGCCATCATGCCAAATCCTTACCACTGCCGTGCCATTTGCCGATCAACTTTGTCAAGGGTCTAACAAACCTCCCCAACCAGTTGAATTCGACGCCCTCGTCGAATAATCCCAACACATGCTCGCCATTTGCAAAGATATCACAAGTTCAATAGCCTTGTAAGAATTATGTTGTCCTTGCCCTCAAGTGCAACGTTTTTCTCATTTTCTTTTCCTGTCTGTCCTTCCCACAGCAAATCCAGCATGCAACTGGCTTGACTTAAAATAATCCATCGCTGATTTTAGCACTCATGAACTCGAAATTTTGCATACTGCCTTGCTTCCCTTTCCTGAATTTTCTAAGCATGGACAGTCCCTTCCACGAACAAGCACACTGACCTTTTGTCTTGCCGTCTTGTCCATGGATGTCTCTCCCTCATTCTGAACCTGGCTCTGATATCAGTTGTCACAAGGGCATTTTCTATCCGCCGAAAAGCTTCCCGCTATGCGGCATTCAAGTCCCTACTTGGCTCAGCCTTCATCTGATTTCTTTCGCTTTCGAGGTTTAACACTTAGAATAGTTTCAACGCAATATAAGATATATGAAGGCATACGCAGAATTACGGGAACCCTTTTTGAACCTTTTATAATAAATGAATTACAAAAGAAAATCTCGATTTTGGCAAGGTGGTGCCACCCTTGGCAGACACCAACTCACAAAATTGCTGACTTTTGCACAATCTGCCTTATAAAAGCCCATGCCTAAGACATTTCGTGCTGCCCACTGATTTTGGCAAGGCAATGACACATAATTTGCCATGCCCAAGCCTTGACATAGACAACCCTATGCCTACATCTTGCCTATTTTCCCTCCCTAGGTACTTAGACGAATTTAGGGGCTGCTAGCACACATATTTATAGTGTAGTCAGCCCTTTTCAGTTTTTCTATTTCAGTTGACACCCCCAACTGATCGGCCGTGATCAAAAACCTGCATGTCATGATCTAACACGCTTAAAAACATGCATTAACTTAACACCATGATCAGCTACTCTTGGACAAGGCAGTTGTAACCGCCCAATTGCACAACATGTGCCCAACACACTTTGTAACCGCTCCATGTTCACTACATGTGCATGTTTTTGGCCAGCTGCTGCACGCCCAAGGATGGCATTGCGCCCAGCCTTGCCCTTTTACACTTCTTCGCCCCAATGTCATAGCCACATCTTGTCACCCATGACTTAGTCGCACACACACACGCTATCACAACCACTTGTTCATGTCAAGTCGCCCCTACTTGATCAAGTGTGCCCTTTGCCAATGACACAATTGATATTAGCATCAAGTCACCAAACCATGATGCAATTTCCCTTGCTAAGTCATTTGCCCACAAATTACTTAGGTGTCAGCCCGCTCAGCTAAGCCAATGCAACACCGTGTTGCCACTGCCACTGCCTTGGCACTAGGCCGCCTTGTCTTAGCACCTAGGTCTTTCCCGCATTACCTTGTCAAGCTTTCATCCAACCAGCCTTGCCCCTTAATGAACTTGGCCTTTGCTTGAACATAGCCCCACTCGTGTTTTAGTGTAGTCCGTCACACCTTAGCCTTGCAACAGTAGTGTAGTCCGTCACACTTTAGCCTTGCAATAGTTTTTTGCCATTAACAATGCCCGCATTGTCTTCCATGTTGATTGCCCCGCAGATAGGCCAATGGCAAGGCTATCATGCCAAATCCTTGACACTGCCACACCATTTGCTGATCAGCTTTGTCAAGGGTCTAACAAACCACCCCAACCAGTTGAATTCGACGCCCTCGTCGAATAATCCCAACACATGCTCTCCATTTGCAAAGACATCACAAGTTTAGCATCCTTGTAAGAATTACGTTGTCCTTGCCCTCAAGTGAAACGTTTTTCTCATTTGCTTTTCCTGTCCGTTCTTCCCATAGCAAATCTAGCATGCAACTGACTTGATTTTGAAAGAACCTACCACTGATTTTAGCACCCATGAACTCGAAATTTTGCATACTGCCTTGCTTGCCTTTCATGAATTTTCTAAGCACGGACAGTCCCTTCCACGAACAAGCACACTGATCCTTTGTCTTGCCGTCTTGTCCATGACCATATCGCCCTCGTCCCGAACCTAGATCTAATACCAGTTGTCATAGGGGCATTTTCTGTTCGCCGAAAACTTGCCCGCTGTGCGGCAGTGAAGTCCCTACTTAGCTCAGCTTCACTTTCGAGGTTTAACAGTTAGAATAATTTCCAGGCAAGATAAGATATATAAAGGCACACACAGAATTACGGGAACCCTTTCCCAACGTTTTATAATAAATGAATTACAAAGAAAAATCTCGAGTATGGCAAGGTGCTACCACCCTTGGCAGACACCAACTCACAAAATTGGCGGCTCTTGCACCATTTGCCTTATAAAAGCCCCTGCCTAAGACATTTCGTGCTGCCCACTAATTTTGGCAAGGCAATGGCACATAATTTTCCATGATCAAGCCTTGACATAGACAACCCTATGCCTACATCTTGCCTATTTTCCCTCCCTTATTTAGGGGCTTCTAGCACACATATTTATAGTGTAGTCAGCCCTTTTCAGTTGACACCCCCAACTGATAGGCCATGATCACCCATGATCAAAAACCTTCATGTCATGCTCTAACATGCTTAAAAACATGCATCAACTTAGCTCCATGATCAGCTACTCTTGGACAAGGCACTTGTAACCGCCCAACTGCACAGCATGTGCCCAGCACACTTTGTAACCGCTCCATGTGCACTGCATGTGCGTGTTTTTGGCCAGCTGCTGCACGCCCAAGGCTGGTATTGCGCCTAGCCTTTCCCTTTAACACTGCTCCACCCCAATGTCATAGCCACCGCTTGTCGCCATTGACTTAGCCGCATACACTACCGCTGCCACAACCACTTGTTTATGTCAAGTCGCCCCTACTTGATCAAGTATGCCCTTTGCTAATGCCATAGCTGATATTAGCATCAAGTCACCAAGCCATGATGCCATTTCCCTTTCTAAGTCGTTTTCCCAAAAATTACTTAGGTGCCAGTCCGCTCACCTAAGCCAACACAACACTGTGTTGCCAATGCCACTGTCTTGGCACTAAGCCGCCTTGTCTTAGTGCTTAGGTCTTTCCCGCATTACCTTGTCAAGCTTCCATCTAGCCCGCCTTGCCCCTTCAAGAACTTGTCCCACTCGTGTTTTAGTGTAGTTCGTCACACCTTAGCCTTGCAACAATAGTGTAGTCCGTCACACCTTAGCCTTGCAGCAGTTTGTTGCCATTAACCATGCCGACATTGTCTTGCATGTTGATTGCCTCGCACATAGGCCAATGACAAGGCCATCATGCCAAATCCTTTCCACTGCTGCGCCATTTGCTGATCAACTTTGTCAACGGTCTAACACCTACCATGTAATTTTTGCTATTTAGTGATTGACGAATGTCTGGCGTGTGTATAAATTAAACTCGTACTCTATCAAATTATAGTACAGAAAGATGTCGAACCCACAGAGATTGGTTTATCTATTCTACAAACGTTTCTTGTTTTAATTACTATTTGAGAAAATCAGAAAGAGTTGAGTTGTAAATTAACTAGCTAAAAATGCATGAATAGAATAGTAGAAAATATTTTATTTTTTACAAATATAATAAAAGGTGTTGGGATCTTGACTTCACTTAATATTTCTATTATATAATAGAATTATTATTCTTTAATTTCTATTTCTCAAAAATGTATAAATGCCTCTCACGATTACAAATATATATATTATTACTCAAGTTGAATAATTAATTGCACTACTCTCGATTATACAAATTAATCTTCAAAATAGTAATACTAAAGAACCAAAAATATATGATTGAACTAAAACATGCTCTTGATAGTAAGTCCCTTTCGGTTACCCTACTTGTTATAACTGATTATTACACCATTCGCCTCTCTCGATTACAAATAAGTGTAAAATTAATTATAACATAAAAGAGATAGATATTACTGAATAAATATTAACATTTATCAATACTATACTTAACTATATTATTTTTTCCGCCTCTCTCGATTATAGAATTAATAAACAGTTAATATGTAGTACAAGATAGATAGATGTTAATAAATTAAATAACGTCTAACTGTAAAAGCAGATAAAAGTTAAATAAATTCTAGCTCAAGCATGTGAATTTGAGGAATAATATCTACTATTATATAGAAATATTAAGATCCGTCTTTCTCCCAACACAAGAAAAGTTACTCCATACTGGAATTAGTACTAACAATGAAAATATTCTTATCCATTAAATAAGAAAATAGAAAGAAATATTCAAGAAGAATAATTCCCCCTATTTAATTAAAAGTAGGAACTAGAGTAATTTCCTACACTGGAATTTATTTAGAAACAACAACTAAACCACTATTATGATTTAAAAGAAAAGATAACTCGATACTAGTGAAAGAAATAAAATAGAGAAGCTTATTAAGAATTTGGATTCAGACTTCTAGCTCTAAGTGTAACGACCTGACCGGTCGTTTCATGAGTTACCGCTCCGTTTTTGCTTCTTATTGTCTTGTTCAGCTGTACTATGTGATATCGGGTTGGTTGGTTCAGGTTCGGAGAGGTTTTGGAAAGGAATGAGACACTTAGTCTCTTTTGAGTAAGCTTAAGCTGGAAAAGTCAACTGAATATTAACTTATGTGAAAAAGGGAGCGGATGTGAATTCTGACGGTTCGGATAGTTTCGGGAGGTGATTTGGGACTTAGGAGCGTGATCGGAATGAGTTTTGGAGGTCCGAAGTAGATTTAGGCTTGATTTGGCAAAATTAGAATTTTGGCATTTTCCGGTTGATAGCGGAGATTTTGATATAGGGGTTGGAATGGAATTCTGGGAATTGAAGTAGGTCCATTGTGTCATTTGGAACGTGTGTGCAAAATTTTAGGTCATTCGGACGAGGTTTGATAGACTTTTTGATTGAAAGCGGAATTCGGAAGTTTTTAAATCCTTAGGCTTGAATCCGAGGGTGATTTGATGTTCCGGCGTTGTTTTGAGTGTCTCGGGGGTTGGTACAAGTTTGAATAGTGGTATGTGACTTGTTTTTACTTTTAGTTGAGGTCCCGGGGGCCTCGGGATGATTTCGGAAGGTTGTCAGAAAGATTGGAGTTGAGTTTGAGCATGTGTCAGATGATGAAGTTCCTATCATAACTGCACCTGCGGGTTGGGGACCGTAGGTGCGGGCTCGCAGAAGCAGATAAGGCGTCGCAGATGCAGCCAAAGTGGAAAAGGACTAGAGCCGCAGATACAGAGATTTGGGCGCACCTGCGATAGCACAGGTGTGGGTGTTTGAGTGCAGGTGCGAGGGAGGGGCGGACAAGTGATTTCTGCAGGTGATCACCTGGGACTGCAGGTGTGAGTCCGCATGCGCGAGAATTTTGACTGCAGATGCGGTATTACTGGGGCAGAACATAATGGCCTTCGCGAAATTTAAGTTGTTCTTCACCATTTTTATTCGAGATTGGAGCTTGTGGGCGATTTTAAAAAGGGGATCAAGAGGGTTTTCATTGAGGTGAGTTTCTTGGATCTAAAACTCGATTCTATGATGATTTTTCCTTGTTTAAGCATGGAATTTAAGAGATTAGGGGTGAAAAATTGGGGGTTTAGGGTTTGAAATTGGAGACCTTTGATTAGGAATTTGAGGGGTCGTTTGTTGTCGGATTTTGATGTTCTTGGTATATATGGACTCGTGGGAGGATAAGGATTCTATTGATGTGACTTTTATCAAATTTTGAGACGTGGGCCCGGCGGTCGGGTTGGACCAATTTCGGGATTTTTGATATAATTTAATTATTTTCGTATGGGCTTCGTTCTCTTAGCAT
This sequence comes from Nicotiana sylvestris, assembly GCF_000393655.2. NCBI lineage: Eukaryota > Viridiplantae > Streptophyta > Magnoliopsida > Solanales > Solanaceae > Nicotiana > Nicotiana sylvestris. The sequence goes on from NC_091058.1 coordinate 45,626,240, forward strand.
ATATTGATGTTATGATTCTGATTTTGGATAGATTCGATGCAAGTTGAGGAAGATTTGAGAGGCAAGGGCGTTGTGGAGTAGTATTTTATCTGGTTTGAGGTAAGTAACCATTGTAAATCTGGACCTGAGAGTATGAAACCCCGGTATTTCGTATTGTTTTGACAAATGAGGTGGTGCACATGCTAGGTGACGAGCGTGTGGGAGTGCACTGGTAGAGATTTGTGACTTGGTCCATCCCGTAGGGACTATTAAGCCGCGTATTTGATTTGAAATCTTATGATATCCTGTATTTTAGAGATTAATACAATATGTTGGGCTGTACGCTGTGTTTGGGGCCTTGTGCCGACCTGTTTAGATCCTTAGGTGTATTTTTACTACTTTCCTCACTCTGTTTGATTTGAAAGCATATCCTCAGTCATGTTTTACATGTTATTTTTTTAAAACCGATTTCATCACTCTATTTCTTACTATATGAAAATTGTTTGGGCTGAGTTTCCCTTATATGCCCGAATGGACGTGAGGTTAATGACTGAGAGAGGTTGAGGACCTAATGGTGAGGATTATATATAAATATGTTATGGATTGGGCTGCGCGCCGCAGCGATATTATATATATGGATCGGGCTGCATGCCACAACGATATACGTATGGATCAGGCTGCACGCCGCAACGATTTATATTGGATTGGGCTGCGCGCCGCAGCGATATGATGCTTAGGCTGTAGGAGCCCCTCCGAAGTCTGTACACCCTCAGTGAGCGTAGTCGACTATAAACTATGGATCGGGCTGCACGTCGCTACGATTATTATTATTATTATTATTATTATTATGAGATATCTATTGAGCCGAAGTGCTGAGTGTGAGTACTGACTGACGAGAACTGAGTCACGAGTGACTGAGAGGCTTACCCGAGAGGCTATACTTATGAGTGATACCTCGCTCGAGGGGCTTGTTTATGACTTTTGTTTCTTTCACTCTTCTTTTATATTGAGCCTCTGTTGAAAAATATTGAATAAATGATTTCAAAGTATTTTAATTGAAACTGAAGTTTTACGAGATAACTGGCTATTGAACTCTTCTTTTGACTTGATATTTCTGTTGAAAACTCTTATATGTTTTTTAATTGCTCGTCACTGCACTCAGACTTTATTTACTTTAGTTACTTACTGAGTTGGCGTACTCACGTTACTCTCTGCACCTTGTGTGCAGATCCAGGTGCCCAAGCATCAGAGTGAGAGCTTCCAGCATCCTCAGAGTTTCACCGGGGATCGCAAGGTAGCTGCACGACGTTTGCTACCCTGCCTTCCTCCTTCCTATCTTAGTATTTTGTATTTCAGACTCATATTGTACTATCTAGACAGTGTTTTGATTATATTTAGAGGCTCATGACTAGTGACAACGGATTCGGGTTGTGTTAGTGTATTTTATACTGTTTTCCACATATTTCCGTTGATTTTTATTTTACTTATGAAAGCTTTGAGACTTAATTGCTTTTAGAAAATGATTTTATTAAAGGAATTCGATGTTTTATTAAAGGAATTCGATGTGGTTAGGGTTGGTTTGGCTTGCCTAGTACTGTGATAGGCGCCATCACGACCAGAGTATTTGGGGTCGTGACACTAAGCTTTCTCTCTATTGCGATGCTCTCCTCTAATCGGGCAACATCTTTTTATATAAGAAAGTTTCATGATGACTTCTCGATTTGGTGTTAGATTTCCATGGCAAATCTAGATTTTGCATTTGCAGATACGAGAATTCATCATTCTAAGTTTAGATTTTGTCGATTTCATCATGGAAAATCGAGACTTGGTGCATTGTCACGGTAGTAATGAATCGTAGCTCGATTGCACACTTCTTTGTTGTATATTTCTTGAATATTTATTTTTCTTTATTCTTTTTCCTTTTTTTCATGCTGCTGTTGATACCCAATTTTTCCCTATATATTTTTCAATATGCAAAAAACCTTCAAAATAGCATATGTATACATATATAAGCATGTCCAAGGGTTTTATTATTTTTCCATAGGGTTTTAAATTGATTTATTTTCTCCCCTTTTATCCATAAAATCCCCAATAATTATTTCCAAAATTAATATTTTGATAATTCACCTATTGAATTTCTATGTTTTTGCCAAAATCTGGCTAAGGTAATTTTTACAATTATATTTAGTATTTTTAAAGCTAAATTGCACATAATTGCAATATTAGCCTTTTTTAAGGTTTAATTGTGTTTTATACGCATAAAATTGGATCCTGTATTTTTAAATTGTTAATTATGTAGTATAAATCATTTTATCCCTTTAAATTAGTTTTCAGAAACTATTTACTATTTTTTATAATTTAAATAGGGAAAAAATAACTATTTAAATTATAGCTAAATTTGGCTTTTAATTATAGCCAAATCAAGACCGCAATTCCCAGCCCAATTAAAACCCACCGGACCCAAGCCCAAACCCAATTTTATAACCCGCGCCCCAAACCTTTCAATCCTGGCCGTTGATCACAGTGATCAACGACCACCGTTTACCCTTACCATAATTAATCCCAAACGACCCCCCAAACCCTCTCATTCTTACAATCCGCCGCCCTTGAATCCCCTCTCCTCTCCAACTCTCTCTGAAACCTAAAGCTAACCCTAGCCGCCACCACCCAAATTAACCCTAATCCCTTCAATCCTCGGAATAACTACTGCTTATTGCTTTACGCCTAGGCAAGCCTTAAGTAATAACTTAAATAAAACTAGAACTGCCTTTGTTTAATTATCAACTATTCAAAATCAGTAGGCAAACCTGATTCAGACTTCTTTTCTGAGTCATGTAATAAATCTGGTTATGATGTTATCACTTAAACACCCTGCTTTAGGATTTTAAATTCAGACTTTAATTGTGTATAAGTCATGCTGTCTATGTGCATTATTTGGGGAGGTATATCTGAGCCTTCTACTTGTTTCTGTGTTTTCCCCTTTTAAATGCAGTCCTACCTGTTTTGTATGTCGCTTTAGTATTTTGCCTTTAAACCTGAGGATCTGCCTAGAACCTCCTTCTTATAGATATGAGTCCTAAATTCCTCCGGGACTGATAGGAGGGGACGGGTAACAACATACAATAGGGGTCGAGACCAACCTTCGCTCTAATTACCTTCATGGAGTGGGAAAGGGTAGATATGGATATGATGACCGATGCTCTAATACCACGTGTAGACCCTCTTTTGAGGAGTGTCATACCGGGAATTGCTTTGATGTGATCCATATTACAAACAAACCTAGGACACCTCCTTTACATTCATAAACATGCTTAGATTGTAACTCTTTTCAAAACCTTACTTTCATTAATCGTTTTCAAACACTTGTGTATTTAAATCCCCTATTATTTGAGCTCTACTTGTTTATTTGCTAATTGCACAAATTTACAAAAACTATCTGGCCGGGAACCACACTAGTGGATCCTAAGGGGTGCCTAACACCTTCCTCTTAGGATAATTTCAAGCACTTACCCTATCTCTGGTTATCAAACGTAGTTGTAGATGAACCTTATAGGTGCCTTAACACACCTTAAAATCGTTAGGTGGCGACTCTTCAAAAATACAAACCCCTTTCCCAAAAGGAATGAGTTGTCCCATGCCAAAATATCATGAACCCGATTCTGCGGAGGGAAAAAGGGGGCGCGACAGCTGTGCACAACAATTCTTCTATAATTATTCATGCAGAATAAAGTTAAGAATATGGAGGAAATATGATAATTTATATATTTTTATGAGAGAAATAATGTGGTTAAGATCAGGTAAAATGCACTTATATTCTCCCATACTTAAACTTTTACTCGTCCTCGAGGATAGAATTTAGAAGATCAAGTCATCAATTTTTTTCCTTACAACGTTCGTAACTTCTCAATAAAATTATGAACTTTTTTTTTACTTGACTTTTCAAATTTTTTTTGAACCTTCAAAAACTTGCTGTGTTTATACCTCCATTTTTACTCTGCAAATCTCAGTGCTAGAATTCTTCGACTTTCAAAAAAATTAAGAATATCAAAACCAATTATTTACAATAAACCATATGTTTGCCTTTCTTGTCAATCTCCACTAATATATATCAATGCTGAATTCAGAATTTTTTAGGACTTTTATTGGCTTGTAATGTTAGGATATGGGCTGGTAGGATACAAGGATATTTCAGAGTGACTTAACTTTTTCCAGGCTTGATATTTCAAGATAGTGAGAGTAATTATAAGGTTTGCAATTCTACACCCTCATTTTATTGCAAAAAAAATAAAATACACATATATTCTTCTTCTTTTTTCTTTTTGGATTTGTTTCAGTAACTTTGTTGGATTTTTTTTCTTTTTTTCTTTTCAAAAAAGAAGACACCCAAATTAATTTTTCATCATACTCTATTCATAAATCACTATCTTCAAATAGTCTTTACTACGTCCAGAAAAGTAACGAAAGGGGAAAAAATACATCTTTTTTTTTATATACAAAATGGAGTTTGTACGAAGGATGTAATTTTCTTTTCTTTTATTTTGAATTTGGGTTATGAGGTTTGAATAAAGGAAAAAATGATTAAGGCTTAAAGTTTGGACACTAAAGATAATTTTCATTTGGTAGGTAATAGAAAGGCTCAATCGATCCAAAGATAGCCTAATTCATTTTTCAAAATCAGTATTTTTCTAGGATTTCGCCTTGACCAATAATAGAGGTAAGTCGTAGCTATCAAAATTCTTGATTCTCATATTCCATAATTCCCCCGAATATCAAAGATTCATTACATGGAGTCTTTACATTTGCAAATATAGAGGCACAAAGTTAGAAGTTTGCAAAAGCTCTAAATTTACTGATGGCTATTCATGTGTAAGAATTTTTTTTTAAATACATATAAAGACAAAGTTGTGACAAAATGGCATAATAAAGAGACTTTGCCAGAAAATATGTGTGAAAAATGCCAAACTCTAAAGTTTGAAAAATTAGAAGAATTCAAAATAAAGTGAAAAAAAGATGTATATAGTTTGGCTTTGTCACATAAAAATCATAGAAACAGAGTGCCAAAGTCTATGAGAATGTATCATACTTTGGCATTATCACATAAAAGACCACAAAACATACTGCCAAAATACATGAGATTTGATCACACTTTTCCATAGATGTGTAAAGTTTGGCATTTTCATATAAAAAATCTCAAAATAGAATACCCAAATCTATGAGAATACATCACACACTAACATTGTCACATAAAAAATCACAAAACAGAGACCCAAAGCACATGAGAATGCATCACATTTTCCTTGAGAGTTTGGCATTATATTAAAAGAAACAGGTAGGACTAACTTTAAAGTTAGCATCAATTCTTTTAGGCTATTTACAAGCTGCTTTTAGTGAGTTATTTACTTAACAAAAAGAGATACCTCACCTGAAGCATGCCAAGTCCCTATCTTCCTTAAACCACCAAAAGCATAAGAACCATCATCATCCCAAAAACAAAGCAACAATACACCTACATTCCTCTAAAAGTGCAAAGCTAGTAAGAGAAACTTTTACCATTCAACTTTTGGATCGTTCATTCTCGTGAATAAACAATTCAAGAGTTAGTGTGGCTCGTCTTGGTGCCATTATGTTGGAAGAATTGAAGCTCGGAATTAATTTCTCCAAACTCAGGACGTCGAGACAGGACCGAAGGTCCTTCATTGAAGAAGTTAGAAGGAATGCCAATGGTAGTTAAGTCATAAAAGGGCGGCACCTCTAAAAAAGGATGACTGGTGTATGACATTGGAAATGCAGTAGATACTTCTCCTCTTTCTGAAAACACTATAGAAGGTGGTGACACCATTGACATAGAGAGTCCCTGAGCTGGATGTACACTGATACCTTCGCCATTGAAGCTACTTATGCCTGGATCTGTAACAAAATATGGCTGAAAATTTGGTATGTTAGAATTTCTTACTGCATTGGCAACATTCCATATTAAATTTTCCATCATCTCGATCGTTAGAAATGGGTAGGCAACTTGATTCTCTAGGGTTTGGCTAATAATTTTTTGACTAGATCTCGTCTGTGCCAACTCTGTCATGACATGAGTTATCCTCATTACCTGCTCATTCTTAAGCACATCCCAATTTCTTGTCATCTCCTCTTGTTTTTGCAATATTTGTTGCAGACAAGTAAGAATTTCCGATGAGATAGTCGTAGGGGCAATGTTAGTTTCCGTTTGCATAGGTTGCACATTAGTTTCTAATTCTGGACTTTCGGAACTTGTTTGACCATGTGAAGCTCTTTTTTCAATGCCTCGCGGAGGTTGTAATGTAGAAAGATAACTTTGATCAATAACATAATTACTTTGAACCCTCCTAAAGTTACTCATATCAACATTAAACATTTCTGCGAGGTGAGTAATGGTTGATGAAAAAAATTGACATTTAGACTCATTTGAAAAATGACTAGCAATAATTCCATCACTAATTATTCTCTCGACATTTATAGGTAGACTTCTCTGAATTGCATATAACAACATTACCTTTTCCATATTGTAATTAGATGTATTCTGATAAGGCATTAATCGAGAACTAACAAATTTACCCCATGTTCTAGCAGTTTCTAGCATACATGATCCAACGATACTTCAAGTTCTTATAAGAACTCCTAACACAATCTGGACATAGTTCTTTAAAAGCTTCCGCCATAAATATTTCATCTTTCCCTTCAATTTTAATTATTGTTTCTTCATCATTAATGTCCTTCAAATTATATAGATCATTCAGAACTATGGAGTTGAAGGGAATAATCTTACATCCAATTTCGAAGTTCTCTCAGATTTATTGATATTGGCGTAGAACTCAAGAATGATTTCAGCAACATAATCACCTGGATTCTGCACAAACCCTTACCAACCTAAAAATCAAACATTCTCTAGAATTTTGGTTGCATGAGACCTATCTGTTGGGGAAAATATCATTTCACATTCTTCTGCAGAAGACTTTTTAGTCTCCAAACATCTCTGCACTAAAGAGTCAAAATTTTCACTTTGTAAGCTCATATATGAGAAAGTTCTTTTCAAGAATGTCATTTTTCTTTTATGTTTATTTGGGTGTTGGAATGGTGGAATTAATAATGAAAATATGGTGTTTGGCGAGGGTGGACTGATGATTACATGAGAAAATTACAGTGGTGAGAGGTGGATATGATAAAGGTTTTCTTGGGAAAGAGATAGAAATGTGTGAATGAGATTGGAGATGGTAAATTTGAGGCATTTTATTAGAAAAAAAATATTATAAAATATTATTTCCCTTGAGAACGGTGTGTCATTTACCCAATTAGCATGAGCCCTTATGATAATCAATTTTTGTTGTGTCCAGATTGCTGTTCTCCCCTTTTTTTGTTTGTTCTTTAAATAATTTTTTTTTAATTTGTTATTTAAGAGTATAATATATATATATATATATATATATATATATATATAATTTTTTTATTTCAGGAAAATAAAATAAAGTAAAACATTATATATATTATTTATAGAGGGATTTTTTTTGAATGAGATTGGGAACAAAGTACTTATTTAACAGTAAAAATGGCTTGTCTTGAATCTTAAAATTTTTGCATCAAAATTTGAGAGTAGATTTATTACCAACCAAATAGTATTAGCTCTATGTGAGTAGCTAAATTTAGGATATTGTGACCCTGTCTCTTGGATTTCCTCCCGATTTCTAATCTTTTTTATTATATATATATATATATATATATATTAGATTTACATAGGAGCATATTATACTACACAAAATCTACATATACTTATTGTTGATACCCAATTTTTCCCCATATATTTTTTTGATACATATATATTCTTTCAGAATAGCACATATGCAGTTATAAGCATGCATAAGCATTTTTATAATTCTTTTATAATCTTTTTTTAAAAAAGAAGCTCCAAATTGATTTATTTCTTCCCTTTTATCTATAAAACTTTCAATAATTATCCTTCAAATTATTTTTTGTGGTGATTTAGTCATCAAAATTCTTTATTTATGCCAAAATATTATGTAAATATTTTTAATGTATTTTTTAAATAATTGCATTTACATTTTTAGGCTAAATTGCATATCTTTACAATAATAGCCCTATTAATGCATAATTACGTTATTAGTGCGTAAAATGATCTTTTATATTTTTAAAATATTAAAAAACTATTTTAAATCATTTTAGTATACGAAAATAATTTTTACAAATCATTTATTATTTTTATAAATTATATAGGATTAAAAGTGGCTATTTAAAACCTAGCCTATTTTTATTTCAATTTCAGCCTTAATTCTGATCCAATACCCAGTCCAACTTTTAAACCTAAACTTACCCAGGCCCAATACCCATCCGCCTGACCCGATCCGGCCCCAAAAACCCGTTTAATCCGGCTGTTGATCATAGAGATCAACGACCACAAACAACCATTCCTAAAATAAACCCAAAAGACCCTCCAAACTCTATCATTTTCTATACTACCCGCTGTCGTGAAACGTCTCTCAACTCTCAAACACTCTCAACCTAACCCTAATCCAATCTCACTGACCCTCATCTATGGCTATCTCCGATAGTTTCTCACCACCTCCCAGGCCTCCAATGGTCTCTCTCACGTTATTCTTACCATCTCCAGGACCCTCAAGGGACCAGGGCTAGTGACTTGCATCTATGGTTCCTCCCTCGCCTGTTTTAGGCCATTCCAGTGTAATTCCGAGTAAGATCGTCCTATATTGACTACGATCTATGTGTTTCTCAATATGTTTCTTCATCTCGGTGCTGTTCTCTTTGAAACCCTAATTTCTTTTTCTAAACCTCTTAAATATGTACAGATCTGAGGTGATTTGGGTTTGTTTTATGTGAGTTTTACAACAAACCTTAAGATTCTTTACAAGAATCGTATGATTTTCAAGTGATTTTCATTTTTTCCTAAAACTAAGGTTTTCGGAATTTCTTTTTAAAAATTGTTTGATGATTTTTGTGTTTAATCTTCTGCTTCTCATATATTTTGACTGATTTTATGAGTCTGCTACAACTTTAACTCGCTTGTACCAAAAGCCCTAATTTTTGGGGTTCTTCGTTTGGTTTCTGAGTATTAGTACATCTGATTGTGTTCTTGCTTTGGGTTCTTGTGATTTCTCGTGATTTTCTTTTCCTAATATGCTTCTACTGAATTTCTTAGTTCGGCCTTTCACTTATTTTATGTGCTTGTGTTCGTCCTGACTATTCATGTTAAGACCTGTAACATTCTCCTTGAATCAGTGCCGTTCTAACTATTTGTTTTGTTAAAGTTATGTGGAATCCTGACTATTCATGTTGTACCTTATTTTATATGTTAAACATGTTGACTCTTTCATGACTATCTACTTGATTATTCTGAATTCCTTATTTCTTGGTTTGATTTGAACACTTTCCTTTAAACTTTCGATTCTTACCTCTCTACTCGATTTGATTGAATTGCTTGCCTTAATTAATTTTCCTTTACCTTGTTTGTATTGTGCTGATTCATACTGATTTGTCTCCTTAATTAAAACTTCTGTTCATTTACTTCTAATTACCTACTCTATACTAAACCTTACTTGATTATTTTTCTTACATACTTAGCATGCTTTACCGTTGATCTAAATTGTCCCTTGATTAAGGGAAAGACTTGCTGATTTACATGTGACTTCCCTGATTTGCTACTTAATTAATCTCTTACCTTATTTGTTAAGCTTTTGATTACTATATAAACTCCCTCTTATTTTAATTTCAAAAACAACGAACTTTATTTCAAAAATCACTACTCCTTACACTCTAAAGTTCTCTTTCTCTGCTGCTACTTGTGATACCCACTGATCTAGCCGGCTGAAAGCCAATGCTAGATATTGGAACTTTATTTGCTTTATATTCTACACCCTTTTCTTCAACTGGTATGTCTTTAATTAAGTTTTGAGATCGAAACCCTAAGTGTTTCATTCCTAACTAGTTTATCAGTTATGATTTCAACTTGTATTCCTGTTTATTTCTTTGCTCAGTATGTCTAAACTTTGTCAGTTCAATGCATGTTTTACACTCTGCACTCTTTCCTGCTTACTTCTTCACCTAGCATGTCCAAACTATATGTTTAAACCTGTTCAAGACATGCCAACTATTATCTATGTCCTAACTATTTACTGAGTCTCTAAGATCCTAAGTGTTGCATGTAGTTTGTGACTTTATGTTTCCTCTATCCCTATCCATGTACCCTAATATGATTCTTATGTACCACAATCCCTTTATCCCCATGTGAAGATCTGTTTGTTAAGTGTTCTTTTCTGAATCTCGATGTTTCTTATGACCAATTAATTGTCTGCTGCTTGATACTCTTCTCAAATGTCTTTTACCACTAAGTTATTTCCTATTTCTGAAAAATTTTTCTACTTCTAAAGTCATCTCTGTACTATTTTCAAAACAAAACTATGTCAAGCACTCTCACTTCACTCTTAGGATATTAGGTTCTACCCCTCTGATATGTGTACTGCCTTGAGACCCTTGAGATATCTCTGAACTCTGGCATGTCAGAGCTGGCCTCTCTACACTGCATCGAAATCAGTTAATGTTTGAGAAAAAGTCTAGGTGTGAGCACTGCTCGGTATCTTGGAAGTCCTTAGGGAACTCTGACACACCTAGACATGATACTGTCTATGGAACTTTGGCATTTGAGTCTATTGGAGGCTTGGGAGTCATTTGGGCCTACTACATGCTCCCTATAGATTAACTTCTATTCATTTATGTATTTTAATTCATTGGTTTGTAATAATTATTGTAAACAACATAGGGGTGATTAGTGAAAAAGGGTGGGTAGTTATATATGTTGGGTAAGTCGGGTAGATACTATGCCTATAGGATTGTATTAATGCATTTGCTATGTTTGCTTTACTTCCACAATATTAGAAACCATACCTATAGGATCTAAATGACTCTAATAATAGAAATCATGCCTATAAGGTCAATATTAGTCTTATAGTTAGATATCATGCCTATAGAGATAAAGTAATTAAAGTCCAGTTTTTGTTACAACATGTATTCACATTAGTCTTCTTAGATATCATGCCTATAAGTTCAAGAGTCAGCTTTAATAACAAGATACCATGCCTATAGGGATTAAACTCAGCTCTAATAGAAATTATGCCTATAAAACTTAAAATCAGTTTAATTCATGTTAGTTCATTCTAAATTGGTTTAATCAACTGTCTGCTTCTTTAAATGAGCTTTCAAACACTGCCTCAAATTAATACCGCTAGAGAACATGTCTATAGGGTCTCAAGTTGTATGTTTTAAAAACTGTTCATTGTTTTACTGCATTCCTAATCAATGTAGATATCATGCTCTTAGGACACCACTGTTATGCGCATAGGCAAGCCTCTAGAGCGATTTAAATTCTGCAACTATGAAACTGTGATTTATTATTGAAAACTGTTCAGATTTAATAGGTCTGAATTAGTAGGCAAGCTAAATAGGATTTTGACACTCTATCCTAATTCAATACTGTATAATCCCTTCTTACATAGATATCATGTCCTAGGATTTTCACTTAAATACCTGACTGTTGTTTGAAGACGTGCATTTACTTGTTATATTTGTGGAAGTGACTGTGAGCCTATAATTTGTTCTCTTTAAATGCAGTCATAATTTTTCTTGATTGACGCCTAGACTTTTATCCTTTTAAAACCATAGGGAGTTCTAGAACTGTCAGAAAGTAGAGGTCCTAAAATATCTCCAAGGCCACGAGGAAGTGACGAGTAGTGCACGCATAGGACATTTTCAAGGTTGCTAGAGCGCTTTAGGCTATAACCAAGGGGAGGGAATTGGGTAGTAAGGATATGATGACTACGCGCTAATGTCACATGTATCCCCTCATTGAGGAGTGTTTACCGGGCATTGTGTGGGGTGATCCTATAGGCTAACCAACCTAGGACTCCTCTTTCCCAATTCCCAATGTTTAAACTTTACTTTTCTATATGTATGCAACTTGTTCAAGTCTTTTCTTTTTTTATCTCATTACTTGATCATACAATGTCCAAACATGCCTTTATTTGCAACTATGTGTTTAAATAATTTATTTGATAAAAGGACTAATTCGTAAGTATAAGTTTGGCCGAGACCAACCGTTGTGGACCGAGAGGGGTGCCTAACGCCTTCCCCTCAAGGTTATTTCAAGCCCTTACCCTAAAATTCTGGTAATGCAAACCAGTCTATGAGTTAATTACTCTAGGTGCCCTAACGTACCTTAATTTGTTAGGTGGTGACTCTTCAATACTTTCCAAAAGGAAACGAGTTGTTCCCAATGAATGTCGAAACCCGAACTACGCGAGGAGAAAATGGGGGCACGACAACATGGCGACTTTGCTGGGGATATTTAGGATCTTACCATAACGAACTTATCATTTGAGAATTAGTCCAAGCATGCTCCATCCCACGTACCCCTTTCCCCTTATTTGAATTTAATTGTCTATTTTCAAGCATTTATGATTTCTTTATTCCTGAAACTAACTAGTCTCCTTGTTTTCTTTTTTTCTAACTATCTTTCAATTATTTAAATACTACATTTACTATTTTCTTACGTGCAAATACTTGACTACATGCTATTTATTGCTGCATAAATCATGCTCCACATCATATTCCACTCGTGCGTATTAAATCCTATAGCAACACTTGATGAGTGATTGCGCTCTTCCTATTTATTACCCTTAAATTCGAAAAGGCTTATTTGCGGTAAAACCAGTCGATCAGCGATGCAATTGACGGTTCCATGCCTTTCCCTCTCAAGTTGCCCGCTTGAGGGTACCAGTCTAGACCCCCATAGTAACCTTACTCTGATTATAATTGTGCATACATCATGGTCAAACCTAGTCGGATTAATATGTTGTCCACATAATAATCCTTTAAGTCAAGCCTTATCCAAAAGTCTACCGGGATTTCCATAATCCCAATGACACAACCACATTCTGTACATTAACTTGGAGAACTAAATGCCAATATGTTAATCATGAATGTATAAATAGTCGAGTCTGGTGGGGGAGAAGGGCCTAACCCTTTTGTTTTGTAGAAAACGAGGCATGAGGTCCCCAAATTCGGTATGGTTAGCAATATTCCACCATTGCTGCTAGATTGGTGGGAGGACCTTTACTCAAGTGACAAGAAACATGTAAGAAAGTACCTGGGTAACTTTCCTTCCCTACTAGACATTGAGCCAAGCAACAAGTTGATCGTGGCTGCCACTTTGTTCTGGGACAGTGAAAGGTCTGTGTTCCGTTTCGGCGACATAGAAATGACACCACTTCTAGAAGAAAATAGAGCGCTTGCGGGATTGACTTGGGATGTCCCGGGTTATTGGTGCCGGAGAACCATACTGGTAAAGGGTTCTTAAAGATGATGGGGCTAAAGAAAAATACTGACCTGGTATGCCTGAAGGAATCTTACATGCCTTTCGAATATCTGTATGAGAGGTATGGCCATAACAAGTCCTACCGTAACTACCATGATGAGCTCTCTCTCACTTCTCTGGGCCACATCCACTGTAGAGTGTTCATGTTTATTGTATGCTTCTTAGGCCTGATAGTATTCCCAATGAAAAGGGAAATAATCCACACTAGGTTGGCCATGGTTGCCAAGACTTTGATGGAAGGGATCAATGCAAAGACATACACTATAGTCCTCATGATCGTAGCCGACATCTACAGGGCTCTGGAGCGCTGTCAAAGAGGGGTCAAACATTTCGAGGGTTGTGACTTGTTACTGCAGTTGTGGTTGTTAGAACATTTTCAAAAGGGTTACTATCATCAAGAATTTTCGCGAAGGGCTTGAAACGACCATATTGCCTTCCATCACCCCAAGCGGATGACTTACATTCCAGACATGTTTGCTCAGCCGGAAAGTGCCAAAGAATGGGTAGAGTTCTTCGACAATCTGACCGAGAAACAGGTGCAAAGGATGTTTGAATGATTCCCAACAGACGAATTCATCATCAGATCCAGGGACGCTCCACACCTGGTGCTAATTGGGTTGAGAGGGATATACCCTTATGTCCCTATTTGAGTTATGAGGCAACTAGGCAGGAAACAAGTTGTACCAAGGGTTGCCAAGATGAGTCATTTTAGGGCAGACTTTCAAGACGACAACATTCCTTACAAGTGCCAAGCTCAGCACATGTGGCACTGTAAAATCATTGTGGAAAAGAGCACCGTTGAGCCAGACAGGTATCATACGGGGTGTGAACCTCTCTACCCAACATGGCTAGAGGATAATCTAAAAGTAATGGTAATGCCGGGAGCCGGTCGAGTGAATAGAATCATAGACAAAGAAGCTGAAGCTCAAGTCAAATACAACTGGCTGCGCAAGAGGGTCCACAACTCTGAGAATGAGCATCGGGAAATACATGAGAGGAATGTGAGGTTGATTGAAGAATGGAAAGAAATGCCAGTCACTTCCAATAGGAAATTGGAATATCTAGAGTGAGGAATAGTGAAGCTGGAAGGTAATGTCAAAAAGAGGATCGAGGATTGCCAGAATGCTGAAAAAACTGAAGGAGGACATCTGGTCAAAGCCTACTTGCTGCTGGGTCTGCACGAGCTAGGGGACCTGTATGATGGATTTAGGAAGAGCGAATTTGGAGAAGGTCCTTCTGGGACCAAATAGGCTAGATTTATTTGCTTTCCTGAAATGTAATAAGGCCAATTGCCAGTAGTGACTTGCTTTTCTATTATCTTAGTGTCGTTTTGGATTCGTCTATTTTTACATTATGAAATGAAGTATTTATTGGCATCCAAAGTTCTCCAAATTTATTTGTCACTAGGCCTACCTCGAACACAATGAGGCTCCCAAATTTGGACACAAATTTACATTTCCGCAATCTGTGTATAAATACTATAAACATTTCAGAAACCTCACTGACTTGTTACCTTTTTGTTTTCCTTATTTTGATTATTCCCATCTCCTTAGGTTGGTTCACTCATACTGGCCTCATCAGCGTATCATACCAGATCTAGAGGCCCTCCTCCTCCAAGCAATACAAAAGGCAGAGGAAAAACAAAAATGGACGATTTAAGTGGTATCCAAAAGGAGAATGTTGAGAACGCAGAAACTTCAGATGGACAGAGTACTCCGGCACCAAACGACCTAGTCTTGAGATTGGAACAAAAGATACTGGAACTGCAAGGAAAACTTGTGCAGGTTCGCAACTTGGCAAACTTGTCGCTCACCCTGAATGTCCCTGACATCAACCAACAAAACACAAAGAACCCAACACCTCCCCAAAACACACAAAACCAACATCCACAAAATCCTCCCGCACGAAATCAATATGCAACTCCACCCCAAAATCTCAATCCATTACCGATACCAACTCCGCCACAACATCACCACCAACCAATACAATACCCATCAACCACCACTTACCACACTCCTCAAAACACACCACAACCCATTCCCAATCCTCAAAACTCCACCAATAACCATCATTACAACCAAGTCCCTGGAACCCATCAAAGCAACCCTATATATATGTAGAAACTGTGCCTCACTCTATCCAACCAATCTCCTATACATCGAAATACTCCGAGAAGGACCTTCTCATTAAGAACATGGCTGAAGAACCCAAAAAGTTGACGAGCCAAGTTCAAGGTATTGAAGGCGACAAAGGAATAGAAGGTTTGAACTATGAAGACCTCTGTATACATCCATATGTAGAATTGCTAGAGGGATACAAACCTCCCAAGTTTGAGATGTTCGACGGTACAGATGATCCCAGGGTTCATCTGAGGAACTATTATGACAAGCTTGTCGAGGTCGGAAAAGACAAAAAGATCCAAATGAAACTCTTTATGAGGAGTCTTACTGGGGATGCTTTGTCCTGGTACATCAGACAAGATCCCAAGAAATGGTCAAATTGGGTGAGTATGGCGTTAGATTTCATGGACCGGTTCAGGTTCAGTACGGAGAACGCACCAGATGTTTTCTACATTCAGAATCTTAAGAAGAAACCTACTGAGACTTTCCGTGAGTATGATACTCGTTGGAGGTCGGAAGCGGCCAAGGTCAGGCCATCTTTGGACGAGGAACCGATGAATAAGTTCTTCGTCAGAGCACAAGATACAAAATATGATGAAAGGTTGATGGTTATTGAAAATCATAAATTCTATGATATCATCAAACTTGGAGAAAGAATCGAATACGGAATCAAGAGCGGGATGGTAACGAATTTTGAGGCACTACAGGCCACAAATAAGGCATTACAATTAGGTGGCATATCGAAGAAGAGAGATGTTGGGGCAGTAATGGTGGCCTAGGGCCCAAAATCTCCACTTACCTATCAAACACCCCCACCCACATATCAAACACCTCTACCTACATATCAAACACCTCCGCCTACATACTAAGTATCACCGCCTACATATCAGCCTTCATCTCCCAGATATTCCCAATTAGCCACTATCCATCATACCTATAAATCCCAACCATCCCATTTCCAATCACCTCCAATTCGCCAAAACTTTCCAAGACCAAGACCCAATTTCGACAGCAAGCCACCCAGACAATACACCGCCATTGTTGAACCCATTGACCAAATGTATGAAAGGTTGAAAGCTGCTAGTTATGTCACCCCCATTCCTGTTGTGGCATTAGAGAATCCATCCCAGTGGGTCAATCCGAACAAAACTTGTGCGTACCATTCCGGTATGAAGGGGCATGCCACTGATGAGTGCCGAACATTGAAGGATAAGATCCAGACGCTAATTGACAACAAGGTCATACAAGCAAAGGAAACTGCACCCAATGTCCGCAGTAACCCCTTCCCTGATTATAGAGGTGGTGGGGTACATGTGATATAGACGAACAAAGAATGGGACCCTAAGGGGTCGATTAGGCTTATTCGAGAAGGCAATGACTTTAAAGTTATAGTCACAGTTACTCCTATTTTGGTACAGACTCAGTCATCAATCGAGGTTGAGGTAGCTGCACCGGTTCCATTTGAGGTAGATGTGACTCCACCTGTGGCCACCCCCGCTCCATTTGAAGTAGAAGTGGTCACACCTTTCACTGTGACAGTATCAACCACACCTCCTTTCGACTCAAAAGAAATACCCTAGGATTATGTTGCCGAAGCTCGGCGAAAAGGGAAGGCAAAGGTAGAGGAATCTGATACTGCGCAAGGAATGACTAGGACTGGAAGAGTCTATACACCTGAACACTTGGGAGGATCAAGTAAGGATGCCACTACCAGGCAGCCTGTCATTTAAATAGGGCCAGATGACCTGTAGAGGAAAGTACAAGCAAAGGAGTATTCCATCATTGACCATCCGAATAAAACCCTAGCTCAGATATCCATCCTGTCAGTGATGCAAAATTCAAAGGCATATAAGAATGCTTTAATGAAAGTGTTGAGTGAATTTTATGTACCCAATAACATCATCAGTGGAGAGATGGCCAATATGGTAGGGCAATTACTGGAAAGTCATTAGATCATCTTCTATGAAGATGAGTTACCGCCTGAAGGGTTGAATCACAATCGAGCATTGCATATCACAGTACAATTTGAAGACAAATTCATTGCCAAGGTCCTGGTTGACGGAGGTTCGAGCCTTAATATTTGTCCGTTGGACACTCTGAAAAGGTTGGACAAAGGTTTCCATGAAATACGGGTAGGAAGCATGAACGTGAAAGCTTTCGATGGGTCCCAAACAGCCACAATCGGGGAAATCAACCATTGCTTGCAGATGGGACCAACTTTGTTCGACGTCGAGTTTCAGGTACTTGACATACCAACCTCATTTAATCTTCTGTTGGGCCGACCATGGATCCATGCCGCTGGAGCCGTGCCTTATACACTACATCAGGCCGTGAAATTGAAATGGAATCGTCAGGAGGTAATCATTCACGGAGATGGCAGTAACCCCATTTACACCAGTCAAACCATCCCAGTCATTGGACATAGAAGAAGGCTAGGAGGGGAAACCTATCATCACATTGAACGGGTCAATGTCGTCGAGAAAGATAAATGGAGGAGCAGTAAATTAGAAAGCATATTGGCATGGTCTGGGCATGAGCCCGACAAAGGGCTGGGGAAGAATCTCTAGGGTATCACTAAACCAATACGACTGAAGGGTCATGGTACTACCTTCGGGCTCGGATATCAGTACACATGAAAAGAATACAATGATTGGTCGCTTCCATAGCGCAGACCATATTACCTTCTCGAGCAACTAGTGCCACGTCTAGATCAAGCTTTTCACCAAGATGATACAATATGGGAAACTGCTGAAGAGGAAACATTAGCTAGGTTGAAGAATTTGTTCTTGGAGGATGAAGACATGGACTGCATTGCCATAATGAGGAAGAGAAGGAAGAAGGCCTCACTATTCAGACCGTAAATAAAGGAGTTGTTCTCAGGTACTGGACCGCCACACCAATCCGAGCCCACCGAGTCCCTGGGTAGCTCGACAGATTTACTTCTATAGCCATTCTAGGCATTTTAGATTTCTAGTAATTTTGTTTTAAGATTTACTTGTTTCAAAATAAATGCTTGATTCATCGAGCCGTACTTGTTTGGATGATTTTCAGTTTTAATCAAATGTATTTGCTCTTTATTATTCATTACTATTTTTACACTTTTTCTTTCTACAATGTTATTATTATTTTTCATGATGAACCAGTGACTATGACATATAATGAGGCAACGCAACATGAGGATAGTGATTTAGATGAAGACGATGAGGTATCCGAGACCGTCAAGGAAACTCGCATCAGCATTCACTTGTCACCAACAGAGAAGGAAGAGTACATCCGTTTCCTAAAAGAGTATGAGGACATTTTCGCATGGTCATATGATGACATGACCGGTTTGAGCACGTCCATAGTGGCTAACAAGTTGCCTACTAATCCCATGTGTCCTCCAGTGAAGAAGAAACTCCAAAAGTTCAAACCAGACATGAGCCTGATCAAGGAGGAAGTTACCAAGCAAATCAAAGCCAAAGTTCTCAGGGTGGTTGAGTACCCAACCTGATTAGCTAACATTGTGCCAGTTCCGAAGAAGGATGGAAAAATCAGAGTATGTTTTGAATATCGAGATTTAAACAGAGCAAGTCCCAAGGACGACTTTCCATTGCCAAACATACACATTTTGATTGACAACTGCGCCAAGCATGAACTCCAATCCTTTGTAGATTGCTTCGCAGGTTATCACCAGATCTAGATGGATGAAGAAGATGCGGAGAAAACAACCTTTATTACACCTTGGGGTGTATACTGTTACAAGATGATGCCATTCGGTCTGAAGAACGCTGGGGCTACTTACATGAGAGCCATGACAACCATCTTTCATGATATGATACACAAGGAGATAGAGGTGTATGTGGACGACGTCATTATCAATTCTATGAAGGCCGCAGATCACATAGCGGACTTTCGAAAGTTCTTTGACAGTCTAAGGAAGTACAACTTAAATCTGAACCCCGCAAAATGTGCATTCGGGGTTCCCGTAGGAAAGTTATTGGGATTCATTGTCAGTCGTCGAGGGATAGAGCTCGATCTATCTAAAGTCAAAGCTATTCAGGAGTTACCACCGCCTAGGAGCAAAAAGGAAATGATGAGCTTCCTAGGATGTCTCAATTATATCAGTCACTTCATAGCACAGTCCATAGTCATATGTGAACCTATCTTCAAGATGCCGAGACAAGTTGGACCGAGGATTGTCAGAAAGTTTTTGATAAGATCAAGGAGTACCTGTCCACACCACCAATACTGGTCCTACCAGAACAGGACGACCTTTGCTACTTTATCTATCCGTAATGGATGGAGCCTTCGGATATGTTTTGGGACAACATGACGAGACAGGAAGAAAGGAGTAGGGCATATACTACCTGAGTAAGAAGTTCACACCTTACGAAGCACGATACTCTCTACTGAAATGCACTTGCTGTTCTTTGACCTGGGCAGTTTAGAAATTGAGGCACTACTTCTGTGCCTACACTACGTACCTCATATCCAGGATGGACCCTTTGAAGTACATATTCTAGAAACCCATGCCGATTGTAAAGTTGGCCAAATGGCAGATACTGCTAAGTGAGTTCGATATTGTCTACGTAACTCAAAAGGCGGTCAAAGGACAAACATTGGCAGATCAACTTACTGAAAATCCGGTGGGAGGAGCATATGAACCTTTGAAAAGATATTTTCCTAATGAAGAAGTGTCTTTCATAGGGGAAGACATTACCGAAACATACGACGGCTGAAGGATTTTCTTTGACGGAGCTGAAAATTTCAAAGGAGTGGGTATTGAAGGAGTTTTGGTATCAGAAATGGGTCAATATTATCCGGTATCTGCTAAACTCAGATTTCCCTACGCTAACAACATGACGAAATATGAAGCCTGCATACTAGGGCTCAACATGGCAATCGACATGGACATTCAAGAGTTGTTGGTAATCGGTGATTCAGACTTGCTTTTGCACCAAGTACAAGGAGAGTGGGCCACCAAGAATTCCAAGATATTGCCATATTTTCACCATGTGCAGAAATTAAGAAAGAGGTTCACAAAGATAGAATTTTGACATGTGCCCAGAATTCAGAATGAGTTTGCTGATGCATTGGCCACCTTGTCATCTATGATACAACATCTAGATAAGAAATATATTGATCCCATTCCGGCGGGGATCCATAATCAGCCGGCATATTGTGCTCATGTTGAAGAAGAAACATATGGAAAGACTTGGTTCTAGGACATCAAGGAGTATTTGTCAAAGGGAGAATATCCGGAGCATGCAAACCACACTTAGAAATGCACACTCTGGATATTGTCCAATCACTTCTTCCACAGTGGAGGAAATCTATATAGAAGAACTCCCGATTTGGGATTGCTAAGATGTGTTGACGCAAGAGAAGCTTCTAAACTGCTTAAAGATGTGCATGCCGGAATCTGTGGCCCCCACATGAATGGTTTCGTCTTGGCTAAGAAGATACTTAGGGTCAGATACTTTTGGATGACCATGGAGACAGATTGCATCCAGTATGTCTGCAAATTCTTTCAATGTCAAGTGCGTGCCGACATGATAAAAGTGCCACCAAACGAGCTCAATGCAGCAAGCTCACTTTGGCCATTCACTGCCTGGGGAATGAATATTATTGGTCCAATTGAGCCCAATGCTTCAAACTGACACAGATTTATTCTAGCAGCCATTGATTACTTCACAAAATGGGTAGAGGCTACATCCTACAAGGCTGTAATCAAGAAAGTTGTCATAGATTTTGTCAAGATCGTATTTTATGCCGATTTGGAGTTCCCGAGTCCATTGTTACTGATAATGCCGCCAATCTCAATAGTGATATAATTAAAGCCATGTGTGAAACTTTCAAAATCAAGCACAAGAATTCCACAACCTACAGATATCAACTGAATGGAGCCGTAGAAGCCGCCAACAAAAACATCAAGAAGATACTAAGGAAGATGGTAGAGAACCACAAACAATGGCACGAGAAGCTACCTTTTGCTTTATTGGGATACCGCACTACGGTTCACACATAAACCGGGGCAATTCCCTACATGTTGGTTTATGGTACCGAGGCTGTCATCCCAACCGAGGTAGAGATTCCTTCTTTAAGAATCATACAGGAAGATGAACTCAGCGATGCAGAATAGATGAGGACTTGCTATGAACAATTGGCCCTTATCGATGGAAAGAGGATGAACGCTGTGTGTCATGGTCAACTTTATCAGAATAGAATGTCCAGAGCTTTCAACAAAAGGGTCAAACTAAGGTAATTTGTACTAGGTCTATTGGTGCTGAAGAAGATCTTCCCACATCAAGAGGAAGCCAAAGGGATTCTCTCCCAACTGGCAAGGTCCGTACATGGTTCACAGGGTGCTGATAGGAGGAGCAGTCATACTTGCAGAAATGGATGGAGAAATCTGGCCAAAACCAATCAATTCAGACGCAGTCAAGAGATACTATGCTTAGATTATTTACATTTTCTCATATGATATAATTGAACTAGGCTCGACCTGATTCCCATTTAAGAGGGGATATGTAAGCAGCCTTATGGGTTCGGTCATATCATAATAAAATTTCTATTTACCTCAAGATCAGAAACTGGGGGAGAATTTTGAGGAGGACCCTCAAAATTCCAGAGCAAGTCCAACCAACGCCAACATATGTTAGGCGGTCAGAAAATGATTAAGAAACTGGGGCAGAATTTTGAGAAGGATTCTCAAAATTCTGAAGAACGTTCAGCAAGGCCTAGTATCCGCAAATAGTCAAAAGATCATCCACCAGATTGGGGCAGAATTTTGAGGAGGACCCTCAAAATTCCAATATAAGTGAGCTGCAATGCCTTTGAGATGTGTTACAGTCAGTAGTTCATTTAAAATTACTTGATATATCAATACGTTTCTAAAATGACTCTATTTTTATCAATGATTTCATATTTTTCGAAAACTTTATTCCCGTAGCAGTCAGGTGTTACCCAGTGGAACTCAAAAAGGCCTCCAGAACAGAGCAGCAAGGCTAGCTGATAGAAGCACGAACCAACCTCCCCTCACAAAACTTACAACTTTTCTTTGAACGCAGGCACATCTGGCGTAGTGATAGCATCCGCATATATATACATGTAACAACATTCTCTATCAATCAGGACATCATGCACCGAATATATCTCCAACTAAGACATATACTACACTTATTTGCTACTTGATCTTTGCATAAGGCTAATCCTTGCCTCCGTACCTGCATGAGGCTAATCCTTGCCTCCATATTTGAATGAGGTAATCCTTGCCTCCATATCTGCATGAGGCTAATCCTTGCCTCCCTATCTATATGAGGTTAATACCTGCCTCCATACCCGCATGAGGCTAATCCCTGCCTCCATATTTGCATGAGGCTAATCCTTGCCTCCATATCTGTATGAGGCTAATCCTTACCTCCCTATTTGCATGAGGCTAATCCCTACCTCTCTACTTGTATGAGGCTAATCCCTGCCTCCCTATCTGCATGAGTCTAATCCCTGCCTCCATATTTATATGAGTCTAATCCCTGCCTCCATATTTGCATGAGGCTAATCCCTACCTCCCCACTCGCATGAGGCTAATCCCTACCTCCATATCTGCATGAGGCTAATCCTTGCCTCACTACTTGCATGAGGCTAATCCCTGCCTCATATCTGCATGAGGATAATCCCTGTCTCCATATTTGCATGAGGCTAATCCTTGCCTCCATATTTGCATGAGGCTAATCCTTGCCTCCATACTTGCATGAGGCTAATACCTGCCTCCATATCTGCATGAGGCTAATCCTTGCCTCCACTATTTGCATGAGGCTAATCCCTACCTCCTTATCTTGCATGAGGCTAGTCCCTGCCTCCATATCTGCATGAGGCTAATCCTTGCCTCCCTATTTGCATGAGGCTAATACTTTCCTCCATACTTGCATAGAGGCTAATCCCTGCCTCCCCATCTTCATAAGGCTAATGCTTGCCTCCCATATCTGCATGAGGCTAACCCTTGCCTCCCATATCCGCATGGGACTAAGCATTGTCCTTCTTTGCACAAATATTGCTCTATTTCTAGTATTATCTATTTGCTTTTCAATCAGGCTAAGCTCTGCCCTCCATTTTCACAAGACTAAGCCTTGTCTTGTTAACATCACGTTATTGCATATCATGGGCTGAAATATTGCCAATCTATCCAAAGGAGTCATATTCTAAAAGGCATCATTCTCATAGCCGGAAGACACCATGCCATGGCCTGAGGATCCCTCAAATTTGCATATCATTATTCAAAGGTGTCATGGTTCAGAGACACCATTTTTATGGCCCGAGAACATCATTTCATGGCCTGCGAATCCCTCACTAAACAATTCATGGCCCAGGATATCATGGTCTGAGGACGTCATCCTTAACCATCCAAAGACAACTCTCATGGTCCATAAGGGAATCTGCATCATGTTTAAATTTTCGTACAAGTACATATTCGTAGCATCTTTTTATTTGTAGGTAACCAGTAAGAAACCGCTATCCCAGCAGGAGCAACCGCGCTCCAGTTCCTTCAACTATCTCAAGCTTAACCATAACCATTCTTTCACCTATCCCGAAATCGCATGGCCATTCTTGTAATGACTTCATCGGTATATTCTGCCGATGAATCCAGAACTACACATGGCCTGATTCTTGTAAGACTAGGGATATGTTGGCAACTCGAAGACCGGAGTCCGGCCTCTGTTATTCGAAACATCCCGTCCGGTCAAAATTGGCCATCATTTCTTTACCCGAAAACTCTTTCATCCTTCCCAGGTAAAGAGGGGCAGCTGTTGATACCCAATTTTTCCCCATATATTTTTTAATACACATATATACTTTTAAAATAGTACATATGCAGTTATAAGCATGCATAAGTATTTTTATAATTCTTTTATAATTTAAAAAAGAAGAAGCTCCAAATTGATTTATTTCTTCCCTTTTTATTTATAAAACTTCCAATAATTATCCTTCAAATTATTTTTTGTGGTGATTTAGTCATCTATATTATTTATTTATTCCAAAATATTGTTTAAATATTTCTAATGCATTTTTTTTATAATTGCATTTACATTTTTTTCGGTTAAATTGCATATCTTTGTAATAATAGCCTTACTAATGCATAATTACATTATTAGTGCGTAAAATGATCTTTATATTTTTAAAATGTTAAAAAAATATTTTAAATCATATTAGTACACGAAAATAGTTTTTAGAAATCATTTATTATTTTTATAAATTATATAGGATTAAAAGTGGCTATTTAAAACCTAACCTATTTTTATTTCAATTTCAGCCTTAATTCTGACCCAATACCCAACCCAATTTTTAAACCTAAACCTACCCAGGCCCAATACCCATCCATCCGACCCGATCCGGCCCCAAAAAACCCTTTAATCTCGATCGTTGATCATAGAGATCAACAACCACAAACAACCATTCCTAAAATAAACCCAAAAGACCACCCAAACCTTATCATTTTCTATACTACCCGCTGCCCTGAAATCCCTCTCTGCTCTCAAATGCTCTAAACCTAACCCTAATCCAATCTCTCTGACCCACAACTATGTCTATCTCTGGTAGTTTCTCACCACCTCCCAAGCCTCCAATGGCCTCTCATGTTATTCTTGCCATCTCCAAGGCCATCAAGGGACCAAGGCTAGTGACTTGCATCTATGGTTCCTCCCTCGCCTGTTTCAGGCCATTCCAGTGTAATTCCGAGTAAGATCGTCCTATATTGACTATGATCTATGAGTTTCTCAGTATGTTTCTTCATCTCTGTGCCGTTCTCTTCGAAACCCTAATTTCTTTTTCTAAACCTCTTAGATCTGTACAAATCTGAGCTGATTTGGGTTTGTTTTATGTGAGCTTTAAAACAACCTTAAGATTCTTTACAAGAATCGTATTATTTTCAAGTGATTTTCATCTTTTCCTAAAATGGAGGTTTCTGGAATTTCCTTTTAAAAATTGTTTGATGATTTTTGTGTTTAATCTTCTGCTTCTCATATATTTTGACTGATTTTATGAGTCTGCTACAACTTTAACTTGCTTGTACCAAAAGCCTTAATTTTTGGGGTTCTTCGTTTGGTTTCTGAGTATTAGTACATCTGATTGTGTTCTTGCTTTGGGTTCTTGTGATTTCTCGTGATTTTCTTGTCCTAATATGCTTCTACTGAATTTATTAGTTCGACCTTTCACTAATTTTATGTGTTTGTGTTCGTCCTGACTATTCATGTTAAGACCTGTAACATTCTCCTTGAATTAGTGGCATTCTAAATATTTGTTTTGTTAAAGATATGTGGAATCCTGACTATTCATGTTGTACCTTATTTTATATGTTAAACATGCTGACTCTTTCATGACTATCTCCTTGATTATTTTGAATTCCTTATTTCTTGGTTTGCTTTGAACACTTTCCTTTAAACTTTTGATTCTTACCTCTCTACTCGATTTGATTGAATTACTTGCCTTAATTAATTGTCCTTTGCCTTGTTTGTATTGTGCTGATTCATACTGATTTGTTTCTTTAATTAATACTTCTGTTATTTACCCCTAATTACCTACTCTATACTATACCTTACTTGATTCCTTTCCTTACATACTTAGCATGCTTTATCGTTGATCTAAATTGTCCATTGATTAAGGGAAAGACTTGTTGATTTACATGCGACTTCCTTGATTTGCTCCGTAATTGATCTCTTACCTTATTTGTTAAGCTTTTGATTACTATATAAACCCCCTCTTATTTTAATTTCAAAAACAACGAACATTAGTTCAAAAATCACTACTCCTTACACTCTAAAGTTCTCTTTCTCTACTGCTACTTGTGATACTCACTGATCTAGCCGGTTGAAAGCCAAGGCTAGATATTGGAACTTTATTTGCTTTATATTCTGCACCCTTTTCTTCAACTGGTATGTCTCTAATTAAGTTTTGAGATCCAAACCCTAAGTGTTTCATTCCTGTACAAGTTCATCAGTTATGATTTCAACTTGTATTCCTGTTTATTTCTTTGCTCAGTATGTCTAAACTTTATCCTGTTCAATGCATGTTTTACACTCTACACTCTTTCCTGCTTACTTCTTCACCTAGCATCTCCAAACTATATGTTTAAACCTGTTCAAGACATGCCAACTATTATCTATGTCCTAACTATTTACTAAGTCTCTAAGATCCTAAGTGTTGCATGTAGTTTGTGACTATATGTTTCCTCTATCCCTATCCATGTACCCTAATGTGATTCTTATGTACCACAATCCCTTTATTCCCATGTGAAGATCTATTTGTTAAGTGTTCTTTTCTGAATCTGGATGTCTCTTATGACCAATTAATTGTCTCCTGCTTGGTACTCTTCTCAAACTGTCTTTTACCACTAAGTTATTTCCTATTTATGAAAAATTTTTCTACTTCTGATGTCATCTCTATACTATTTTCAAAACAGAACTATGTCAAGCACTCTCACTTCACTCTTAGGATATTAGGTTCTGCCCTCTGATATGTGTACTGCCTTGAGACCCTTAAGATACCTCTGAACTTTGGCATGTCAGAGCTGACCTCTCCACACTGCACCTAAATCAGTTAATGTTTGAGAAAAAGTCTAGGTGTGGGCACTACCCGGGATCCTGGAAGTCCTTAGGGAACTCTGACACACCTAGACACGATACTGTCTCTGGAACTTTGGCATTTGAGACTATTGGAGGTTTGGAAGTCATTTGGGCCTACTGCATGCTCCCTATAGATTAACTTCTGTTCATTTATGTATTTTAATTCATTAGTTTGTAATAATTATTGTAATCAACATTGGGGTGATTAGTGAAAAGGGGTGGGTAGTTATATATGTTAGGTACATCGGGTAGACATTATGCCTATAGGATTGTGTTAATACATTTCCTATGTTTGCTTTACTTCCATAATATTAGAATCCATGCCTATAGGATCTAAATGTCTCTAATAATAGAAATCATGCCTATAAGGTCAAAATCAGCCTTATAATTAGATATCATGCCTATAGAGATAAAGTAATTAAAGTTCAGTTTTTGTTACAACATGTATTCACATTCGTCTTCTTAAATATCATGCCTATAAGTTCAAAAGTCAACTTTAATAACAAGATACCATGCCTATAGGGATTAAAATTAGCTCTAATAGAAATCATGCCTATAGAACTTAAAATCAGTTTAATTCATGTTAGTTCATTCTGAATTGGTTTAATCAACTGTCCGCTTCTTTAAACGAGCTTTTAAACACTGCCTCAAATTAATACCGCTAGAAAACATGTTTATAGGGTCTCAAGTTGTCCGTTTTAAAAACTGTTCATTGTTTTACTGCATTCCTAATCAATGTAGATATCATGCTCTTAGGACACCACTGTTATACACATAGGCAAGCCTCTAGGGCGATTTATTTTTTGCAACTATGAAACTGTGCTTTATTATTTAAAACTATTCATATTTAACATGTCTGAATCAGTAGGCAAGCTAAATAGGATTTTGACAATCTGTCCTAATTCAATACTGTATAATCCCTGCTCACCTAGATATCATGTTTTAGGATTTTCTCTTAAATACCTGACTGTTGTTTGAAGACGTGCATTTACTTGTTATATTTGTGGAGGTGACTGTGAGCCTGTAATTTGTTCTCTTTAAATGCAGTCCTAATTTTTCTTGATTGATGCTTAGACTTTTATCCTTTTAAACCTTAGGAAGTTCTAGAACTATCCAAAAGTAGAGGTCCTAAAATACCTCCAGGGCCATGAGGAAGGGACGAGTATTGCATGCATAGGACATTTTCAAGGTTGCTAGAGCGCTTTAGGCTATGACCAAAGGGAGGGAATTGGTTAGTAAGGATATGATGACTACGTGCTAATGTCACGTGTAGCCCCTCATTGAGGAGTGTTTACCGGGCATTGTGTGGGGTGATCCTGTTGGCTAACCAACCTAGGACCCTTCTTTCCCAATTTTGATGTTTAAACTTTACTTTTCTATATGTATGCAACTTGTTCAAGTCTTTTTTTTATCTCATTACTTGAGTCATACAATGTCCAAAATATGCCTTTATTTGCAAGTATGTGTTTAAATCATTTATTTGATAAAAGGACTAATTCGTAAGTATAAGTTCGGTCGGGACCCACCGTTGTGGACCTAGAAGGGTGGCTAACACCTTGCCCTCAAGGTTATTTCGAGCCCTTACCCTAAATTTCTGGTAATGCAAACTAGTCTATGAGTCAATTACTCTTGGTGCCCTAACGCACCTTAATTCGTTAGGTGGCAACTCTTCAAATAACCAATTCCCAAAAGGAAACGAGTTGTTCCCAATGAATGTCGAAACCCGAACTTCGCAAGGAGAAAAATGGGGCTCGAGAACATGGCGACTCTGCTGGGGATATTTAGGATCTTACCATAATGAACTTATCATTTGGGAATTAGTCCAAGCATTCTCTATCCCACATACCCCTTTCCCCTTATTTGAATTTAATTGTCTATTTTCAAGCATTTATGATTTCTTTATTCCTGAAACTGACTAGTCTCCTTGCTTTCTTTTTTTGTATCTGTCTTTCAATTATTTAAATACCGCATTTTCTATTTTTTTACATGCAAATACTTGATTACATGCTATTTATTGCTGCATAAATCATGCTCCACATGATATTCCACATGATATTCCACTCGTGCGTATTAAATCCTATAGCAATGCTTGATGAGTGGTTGCGTTCTTCCTATTTATTACCCTTATATTAGGAAAAGGTTATTTGTGATAAAACTAGTCGATTAGAGGTGCAGTCGACGGTTTCGTGCCTTTCCCCCTCAAGTTGTCCGCTTGAGGGTGCCAGTTTAGACCTCCATAGTAACCTTACTCTGATTATAATTGTGCATGCATCATGGTCAAACCTAGTTGGATTAACATGTTGTCCACATAATAATTCTTTAAGTCAAGCCTTATCCAGAAGTTCACCGGGATTTCCAAAATACCAACGGACACAACCACATTCTGTGCATTAATCTGGAGAACTAAATGCTAATATGCTAATCATGAATGTATAGATTGTCGAGTTTGTTGGGGGAGAAGGGACTAACCCTTTTGTTTTGCAGAAAACGAGGCACGAGGTCCCCATATTCGGTATGGTTAGCAACATTCCACCATTTCTTCTAGATTGGTGGGATGACCTTTCCTCAAGTGACAAGAAACATGTAAGAAAGTACCTGGGTAACTTGCCTTCCCTGCTAGACATTGAGCTAAACAACAAGTTGATCTTGGTTGCCACTTTTTTCTGGGACAATGAGAGGTCTGTGTTCCGTTTTGGCGACATAGAAATGACACCACTTCTAGAAGAAATTGGAGGGCTTGCGGGATTGACTTAGGATAGTCCCGGGTTATTGGTGCCGGAGAACCGTACCGGTAAAGGGTTCTTAAAGATGATGGGACTGAAGAAAAATGCTAACCTGGCATGCCTGAAGGAATCTTACATACCCTTCGAATATCTGTATGAGAGGTATGGCCATAGCAAGTCCTACTGTACCTACCATGATGAGCTCTCTCACTTCTATGGGCCACATCCACTGCAGAGTGTTCATGTTCATTGTATGCTTCTTAGTCCTGGTAGTATTACCAATGAAAAGGGAAAGAATCCACACTAGGTTGGCCATGGTCGCCAAGAATTTGATGGAAGGGATCAATGGACAGACATACACTATAGTCCCTATGATCATAGCCGACATCTACATGGCTTTGGATCGCTGTCAAAGAGGGGTCAAGCATTTCGAGGGTTGTGACTTGTTGCTGCAGTTGTGGTTGTTAGAACATTTTCAAAAGGGTTACTATCGTCAAGAATTTTTGCGAAGGGCTTGGAACGACCATATTGCCTTCCATCACCCCAAGCGGATGACTTACATTCCAGACAGGCTTGCTTATCCGGAAAGTGCCAAAGAATGGGTAGAGTTCTTCGACAATCTGACCGAGAAACAGGTGCAATGGATGTTTGAATGGTTCCCAACAGACGAATTCATCATCAGATCCAGGGACGCTCCACACCTGGTGCTGATTGGGTAAGAGGGATATACCCTTATGTCCCTATCCGAGTTATGAGGCAAGTAGGCAGGAAACAGGTTGTACCAAGGGTTGCCAAGATGAGTCATTTTAGGGCATACTTTCAAGACAACGACATCCCTTACAAGTGCCAAGCTCAGCACATGTGGCACTGCAAAATCATTGTGGAAAAGAGCACCGTTGAGCCAGCCAAGTATTATACAGGGTGTGAACCTCTCTACCCAACATGGTTAGAGGACAATATAAAAGGAATGGTAATGCTGGGAGCCGGTCGAGGGAATAGAATTATAGACGAAGAAGCTGAAGCTCAAGTCAAATACAACAGGCTTCGTAAGAGGGTCCACGACTCTAAGAATGAGCATCGGGAAATACATGAGAGAAATGTGAGGTTGATCGAAGAATGGAAAGAAATGGCAGTCACTTCCAACAGGAAGTTGGGATATCTGGAGCGAGGAATAGTGGTGCTGGAAGGTAAAGTCATAAAGAGGATCTAGGATTGCTAGAACGCTGAAGGAACTGAAGGAGGACATCTGGCCAGAGCCTACTTGCTGCTGGGTCTGCGCGAGTTGGGGGACCTGTATGATGGAGTTAGGAAGAGAGAATCTGGAGAAGGTCCTTCTGGGACCAAATAGGCTAGATTTATTTGCTTTCCTGAAATGTAATAAGGCCAATTGCCAGTAGTGACTTGCTTTTCTATTATCTTAGTGTCGTTTTGGGACTCATCTATTTTTACATTATGAAATGAAGTATTTATTGGCATCCAAAATTCTCCAAATCTATTTGTCACTAGTCCTACCTCGAACACAATGAGTCTCCCAAATTTGGACGCAAATTTACATTTCCACAATCTGTGTATAAATACTATAAACATTTCAGAAACCTCACTGACTTGTTACCTTTTTGTTTTCCTTATTTTGATTATTCCCATCTCCTTAGGTTGGTTCACTCATACTGGCCTCATCAGCGTATCATACCAGATCTAGAGGCCCTCCTCCTCCAAGCAATACAAAAGGCAGAGGAAAAACAAAAATGGACGATTTAAGTGGTATCCAAAAGGAGAATGTTGAGAACGCAGAAACTTCAGATGGACAGAGTACTCCGGCACCAAACGACCTAGTCTTGAGATTGGAACAAAAGATACTGGAACTGCAAGGAAAACTTGTGCAGGTTCGCAACTTGGCAAACTTGTCACTCACCCTGAATGTCCCTGACATCAACCAACAAAACACAAAGAACCCAACACCTCCCCAAAACACATAAAACCAACATCCACAAAATCCTTCCGCACCAAATCAATATGCAACTCCACCCCAAAAATCTCAATCCATTACTGATACCAACTCCACCACAACATCACCACCAACTAATTCAATACTCACCAACCACCACTTACCACACTCCCCAAAACACACCACAACCCATTCCCGATCCTCAAAACTCCACCAATAACCATCATTACAACCAAGTCCCTAGCACCTATCAAAGCAACCCTATATATGTAGAAACTGTGCCTCACTCTATCCAACCAATCTCCTATACACCAGAATACTTCGAGAAGGACATGCTCTTTAAGAACATGGCTGAAGAACTCAAAAGTTGACAAGCCGAGTTCAGGGTGTTGAAGGCGACAAAGGAATAGAAGGTTTGAACTATGAAGACCTCTGTATACAACCAGATGTAGAACTGCCAGAGGGATGCAAACCTCCCAAGTTTGAGATGTTCGACGGTACAGATGATCCTAAGGTTCATCTGAGGACCTATTGTGAAAAGCTTGTCGAGGTCGGAAAAGACAAAAAGATCCAAATAAAACTCTTTATGAGGAGTCTTACAGGGGATATTTTGTCCTGGTACATCAACCAAGATCCCAAGAAATGGTCAAATTGGGTGAGTATGGCATCAGATTTTATGGACCGGTTCAGGTTCACTACAGAGAATGCACCGGATGTTTTCTACAGTAAGAATCCTAAGAAGAAGCCTACTGAGACTTTCCATGAGTATGCTACTCATTGGAGGTCGAAAGCGACCAAGGTCAGGCCATCTTTGGACGAGGAACAGATGAACAAGTTCTTCATCAGAGCACAAGATCCACAATATGATGAAAGGTTGATGGCTATCGAAAATCATAAATTCTCTGATATCATCAAACTTGTAGAAAGAATCGAAGAAGGAATCAAGAGCGGGATAGTAACGAATTTTGAGGTACTACAGGCCAAAAATAAGGCATTACAATCAGGTGGCATATCGAAGAAGAGAGACGTTGGGGCAGTAATGGTGGCCTAGGGCCCAAAATCTCCACTTACCTATCAAACACCCCCACCCATATATCAAACACCTCCACCTACATTTCAAACACCTTCGCACATATACTAAGCATCACCGCCTACATATCAGCCGTCATCTCCCAGATATTCCCAATAAGCCATTGTCCATCACACCTATAACTCCCAACCATCCTATTTCCAATCACCTCCAACTCGCCAAAACTTTCCAAGACCAAGACCCAATTTCGACCGCAAGCCACCTAGACAATACACCACCATTGCTGAACCCATCGACCAACTGTATGAAAGGTTGAAAACCACTGGTTATGTCACCCCCGTTCCTGCTATGGCATTAGAGAATCCATCCCAATGGGTCAATCCGAACAAAACTTGTGCTTACCATCCTGGTATGAAGGGGCACGCCACTGATGAGTGCCGTATATTGAAGGATAATATCCATACGCTAATTAACAACAAGGTCATACAGGTAAATGAAGCCGCACCTAATGTCCGCAACAAACCCATCCCTGATCATAGAGGTGGTGGGGTACATATGATAGAGACAAACAAAGAATGAGACCTTGAGGGGTTGATTGGGCTTATTCGAGAAGGCGAAGACTTTAAAGTTGCAGTCACACTTACTCCTATTTTGGTACAAACTCAGTCATCAATCGAGGTTAAGGTAGCTGCACCGGTTCCATTTGAGGTAGAGGTGGCTCTACCTACGGCCACCCCCGCTCCATTTGAAGTATAAGTGGTCACACCTTTCATTGTAACAGTATCAAACGCACCTCCTTTCGACTCGAAAGCAATACCCTAGGATTACGTTGCCGAAGCTCGGTAAAAAGGGAAGGCAAAGGTAGAGGAATCTGATGCTGCGCAAGGAATGACTAGGACTGGAAGAGTCTATACACCTGAACACTTGGGAGGATCAAGTAAGGATGCCACTACTAGGTAGCCGTCATTGAAACAGGGCCAGATGACCTGTGGAGGAAAGTACAAGCAAAGGAGTATTCCGTCATTGACCATCTGAATAAAACCCTAGCTCAGATATCCATCCAGTCACTGATGCAAAATTCAGAGGCGTATAAGAACGTTTTAATGAAAGTGCCGAGTGAAGATTATGTACCCAATAACATCACCAGCGGAGAGATGGCCAATATGGTAGGGCAAGTATTGGATAGTCATAAGATCATCTTCCATGAAGATGAGCTACCGCCTGAAGGGTTGAATCACAATCGAGCATTGCACATCACAGTGAAATTTGAAGATAAATTCATTGCCAAGGTCCTGGTTGACGGAGGTTCAAGCCTCAATATTTGTTTGTTCGACACTCTGAAAAGGTTGGACAAAGGTTTCCATGAAATACGGGTAGGAAACATGAATGTGAAAGCTTTCGATTGGTCTCAAAGGGCCACAATCGGGGAAATCAACCTTTTCTTGAAGATGGGGCCAACTTGGTTCGACGTTGAGTTTCAGGTACTTGACATACCAGCCTCATATAATCTTCTATTAGGCCGACCATAGATCTATACCGCTGGAGCCGTGCCTTCCATACTACATCAGGCCATGAAATTGAAATGGAATCGTCAGGAGGTAATCATTCACTGAGATGGGAGTAACCCCATTTACACCAGTCAAACCATCTCAGTCATTGGACATAGAAGAAGTCTAGGAGGGGAAACCTATCATCATATTGAATGAGTCTATGCCGTCGAGAAAGATAAATGGTGGAGCAGTAAAATAGAAAGCATATTGGCATGGTCTGGGTATGAGCCCAGTAAAGGGCTGGGGAAGAATCTCCAAGGTATCACTAAACGAATACGGCTGAAGGGTCATGGTACTACCTTCAGGCTCAGATATCAGTACACATGGAAAGAATACAATGATTGGTCGCCTACATGGCACATACCGTATTACCCTCTCGAGCAACCAATGCCATGTCTAGATCAAGCTTTTCACCAAGCTGATACAATATGGGGAATTGCTGAAGTGGAAGCATTAGCTGGGTTGAAGAATCTATTCTTGGAGGATAAAAACATGGACTGTAGTGACATAATTGAGGAAGAGGAGGAAGAAGGCCTCACTATTCAGACCGTAAAGAAAGGAGCTGTTCTCAGGAACTGGACTACCACACCATCCCGAGCCCGCTGAGTCCCAAGGTAGCTCGGCAGATTTACTTCTATAGCCATTCTAGGCATTTCAGATTTCTAGTAATTTTGTTTTAAGATTAAACTGTTTCAAAACAAATGCTTGTTTTATCGAGCCGTACTTGTCTGGATGATTTTCAGTTTTAATCAAATGCATTTGCCCTTTATTATTCATTACTATTTTTACACTTTTTCTTTCTACAACGTTATTATTACTTTTCCTGATAAACCAGTGACTGTGACATGTAATGAGGCAACACAACATGAGGATAGTGATTCAGATGAAGAAGATGAGGTACCCGAGGAAGTTGTCAGGGAAGCTGAAAATTTCGAGAATAAGCCTAAGTCCAATCTGGACGAAATCGAAGCAGTAAATTTGGGAGATGACGAGACCGTCAAGGAAACTTGCATCAGCATTCACTTGTCACCAACAGAGAAGGAAGAGTACATCCGTTTCCTAAAAGAGTATGAGGACATTTTCACATGGTCATATGATGACATGACCGGTTTGAGCACGTCCATAATGGCTAACAAGTTGCCTACTAATCCCATGTGTCCTCCAGTGAAGCAGAAACTCCAAAAGTTCAAACCAGACATGAGCATGATCAAGGAGGAAGTTACCAAGCAAATCAAAGCCAAAGTTCTCAGGGTGGTTGAGTACCCAACCTGGTTAGCTAACCTTATGCCAGTTTCGAAGAAGGATAGGAAAGTCAGAGTATGTGTTGACTATCAAGATTTAAACAGAGCAAGTCCCAAGGACAAATTTCCATTGCCGAACATACACATTTTGATTGACAACTGCGAAACTGGATGGATGAAGAAGAAGCGGAGAAAACAACCTTTATTACACTATGAGGTGTATACTGTTATAAGATGATGCCATTCGGTCTGATGAACACTAGGGCTACTTACATGAGAGCCATGACAACCATCTTTCATGATATGATACACAAGGAGATAGAGGCACTACTTCTGTGCCTACACTACGTACCTCATATCTAGGATGGACCCTTTGAAGTACATATTCTAGAAACCCATGTCGACTGGAAAGTTGGCCAAATGGCAAATACTGCTAAGTGAGTTCGATATCGTCTACGTAACTCAAAAGGCGGTCAAATGACAAGCATTGGCAGATCACCTTACTGAAAATCCGGTGGGAGGAGCATATGAACATTCGAAAATATATTTTCCTGATGAAGAAGTGTCGTTCATAGGGGAGGACATTACCGAAGCATACTACGGTTGGAGGATGTATTTTGACGGAGCTAAAAATTTCAAAAGAGTGGGTATTGGAGCAGTTTTGGTATCAGAAATGGGTCAACATTATCCGGTATCTGCTACACTCAGATTTCCCTACACTAACAATGTGACAGAATATGAAACCTGCATACTAGGGCTCAATATGGCAATCGACATGAGCATTCAAGAGTTGTTGGTAATCGGTGATTCAGACTTGCTTGTGCACCAGGTACAAGAAGAGTAGGCCACCAAGAATTCCAAGATATTGCCATATTTGCAGAAATTGAGAAAGAGGTTCACAAAGATAGAATTCTGACATGTGCTCAGAATTTAGAATGAGTTTGCCGATGCATTGGCCACCTTGTCATCTATGATACAACATCTAGATAAGAATTATATTGATCCCATTCCGGTGGGGATCCATAATCAGCCAGCATATTGTGCTCATGTTGAAGAAGAAACAGATGGAAATCCTTGGTTCCATGATATCAATGAGTATTTGTCAAAGAGAGAATATTTGGAGCATGCAAACCACACTCAGAAATGAACACTCTGGATATTGTCCAATCACTTCTTCCACAATGGAGGAAATCTGTATAGAAGAACTCCCGATTTGGGATTGCTAAGATGTGTCGATACAAGAGAAGCTTCTAGACTGCTTGAGGATGTGCATGCCAGAACCTGTGGCCCGCACATGAATGGTTTCGTCTTGGCTGAGAAGATACTTAGGGCTGGATACTTTTGGATGACCATGGAGACAGATTGCATCCAGTATGTCCGCAAATGCTTTCAATGTCAAGTGCATGCCGACATGATAAAAATGCCGCCAAACGAGCTCAATGCAACAAGCTCACCTTGGCCATTCCCTGCCTGGAGAATGGATGTTATTGGTCCAATTGATCCCACTGCTTCAAACGGATATAGATTATTCTGGTATCCATTGATTACTTCACAAAATGGGTAGAGGCTGCATCCTACAAGGCTATAACCAAGAAAGTTGTCGCAGATTTTGTCAAAGATCGTATTGTATGCCGATTCGGAGTTTCCGAGTCCATTGTTACTGATAATGCCGCCAATCTCAACAGTGATCTAATGAAAGTCATGTGTGAAACTTTCAAAATCAAGCACAAGAATTCCACAACCTATAGACCTCAGATGAATGGAGCCGTAGAAACCGCCAACAAAAACATCAAGAAGATACTAAGGAAGATGGTGGAGAACTACAAACAATTGCATAAGAAGCTATCTTTTACTTTATTGGGATACCGCACTATAGTTCACACATCAACCGGGGCAACTCCCTACATGTTGGTTTATGGTACCGAGGCTGTCATCCTAGCCGAGGTAGAGATTTCTTTTTTAAGAATCAGACAGGAAGCTGAACTCAACGATGTAGAATGGATGAGGACTTGCTATGAACAATTGGCCTTTATCAGTGGAAAGAGGATGAATGCAGTGTGTCATGGTAAACTTTATCAAGATAAGAATTTCCAGAGCTTTCAACAAAAGGGTCAAACTAAGGCAATTTGCACTAGGTCAGTTGGTGGTGAAGAAGATCTTCCCACATCAAGAGGAAGCCAAAGGAAAATTCTCTCCCAACTGGCAAGGTCCGTACATGGTTCACAGGGTGCTGACATGAGGTGCACTCAAACTTGCAGAAATGGATGGAGAAATCTGGCCAAAACCAATCAATTCAGATGAAATCAAGAGATATTATGCTTAGATTATTTACATTTCCTCATCTGATGTAATTAATCTACGCTCTACCTGATTCCTGTTTAAGAGGGGATACGTAGGCAACCTTATGGGTTCGGTCATATCATAATAAAATTTCTATTTCCCTCAAGATCAGAAACTGGGGCAGAATTTTGGGGAGGACCCTCAAAATTTCGGAGCAAGTCCAGCCAATGCCAACATATGTCAGACGGTCAGAAATTGATTAAGAAACTAGGGCAGAATTTTGAGAAGGATTCTCAAAATTCCGAAGAAGGTTCAGCAAGGCCTAGTATCCGCAAACGGTCAAAAGATCATCTACCAAATTGGGGCAGAATTTTGAGGAGGACCCTTAAAATTCCAATATAAGAGAGTTGCAATGCCTTTGAGATGTGGTATAGTCAGTAGTTCATCTAAAATTACTTGATATATCAATATATTTCTAAAATGACTCTATTTTTATCAATTATTGCATATTTTTCGAAAACATTATTCCCGTAGCAGTCAGGTGTTGCCTAGGGGAACTCAAAAAGGCCTCCAGAATGGAGCAAAGCAAGGCTAGCTGATAGAAGCACGAACCAACCTCCCCTCACAAAACTTACAACTTATCTTTGAACACAGGCACATCTGGTGCAGTGATAGCATCCATAAATATATACACATAACAAAATTCGCTATCAATCAGGACATCAGGCACCGAATATATCTCCAACTAAGACATATACTACTCTTATTTGCTACCTGCTCTGTGCATAAGGCTAATCCTTGTCTCCGTACCTGCATGAGGCTAATCCCTGCCTCCATATTTGCATGAGGCTAATCCTTGCCTCCATATCTACATGAGGCTAATCCTTGCCTCCCTACCCGCATGAGGCTAATCCCTGCCTCCCTACCCGCATGAGGCTAATCCCTTCTTCCATATTTGCATGAGGCTAATCCTTGCCTCCATATCTGTATGAGGCTAATCCTTGCCTCCTTATTTGTATGAGGCTAATCCCTGCCTCCATATCTACATGAGGCTAATCCTTGCCTCCCTATCTTGCATGAGGCTAATCCTTGCCTCCGCTATTTGCATGAGGCTAATCCCTGCCTCCCTACTTGTATGAGGCTAATCCCTGCCTCCCTATCTGCATGAGGCTAATCCCTGCCTCCATATTTGCATGAGGCTTTCCCTACCTCCCCACTCGCATGAGGCTAACCCCTGTCTCCGCACTCGCATGAGGCTAATCCTTGCCTCCATATCTGCATGAGGCTAATCCTTGCCTCCACTACTTGTATAAGGCTAATCCCTACCTCCATATCTGCATGAGGCTAATCCTTGACTCCATATCTGTATGAGGCTAATCCTTGCCTCCCTATTTGCATGAGGCTAATCCTTGCCTCCATACTCTCATGAGGCTAATCCCTGCCTCCATATCTGCATGAGGCTAATCCTTGCCTCCACTATTTGCATGAGGCTAATCCCTGCCTCCCTATCTTGCATGAGGCTAATCCATGCCTCCATATCTGCATGAGGCTAATCCTTGCCTCCCTATTTTCATGGGGATAATCCTTGGCTCCATACTTGCATAGAGGCTAATCCCTGCCTCCCCATCTTTATAAGGCTAATCCTTGCCTCCAAAATCTGCATGAGGCTATCCCTTGCCTCCTATATCCACATGGGACTAAGCATTGTCCCTCTTTGCATAAATATTGCTCTATTTCTAGTATTATTTATTTGCTTTTCAATCGGGCTAAGCTCTGCCCTCTATTTTCACAAGACTAAGCCTTGTCTTGTTAACATCACGTTATTGCATATCATGGGCTAAAATATTGCCAATCTATCCAAAGGCGTCATAGTCTAAAAGGCATCATCCTCATAGCCGGAAGACACCATACTATGGCCTGAGGATCCCTCAAATTTGCATATCATTATTCAAAGGCGTCATGGTTCAGAGGCACCATTTTTCATGGCCCGAGAACATCATTTCATGGCCTGTGAATACCTCACTAAACAATTCATGGCCCAGGACATCATGGTCTGAGGACGTCATCCTTAACCATCCAAAGACAACTCTCATGGTCCAAAAGGGAATCTACATCATGTTTAAATTTTCGTATAAGTACATGTTCGTAGCATCTTTTTTTCTGCAGGTAACCAGTAAGCAACCGCTATCCCAGCAGGAGCAACCTCGCTCCAGTTCCTTCAACTATCTCAAGCTTAACCATAACCATTCTTTCACCTATCCCAAAATCTCGTGGCCATTCTTGTAATGACTTCATCGGTATATTCTGCCGATGAATCCAGAACTACACATGGCCTGATTCCTGTAAGACTAGGGATATGTAGGTAACTCGAAGACTAGAGTCCGACCTCTATTATTCGAAATATCCTGTCCGGTCAAAATTGGCCATCATTTCTTTACCCGAAAACTCTTTCATCCTTCCCAGGTAAAGAGGGGCAGCAGTTGATACTCAATTTTTCTCCATATATTTTTTAATACACATATATACTTTCAAAATAGCACATATGCGGTTATAAGCATGCATATCTTTTATAATTTGAAAAAGAAGAAGCTCTAAATTGATTTATTTCTTCCCTTTTTATTTATAAAACTTCCAATAATTATCCTTCAAATTATTTTTTGTGGTTATTTAGTCATCTAAATTCTTTATTTATTCCAAAATATTGTTTAAATGTTTTTAATGCATTTTTTTTCAATCTGCTAGGCAAACGCCTAGGGCTAGTTTTATTAATAACCAGATAAAAGACAAAATACAATGTCATTATATCCTACGAACTGAAAGGAATAAAGTTTGAAATTAACAAATAGCCTATTATCAAAGTTGAGTGTTGCACTCAACATTGATATCGCATTAATGCTATTAAGCTTTGTAATACAATTCTGCATCCAAGAATGTGCATGTGAAAGGCTTCAAAAACGCATGCTGTACTTTGTTTGCACTCATTTGACCAGATCTTATCAAGTTCCATTCATACTCCATCATTAAAACAAATATATACCTGAGCTCCTCTAAAATCCCTAGCATGCTGGTGTTAAATCCAACCTTTTTGTTCCATCCTCGAGTTTCTTTCAACATTATTCTTCGGCGTGCAATTCCAATTGGAACTGCCGAGCCTCCCTCGTGGAATGCATATGAGCTCCACCTACAGCTGCATCATAAAGAAATATATCCCATAGTACCTTCATCCTAGAGTATTGCATGCTTTTATGTATCCTAGATAACTTTCCATGTGCATTCCACTTTTCCATTTGATTCCTTTGCTCAACAGCATGTGTTGTCTGCCATGCCTTCCACATTAAACCATGTGTACACATTATTTTAATGAATCCGAAAATGTATTGAAGCAACACATGCTGCATTGGCCTTCCACGAGAGTGGATTATTTTATGAATCCGAAAGAAATATACAAAGCTGCATTGGCCTTTGTTGCCATCTTTTCTAGAAAACATTTTTACCTCCCTCTTGGAATGCATGTGAGCTCCACCTACAACTACATCATAAAGAAATATATCCCATGGTACCTTCATCCTAGAGTATTGCATGCTTTTATGTATCCTAGATAACTTTCCATGTGCATTCCACTTTTCCATTTGATTCCTTTGCTCAACAGCATGTGTTGTCTGCCATGACTTCCACATTAAACCATGTGTACACATTATTTTAATGAATCCGAAAATGTATTGAAGCAACACATGCTGCATTGGCCTTCCACGAGAGTGGATTATTTTATTAATCTGAAAGAAATATACAAAGCTGCATTGGCCTTTGTTGCCATCTTTTTTCGAAAACATTTTTTCTGCACATGCTAGTTGTGTTTCCAATGCCATTTGCTTCTTGTTGTGGTCGAAATGAAGAGCAATCATTTTTATATTCCCAGATCTTGTCTCTAAACGAACCGTGCGTGTGCTATTAAACACTTCTGCACCATGCTGGTTGTATATCCAATGAACTAAAAGAACACGATCACCCCATGCTGGTTGGGTTTCCAATGCCATTAGTCTTTGTTGTTGTGCTCGATTATTGATGTGTTTTTGTTCTTTAGCATAAGTTATCTCGAAAAGTTGCAGCATGGAGTGCCATAAGCATTGTGATAACGTAGTGTCACCTGCGCTAGAGAGAAGATAGTTAGAAATACCAACCATTATATCCTCCTCCCTTAGGATTTGAATATATTGGTCGATTAAGTTGACATGCCTCCTGCTCTTCCTTTTCTCTTTGATTCTTATCTCCTATCCACCTTCACCCTTAGACTTGGACATTTCAGCTTTTCTTCATTAACCAACCTCCTTCCCTGTGCATCTAGATGCCAGAATTGTTGGCATTCTATTTCTCTATGATCTAAAACATAATTAGCCAAGTGATCTGCCAGCTTGTTGCCCTCCCTATGAATATGAGTAACTTTGTAATTGCCCTCATTCATTAGTTGCATCATTTCCTCTACCTGGTCAGATATGATCCATGGTGGTTTCCAGATCCCATCTATTATCTTTTTTAATAACATTGAGTCAGTTTGAAGCCATACATGAGAGTATTGTTGAAATCTGCATAACCTTAGTGCTTCTACCATGGCCTTCGCTTCAGCTACTGTGTTTGTTGTCTCCTCAATCTCTTTCCCTCCTGACTTGACTATGTCACCGTTTTCATTTCTTATACAAAAACCTATTGAGCTCCTGCCTGGATTTCCTCTCGATGCACCATCCGTATTAACTTTTAGCCATCCTGCACTTGGAAATTCCCACATGACTTTTGTAACCTTAAGTTTAGGAGTGAAATTTTCCATCATAGTTAATAGATCTTGCCATTTGTGAGGTACCATGTCCATCCCACGTTTTCTCACTTTCACCAATGCCTGGAGATTTGATGAAACTTGATAAATCACACTGCTAGTTGTCACAGCATCACTATACTTCATACTATTTCTTCTTTTCCAAAGTTCCCAGACTATGCATGAGGGGAGTGATTGCATTACTGGTTTGAGCCTTAAGCACACATTTGCAGTCCAACATTTTGTGATTGCTTGGTGCAATATAAGTCCCTCCACAGTTATTCCTGCCCTCGATAGAAAATACTTCCAAGTTGTCTTTGCAATTTCTGATCTAAAAAACAAGTGCTGAAGAGATTCCTCGTCAGGCTGTATACAACACCAACATTTTGATGGCATGCAGTAGCCTACCCTTTTCAAGAAATCATCTAAAGGTAGCTTTGCTTTCCACACTTTCCACATGAAAAATGCTATTTTAAAAGGCAGTCCCTTTACCCAAATCATCCTATAAGCTATTCTTGGTTCGTCTCTTCTTCTCGTATACTCCCATGCTGACTTAACACTGAAATATCCTCTTGTTTCTAGCATCCAACAAGGCATGTCAAGAACCTGCTGAGGTGAAGGTGGTTTGATTTTCTCCAGAATGTGTACTGATAAGTCTTCAGGAAGCATTTCAAATAGTCTGTCCACATCCCACTCACCATCTAAGGTAACATCATGTACATTATGTATATTTTCATCAATGCCAAAGTCCTGAGGAACTAAAAAATATAGTGCCCCAAGACCTGTCCAGTTTTCATACATAGTGAGGATCCCCTTTTTGTTTTCCAAAGGATTTGATGTTCAATCAGATCTCTGCATTCCAACATTTTTCTCCAAATGTGAGACCCCCTTTTCCATGGAACAATTACAGAATTTAATTTTTTACAGTATTTCTGACATACGAAAGAACTCCATAGGCTTGGTTTTGTTCTGAAATTCCACCACAACTTGCTGAATAATGCCTTTGATACATCATGCAGTGACCTGAAACCATTCCTCCTTCATCAACTGGCATGCATAAGGTATTCCATGAAGCCCAACGCCTACTAGTTCCTCCTACAGTGCTGCTCCAGAAAAACTGAGCAAACAATTTGTGCAACCTATTTATCACATACTTTGGAGGGGTTACCGCTGATAGTAGATGCATAGGCATGCTTTGCGGTACATGGGATATGAGAACTGCCCTGCCCCTACTGATAATAACTTGCCCTGCCATAATTGCAGTTTGTCCATTACCTTAGTAAATAGGGGCTGATAGTATTCCAGCTTTCTCCTTGCATAAAATATAGGACAACCTAGATATATGATAGGGAAGTCATTCCTATGAATACCTCTGATCCTTTCTACCTTGCTGAACACTTCCATATCTGTTAAATGATGCAGGTACACAACTGATTTGGTCTTGTTAACAAGCTGCCCAGATGCAGCTTCATATGCCTTCAGCACTTGCATAATCAGCATCAGAGATGTTTCATCTGAGGATGAGAAAATAATCATGTCATCTGCATACGCCAAATGATTGATCTTTGGACTCCA